>NC_081357.1:114304279-114614001 GCF_030684315.1 Stegostoma tigrinum | reverse complement strand
CGTGGGTGACTGGTGCTGTGAGGTAGCAGTGCTAACCACTGAGCAGCCACATTGCATGACCTTTGCTGAATCCTCTGGTACACTAGGACAGTACACCATAAGCTTCTTAAGTCTGGGAATCAAATCTGAGTTACCCTATACATTTTACAAGCATGGCCGAAACAAAAAAGATGATATCCTGTTAAGGCATGCTCTTCAGACTAAATAATTAAAACTTTAATATTCTTGTCATGAAGAGATTAAAATACTGTGTGATTCTTGTTATCCTTGTTTATAGCTTCTCTTCAACTTCAGCAGTTGGCGTTAGAACACAATTGGTGCAATGCCTAAAATACAGATGAATCCAACCTTTATATAGCAGAAGTAAAAGCAGTTCAAAGAAATCTGCACGATATTGTATTGCTATTCTGGTCAGTAGTTTTAAGTTAAGTTTTCTTCTGCTCTCTTTTGTAATGTGCCATGTTACGTAGGTCAGCACAAGGCTGATTGATCACTGCTTCATATCAATCATCATTTTTGGATTTGGCAGGTGGTTTTTACAGCTGAATTCCCTTCTTGCTGCTAACTTTCACTAGTTATCTGGACTGAGGACTTTCCTGGTATATTTGCAGGGTATGTAATACTGGAAAAAGCAGATTAATTGAATTTTCATCTCATTGCTGTTTGATGGACATTCATATTAGAAGATTAAGGTCTGTAGTGTAGAAGGAGGCCATTGAGACCATTCTGTTTTCACCAGCATATTCTGCTCCCATTGTCCTGTTTGCTGGCCATCAAACTGTTTCCTTCTCATTTTGGGATATACATGTTGTTGGGGTTGTTTACAAAATAAAAGTTAATGCATGCTGGAATAATTGACTGGAGGAAGTACTTTGATGTTCTGTCATTAATGCCTATTCAGAGCAAATATCCCACACCCGCCTTTCTCACCAAAGCAGTTCATTAAAAAGACAACTATATTAACCAGGAGTTTGGTGCCAAAATTTTACTTAGAAGTACATAGTAGTGCAATGGACTTGACAGGATTGTCCTTTCTCCTCCACGGCCTAAATTCACTTTTTGAAACATGTCCATTAAGAACTTTTAGCACTCAATTAGGTTAATTTCACTCTCATGTTATATGTGCGATAGGACTGTATCTTGGTCTTCGTGAGGAGAGTGCAACATATGCCTCATCTCTGGTTTTGCACAGGGGAACTTTTCAACAGTCCATTCTGTTTGTCTTACAATGACTTGGTCAGATGTTCAATTCAAATAGTTGCTCAATTTTGTGTTGTTGCTTCGTAATGTTTCCAAAAATGACAGAATTCTTTCTGATAACTGATACAAACTACAGATGACCAGAAGTGTCACATGAATCTCAATGTTACCAATCCACATCATCACACAAATTCAATGACTAGGAATGGCTTAGAGGGATATGGGCCAAACGCAGGCAAATGTGACTAGTTAAGGAAACCTGGTCAGCATGAACAAGTTGGGCCAAAGTGCCTGTTTCTGGGCTGTGTAACTCTACAATCGTATTACTGTGTATACATATTTATGCCAATGTTCCATTTTTACTCAGCTAGTTTATGTCAATATATAACAACATTGTGCAACTGCTTTGAATAAAGCAATTCAAGTGACATTTTTAGTTCACAAGACATTGGACAACTTCTTTTTCAGATGTTGCTTTGTGATTAACTTAGAAAATCACTTGTACTTTTAATCTGTGTTTGTGATAGCCATGAATCTCAGGACGGGGGGGATGGCATTAAATCAGCTTACAGCATGCTTTCAGAGTCAATATTTTGTTATCCCAGTTCAGGTGCAGACTTAAAAACAATCATAGTTGTACTGTGGAACAGGCCGACAAAAGTTAATAAAAGTTGGTGGTTAGACAGCTGGAGGATAAGATAACTTTAAAACATGTGTTTGTGGTTTAAAGTTATTCACCAGAATGACATCAAGCAGCATACAAATGATTATATCAGATTTCTGATAATTTCTATCCCTGAAAACCCATCACCAGCCCTGTCAGGGTACACTGTCCACCACAGAGTAAGTTGTAGCACAGCTACATCCAGCCAATTGTGGAAACAAAAGTATGAAGGAGTGGCAAGGATGCTGCATGATGATCTTTGCCTTCTTCAAACTTATCTTTGAACACTTCAGTTACTAGTTGTAATGGTGTTGGACATGCTGCATGCGAAAAGGTCTGTCTGACTAACAGTTGAAGAAACAACTCCGATGTTACAAATCATATTTTCAACATCCAATCAATGTGGCAAGGCAGAGCAAGGACTGGATGTGTTTGGCAATCAAAGGCAGGAATGTGGAAACAGATTGGTTGGAGACAAAAGTGCAACACCTCCTTGAATATGTCCAACCAGACATAGAAACCAGTGCACATTTCCTATTCTAGATAACAAGGTGTGGAGCTGGATGAACACAGCAGGCCAAGCAGCATCTTAGGAGCAGGCTTGGCCTGCTGTGTTCATCCAGCTCTAAACCTTGCTATCTCAGATTCTCCAGCATCTGCAGTTCCTATTATCTCTGATACACCCTTCCTGTTCTGCTGCATTATTTGCAGCATTGTATATCTGAGGCAAATGATACTCAACTTCTACATTAATCAAATATCCATCATGATAACAATAGTGTTGAAGGTTTTAAGTAGAATTTATGTGTCCATTTGACAAGTTTGGGATTGGAAATTATTATCCTCTGGTTGGGAAGTTAATGATGTATTGGCCAGTTTGAATTAATCTGAAAGTGGACATTCTACTCCATGATGTTCAGTTTGCTATAGACAGAAAGTCTGATTATCTGGTAATATGGAATAATATTCCTATGAGCTTTGATTATCTGATACCCTGGAAAGTTGTCTTTCTTGTTCGTGTATGGAAATGGAATGAATTGGAAATGGCCAGATTGCTTTCAGTACTTGCAGACTGTCCAACAAAGAGTCCCATGTGAGTCATAACTTCACCTCGCTCAATATTGGAAAATCCCTGACACATTCTGCCTTCATCGATAATTGGAATGTTCTACTTGATCCTGAATTTTAAACCCTTCTTCTCAACCATTCTCATACCACTTAGTCAGATATTTCCCCCAACTTTCCTAAAGTACTGTCTTAGCCCCTTTGCTGTTGAGGTCATTGATCAGATATTCACAATATCCTAGAAAACCTGCCACTTTCAGGACTTTATAAATTTTGACTTGCCCAAAACTCCATAACATGTCTCCTTCCCTGCATAAGACTTCCTCAACCATTTTCCCTGTCCTCACTGACCTACATTGGTTCAGGAACATCTAACCCATCACATTTAGAACTCCTTTTGTCGATAAATATCTCTTCTGAAACAATTCCGTTCAGGAGGCCAGCATTCCATCACCAACTTACCCTTTCTTTACATATGACACTAATCCTTGACACTAGCACTGTCTTGTTCAGAATTAGCTCTCAGAGTGGCAGTATCTCTGACCGTCCCCTCTTTATGTCAGGCAGGGCTCCCTGTTTGGACCATATTAACAGCCCCAATCAGGGAACTCATATTCTATGAAGTCCAGTTGGTTGACTTTGTTACAACCACTACATCTTCATCCTGTTTCTGTAATCTCCTCCAGTCCTATATGTTCTCCCAAATACAATTTTCCCTGATTCTGATCTTCTGAACTCAATGTGCCCCACTTCACTTCTTCAATTGTCTCAGAGCATTGAACTGCTTCAGTCCCACTCGTCTGATTTCTCTCTGTAGCCTCTTTCCTTGCTGCCTTGATTTTCACCTTTAAAACATCTTCAAGGTCCTTCTTTTTGACTAAGCCATAGATCACCTCTGCTACTCACTTCCTAGCGACATAGTGAGGGGTCTGTTATCCTTGGGTCTATTTGCCACTGGTTCTGGCTGTTTTCTTCTGTTAAAAGTGTTATATAAAAGCAAGCAATGATTGTTCAAAATAATTGTTGATTCTTTTTGAATGAATGTGCAATAATGACATTAATAAATGTGGTGGGACCTAACACTGGTGAGAAAGGGACAAAAGGAATTGTGGAGATGCTCGTTTGAAGAGCTCTTTAAGTTAAAAGAAGTAAATTCACTGATCGTGTGCTCACAGCAGGAAGCTGTGTTTGAATGGAAGACAAGTTGAGGAGAGTGCTACAAGACCCTGCTGAGTATTTGCAGTGTGTTCTGTTTACATTTCAGTTTGGCAGCAGCCACAACATTGTGCCTTTTATGACAATTCACTAACCCACTTTCCCTTGAAACTTGGATTCCCCACTGGGAACGCAAGATTGGTGAAATTACTCCAGTAATATAACCTGAAAACAGGGATAGGAGGATGATGGATCATGTCTTTAAAGCAGCTAAAAATGTTTCATCAATTACATGAAACTAAATGTCCATTTTTTTTTCTTGAAAAACTCTCTTTTGACCGAGTTTTGAATATTCACCTTACACATCTATCATGGGCTTTAACTAGCACATTTAATCTCCTGAGGGATAATGCAGCATGTATAAATCTTGATTCCAAGTGTAGATCAAGCAAACCATCTCAACACCAAGACATAATAGAGCATAATTTTCGTTACACAGTCATCCCTTTAAACCTCTGTTCTCTGTCTCTCTCTCTCGCTCTCACTCACACTTGAACGTCAATGATGTGCCACTCTTGTGGGTTCAGTTGTGAGAAATTCTGAAGCTCAGAATGCAGCTTTTGCAGGTGTGCTGCTGGCAGAGTCTACCTGGCACAGTAATGTACCCAGGCCAAGTGTTGCAATTTCACTTTTGCGCCAGCTCTTACCCTTCCCCCTCATTTGTATTGTTTCTACTACTTTCTAAGAGCAAAAAGTACAATTCCCACGATGAACTATTCACAGAGGGAATGATTCATCTGGGCTTTTTGTTTAATGAGAACTGCAGTGACAGGAAGTTCAATGCAGAAGTAATTTAGTGTGTGAGCCTGGGCAGCTATAGGACACTTCATAAGATCCTTGCTTTCAAAACTGTGATGCTATCTCCGTATATATATGATTCAATAAAGAATAAACCCACATTCCTGAACTATCTCATTGTGTCACAGTTTACACATTTCCCAAAGACTGACCTCAAAAGGGTTGATAATTGGCTCTGGATTCCTTCATGTTAAGTGACATGTTACTTTTATTTACATGAAAAGATGTCAAGAAAGGAAGGATCAAAGTATCTGAAAATATTGGCATTTACCATAAGCATTGAGTATTGTGTGGTCATTGTTGGTCTGCCAACATCAAATGGACTGCAGCGGCTCAGGAAGGGAGCTCCCCATCACCTTCTCAAGAGCTCTGTGGATGGGCAATAAATGTCAGTCAGCCAGGGAAGTGCACATCACCTGAATCAGTAAAATTAAACTCATACGCAATAAATTACAATCAAAGACACTTAAAAAATATTGCTGATTTTTTTCAGACAAACTCAACTGATGCTGATTTTTCAAGAATGTATATTTTATGATTTTAGCAGGATGTATATATTTCTTATTCCTTAACTTATATAAACATTCCATTTTCACCTGTGTTTGATGTTTTTCATAGAATCACAGAATCCCTACAGTCTGAAAGCCAGCCATTTAGCCCATTGAGTCCATACTCACTCTCTGAAGAGCATCCCACCCAGGTCCACCCCCTTATGCTATCCCTGTAACCCTGCATTTCCCATGTCCAAACAACTTAATCTGCACACCTTTGGACTGTGGGAGGAAACCAGAGCACCTGGAGGAAACCTACACAGACACGGGGAGAGGAATGCGTAAACTCCACACAGACAGTTGCCTGAGGGTGACTTAGATTAGCGCAAAAATAATTTGTATCACATTATGTTTTGAATTTTTCAGCAAAAGTGTAAGATAAGATATTTGGGAGCAATTCCATAATTTGGAGTGAGGAAGTTAAAGAAAAATAAGGGGTTAGGTTTCTGGTCCTCCTCCTCTCCTCGGTGCCTGGAAAATGCCCTTAAAGTAAGTAATGAAGTGGGTTCACTGCAGATCACTGCTGTACAGGCAGATAAGGAAATGATGACTGTCAGGCTATTCAAGAGATCTAGACAGGTAACACGCGAGTTCCCTGAGGCAATTTCATTTGTAAGTCAATTTTCCGCTTTGTATATTGGTAAGAGCAGTTGTTTCTCAGAGGAATGCAGTCAGAACTAAGCTAGTAGTGACTCAGCTAAACAAAAAAGGAGAAAGCAAAGTGGAAGTGTTGTGCTGATCAGGAATCCCTTAGTTAGGGAAACACACGCACATTTCAGCAGCCATCACTGTGACTCCAGGATGGTACATTACCTCCCTGGTCTAGGAATAAAGGATGTCACTGAATAGCTGCAAGACAGTCTTCTGGATGATGGTGAAGGGCCAAAGGTTGTGGTCCATGTTGGTATCACTTACTTAGTTAGGAAGACAGGGTGAGGTCCTGAAAGCAGACTTCAGCGAATTAGGTGTTGTTTCTTGAACACTGAACTGTGGTCCTAATTTTGAGTACACTACACATCAGAATTACATGTTAAGGAGCCAAGGGTTGGACTATTTTAGATTTGAGATTGTGTAATGAGAAAAAAACTAATTCATAACTTCCTACAAAGGAGGCTTTGGGGAATTGTGACCAAGATAGGATAGAATTTTCTATGAGACTTGAATGAAACATAGCTAATTCTGAAACTAAAGTCTTAGTTCTAAGCAAATGGAGCTATGATGGTATGGGTTCACTGTGCTGGTTCAAAAGATACATGTAAAAAAGATTTGACAGTACTCAGGCAATAGATTTAAAGAAATATTACCGTGTCTACAACAGAAATATATTTTACTTTAAGGCACAAGCAACCCAAGGGAAATGTTTTTGGAAGAAATTAAAGATTACATTAGATCAAAGGAAGTAGTTCACCAGGAATAGTGGTAATTTTGAGGATTGGGAGCAATATTGGATCCAAAAAAGGATGGCCTGAAAATGAATAAGAAAAGTGATGTGAGAATGTGAATACAAGCTACTGAGGAACTGTTACGGGCCAGACCAAACCCCACAGAACATGTATGGAGACAGGTTAGACTAACTTTTCCTTATTTTGAAGGCAACTGTAAGGTGTTCTGTTCCAGATGTAATTTGATTGGTCAAGCTATTAGGCTTTCATCAACATACACTTTATTCATGCATAGTTAAAATACAGACAAAATGGAAAGAAAACTGTAACTCTAGCAAAATACTCAACAAAATAATAAACTACTCATTGACAGTTCTAATATAGTAACATCCCATAATTACCCCCTTGGCTAAGACAGCCCAAGCTTTTAGGTGTATCAAGAAGAGAGAGATATGTAGCTGCTTTCACAATCCCTGCAGCTATTGAAATCTAAAACTAAAAATCTTGGTTCTGTGAGATCTTGACCACACCCATTCAGGCTGCTTCTATTGTTCCAACTTTAAAAAAAATCCCAATGCCTCACAAGCTGTTTATTTTATTTACTTTGAGAAGATCACTCTGTACCTTTTCCTCAACCTTCCTTCAGTAAAAAAGGGACAAAATACACCTCTTAAAGAAATCGTATTGTTGCATGGACACAAAGGTAGACTGTAAAAATTTATATAGGTATGTAGAAAAAGAAAAAAGATTAACAAGGATAGCAGGTGTGGACAGGAGAATTCATCATGGTGAACAGGGAAATGGCAAAAAACTAACAGTTACTTGTGTGTTTATTTTCATGGAAGAAGACACAGAAGATCTCCCAGAAAGTCAAGACAGCCCAAGGGGTAAGGGTTGATAATGTAGGGTTGATAAATCTCCTGAAGTAGATAAACTTTGTCCCTGAGTGCTGAGTGCTGAAGCAAATAACTATAGAGATAATGGATGGATTGCTCATTATCTTTCATAATTACATATATTCTGGAAAGGTTCCTGCTGGCCAGAGGATGGCAAATCTATTCTCACTATTTAAGAAGGAAGGAAGAAGCTTGAAATTCACAGGAGGGAAACTTTTAGAATCTGTTATAAAGGATGTGATAACTGAACATTTAGAAAAGAATTGAAAAATTGGGCAGAATCAAATGCATTTGTGAAAGGGAAATAGTGCTTGAAAAACATTTTGAGATTTTGAGGATTTCACTTGTAGCAGAAATAAGGGAGCATCACTAGATGTAGTGTATGGATTTTCAGAAGGCTTTTGATAAGTTTTCTCAGAAGGCTAGTAAATAAAATTATCACATATGGGATTAATAGTTATTTAATAGATAGAAAGCACAGATGGAAATAACTTGATCATTCTCAGGAGGAGGGCTGTTACCCCCCTGTACCTTTTCCTCAACCTTCCTTCAGTAAAAAAGGGGTACCACTAGTATCTGTGCCAGTTAACTATATATTTTGATGGGGGGAACAATTATAATATTTTGAAAGTTTCCTGATGACATTAAACTGGGTGGAAACATAAATTGTGAGCAGGGTGCAAGGAGGCTTTGAGAGGACTTGAACATGGCTGGTGGAATATCAGAACCAGAGGACACAGTTTAAAAATAAGGGGTAGGCCATTTAGAACAGAGTTGAGGAAAAACTTCTTCACCCAGAGAGTGGTGGATATATGGAATGCTCTGCCCCAGAAGGCAGTGGAGGCCAATTCTCTGGATACTTTCAAGAAAGAGATAGATAGAGCTCTTAAAGATAGTGGAATCAAGGGTTATGGGGATAAGGCAGGAGCAGGATACTGATTGTGCATGATCAGCCATGATCATAATGAATAGTGGTGCTGTCTCGAAGGGCCAAATGGCCTACTCCAGCACCTATTGTCTATTGTCTAATATAATGTATATATGAAATTACTCATTTTTTTTCGAAATAAAGGGCAGAACATTTCTTAAATGGTTTGAGGCTTGGAATTCCAGGTATCCAATGAACCTCGTATCCAATTAACCTAGCCACTGAAATCTGGCATGCAATTAACAATGTAAGTGGAATGTTTTATGTTTTAAACAGCATGATCTGGAATGGTGTGACTGTGTCAATGGGACGAATGGCCTACCCCCTTCTTATGTTGCTCAAGCCATTTCTTTTCGTTGAGGTATTCACCAGATCAATGTCATTTTTGGTATTGCTGTATACCTGAGAGTCTCAATAATTGGAATTATGTATCAGTGTTTAAATCGCAACCTTCCCTTTCATAAATTGCAATTGAAATGTGAACATCATTTTCCTCATGTAAGATATTACTTTAATGTAACTGAAGCATTTGCATTTATAAAGCAACTTGCATGACCTTGGGAAGTCACCAATCATGAGTACAATGATCATTTTCACTGAGGAAACATTAGAGAATCCTATGTATACTACAGATAATATACAAGGGCTTTCCGTAAGTCTAGGTTTGCTCTGCACAAAGGAATACAGAAATCTTTATTGTATTTGTAAAATTATGACACTAACAGCAACACCAGACTTGTAGCATTTGCAGAAATAAAATTAGAATCTCATTCCAGTCAAAGCAGACATGTTTTATGTTGTGTTTTTATTGACATTCACTTAATGCAATAGGTAACATCATTAACTGTTATTGAATGTCATTAGTGTGGATGTTAGGTGGCAAAGAAACATAGATTTATATTCTGTAGAGGTTCCTTACAGCCAGTACTGTCTACTATTACGTAGACGGTATGGGTTTACATATACCGCCTGATGTATATCTGCATAAAATGCCAAATAAATGTGTCAGCATATTGTGTGATGTGTACATTTGAAGTGTCTGAAGTAAGCTTGTTTTGATAAAACAAAGGATGGTGGATGCTGGTGATCTGAAGCCTACAGCCTGGGTTGCGGCACTGACCTTGTCACGGACAAGATGAAACATTGTGATCTGGCACAAATTACATTGTCACAGTCTTGATACATTGTGGGTTGAGAGGATTGAAAGATCCTACAGAAGTTTCCAGTGGATTTCAGTTTATCTGTTTGCTTTCAAATGCTGACCTACATTCACATAGACAACCTTTAGTTTTGTTCAGTCAGTGTTCTCATTAATTCTAGTCTCATCTTTTGGTTGACTCTGATTAATACACTCTGTCGCTTCCCGACGTGGTCAGTTTGTCATGTCCCGTAATGTTTTTTCCTTTGGCCTTCATTCTACTCTTTGACTGACCACATTTTCTCAAATTTGATCCCATGCTCCCACTATTTAGTTTAAAATTCTTTCTACTTTCCCAGTTATGCAGTTGGCAAGAACACTGACACCAGCAGGATTCAGTAGGGGACTGTCCCATGGGCTCAAATCCCACTTTCCCCAGTATTGGACCCAATGAGTTGGATCAAATTGAATGATTTATTGTTGTTTGCACATAACAATAAAATCAGTGAAAAGTGTAATATGTTGCCATGCTCTGGTGCCATTTTGACTTACGGAAGATACTAAGATATAAGACTTAAATATAAGTGAAAAAGGAGTCCATCTTCCTCCCTTGTTGTGTTCCACTCCATCGGGTGTATGGTGTCCAGGATGAGCTCCAGGCATAACAACCCTCTCACATCACAGTCCATTCCAGGAGTACCAATTCAGGACCACCGCATCGTTGTACCTGAAGCTCAATATCTCCGATTCTGACTCTGATCCCTGATGCCGCCTTCTCTATCGATGTCACCACATTGCCTATTCTATCACTGCTTTGTTACTGCCAGTGCTAGGCCCATCCAACATTGAAGTCGCTGGTCCTCAGGGACTAGCTTTTGCCGCCGGGCCTATCTCACTAACATCGCACTTGCTGATGTCACATCTGCCGATGCCAGGTCTTGTGCTTGTTCCCTCACCCTGCCCTACAACACCTCTGTCACCATCTTACCGGAATCTTCTGCCACGAAGTCCATGCTGGGCCCACTCAAGTGCACTCCTTGCCTACCCGAGTCCATGCTGGGCCCTCTCAAGACCGCTCTGGGCTCAGTGAACACTGTTAATGTGTTCGCTGCGACTGAGCCCTTTACAAAAGGTGAGTACAAGAAGAAAAGAGACAAAAAAGAAAAGAAAAGTGGACAGAGTTGATGAGCCCGAGGCTCAGGAACCGACTCTCCCCCAATCTTGATGTGCAAGAGAACAAATGGTCCCAAACTGGAATCTACTTTTCCCACAACGATCTTTAAGCCACGTTAACCTCTCGAATGTGATTTCCCCAGTATGACCTTTGAGATTCTACTTCTGCTTACGGTTTTGCTTATTGACAAAATTCGTTATCCATACTTAATCTATTAAAATCTCTTAACATTTTTTGTGCTTCCATCCCAGCTGATGCTATGCCCCTGCCTTTCTGTACTTGGCAAATATGGGTGTGTGACTTTATGATTTCCTCTGATCAGATGAAAATTTTGTTCATTTGCTACATTTTTAATTACAGGCACTAGCAATTTCCAAACCAATGATATCGTGTTAACTGGTCTTAGTTTCTTGCTGTCACTTTAAAAAAAATGGAGTAGTAGAGTCATAGAATCATACAACATGGAAACAGACTCTTTTGTCCAACCAGTCTACGCTGACCAAGTTTCCCAAATTAAACCCTTTGGCCCATATCCCTCTCAGCTGTCCAAATGTCTTTTAAATGTTGTAACTGTACCTACATCTACCACTTCCTCTGGCAGTTCATTCCATCTATGAACCACCCTCTTGATGAATAAATTGCCTCTCAGGTTCTTTTTAAGCTTTTCTCCTCTCACCTTAAAAATAAGTTCTCTAGTTTTGAACTTCCCTACTCTAGGGAAAAGACCTTTGCTATTCACCCTATCAATGCCCCTCATAATATTATAAACCTCTATAAGGTTACCCCTCAGCCTCCTATGCTCTAATGAGAAAAGTCCCAGCCCACTTAGCCTCTGCCTATCACTCAAACCTTTCAGTCACAGAAACATCCTCGTGAGTCTTTTCTAAACCCTCTCCAATTTATTAATATCTTTCCTATAGCAGGGCAACCAGAACTCCAAAAGCGGGCTCACCAATGTCCCGTACAACTACAACATGGCATCTCAACTCCTACACTCAGTGGCCTGAGCAATGAAGGCAAGAGTGCTAATGGCCTTCTTAACCACCCCATCTGTGACAACACTCCCCAGGAACCTACCATCACCCATCAGTCCTGCCCTTGCTTGTCTTATCAAAATGCAATACCTCACATTTATCCAAGTTAAACTCCATCTGCCACTCCTCAGCCCATTGGCCCAACTGTTCAAGATCCACTTGTAATCTTAGATAACCATTATCACTATCCACTATTCTACCAATTTTGGTGTCATCTGCAAATTTACTAACAAAGCTTCCTATAGTCTCATCCAAATTATTTATGAAATAATAACCAGCATTGACCCCTGCGGAACACCACTTTTCACAAGCCTCCAGCCCAAAAAACAACCCCTCACCATCTCTGTCTGGTACCATCAAGCAAGTTTTGTATCAAATTGGCAAGATCTCCCTGAATCCCATCTGATCTAAGTTTACAATGCAGAACCTTGTCAAAGGCTTTATTAGAGTCAATGTAGACAATGTATTCATAGTTACATTTTCTGCTCTGCCCTCATCAGTCTTTTGGCCATGTCCTCAAAAAACCTAATCAACATTATGATAAACAATTTCCCACGCACAAAGCCATGCTGAATATCCCTAGTCAGTCCTTGCCTCTCCAAATGCATGTGAATCACATCTCTCAAAATCTCCTCCAACGACTTACTCACCACTGATGTCAGACTAATCAGCCTATAGTCCCCAGACTTCTCCTTAAAGCCTTTCTTAAATAAAGATACAACGTTAGCCATTGTCCAGTCCTGCAGCACCTAACCCATACTGTAGCTAATACTGATATCTCTGTTAGGAACCCTGCAATTTCTTCTCTAGCTTTCCACAACGTCCCAGGATACACCGGATCACTTGCACACAAAACGTTTCTAATCAAAAGGAATGATTCCCAATCAGGGAGAGTTTTGGAAGAATATAGTCCGGGCATCCACTAAGTTCTATCCAACTTATTTACAATCCAGCATGAAACCATTTAGTCCTTGGGGTTTGTTCCTCCTTAGTATCATTTGTTCTTCATTCTTGGAATTTTGTTTATGTTGGATTTAGCAATCAGGTCTCTGCCCCGATTCAATCTTAGCGTCCTTTGGGACGTCTGGCTTGCCAATCTCTTCTTCAACTGTAAATATTGATGCAAATTAGTTCTTTACCATCCCCACCTTTTCCTTATTTTCATCGATATCACTGTAATTAGTTTTCAAGATGTTCACATAGCTCCAGACTATTTATTGCTTGTTATTTTGTTTGTAAACAACTTTTTTGTGTTGATTTTAATATCCTTTGCAAATTTCTGTCCATATTGTCTCTCATAGCTCTTATTGTTTTGACACCCTTTCCTGGATATATATCATTCCCATTCACCAAGATCTGCATTATTTTTTAAACGTTTGTATGCTTTTTGTTTCAGTTTGATATCATCTCTTAACATTTTAGTCATCTATAGGATTTTTTTGGCAAGTACAACTCCGGTCCCTTGGGTATAAACTATCAACATTTCCCACCAATGTGCTGTTCTCTTACTCATGAGCAATTTTGTTTGTTTTCTGTGGACAGTCCCTGTTTTATCTCATTGAAATCAGCCTTCCCTTAAACTAAAATCTTACCTGTTGTATGCTCTTCTGTCTCTCAAACAGGACTTTAAATTGGATTTCATTATGACCATTATTTGATAAAAGTGCAAAACAGATTAGGCTGTTGCTAACTCTGGCTCGTTACTAATCTAACATAGTATTTCCCTGAGGACACATAGTTTGCAGAAAACTATCCTGGACACAAGTAAGAAATTCAATGTCTTCCTGACATATGCAAGTATTCATATCTCAACCTACATGAAGGTTAAAATTCCCTGTTAAAAGCACTCTGCCTTTGCCACATATTTAAACCCTGTATTGATACAATCGACCACCTCATAGCTACTGTCAGGGAGCCTATACACAGCTCCAACTGCAGACAATTTTTAAAAGAAATTATAATTTTACTCAGTTTCTGGTCCTTACCTCATGTTATTGTCTCCCTTCTCATTAAAATGATTTTATCCTTTATCACTATAACGACTCCTTCTGCTGTACCATTTACTCTATCTCTCCTGTAGATCTTATAACTTGATATCATTCATTTCCAGTTTTGACCATCCTACAATCATGTCTCAGCCATGGTAACCGTCTCCAAATTGAATTTGTGCCTGCACTTCAGTCAATGCCTTCCTAAAACTCATTGTGTTTGCTATGAAAGCCCATGTCCTAGCCTGTCAATCTGTTTTAATTTCCCTTTATGTATCACATCTAAAGTAAAATTTCTTACTGTTATTCTACTCATTTCCCATTACTTCTTTTAGAACTATTATTTATTGCACTTTCTCCATCTCAGTCCTCAGTACAAGGTTTTAGTCCTTGTTGCTGCTTTGAACTCAGACATTTCAGGTGAAGATCATCCCAACTACACAGTCCATTACTTACTACTAGCTTGAATGGTCCATGAAATGGAATCCTAATTCTCTACACCATTCCATAAGCCATAGGTGCACCTTCCATATCTGTTTATCTCAATTTACAAATGTCTCAATATCATCCAGGGGTGATGACCCTTGAGTTCCTGTTATTTAGTTTAACCCCTAGTTTCTGATACTGTTCGAATAGGACATCTTGCCTGTTCTACCTGATATTGTTGATCATGACATGGGTCACAATAACCTGACACTCCCCATCTCTCCAATGTCCTACAAAGCTGGCTCGAAATATCTCTCATTCTGATACCAGGGACGCAGTGCACAGTTTGGGAACCTGCTTAAAAAAAAGATGCTTTTCCTGTTATCTTGATTGATCTTATCTGAATCACCACAATTATCACGTTGTATTTCTCATTCTCCTCCTGTTTCCACACCCTCCAGTGGACAGTCATGGCCCACATTCTGGCTGTCTTTTCTGCAGACTTTATCTACATCCTCTCCGGTCACAAGTACAGGCTCCGGTTGGCTAAAGATTAGGTTTTTCAGATTCTCATTCTCTATCCCACACAAGTGTCCCTCACTCTGCACATCATTAGTCGAATTGAAATATTTTGGACTTGTGCAAGATGTGACCGATGTCTGGCGCTAGCTATCCACATAGATTCCCCTCAGCCAGGTACATTCTCCTTAGTTTATATATTGGTATGTTTCACCAACCCACACTCTGGATCAATGACTCTGAATTTGAGACCACAGATGTTTTTCATTTGAGATAGTCTTGTTGTTCACAGACTTCCACAGGCTCCAGTGCCCAGACACAACCAGCTGTAGATGTATTAGTCTGGGTTATTTATATCAATTTTATCATTTAAATCTACTTTTAAGTTGTAAGCCGTGTTTTTCTCTTTTTCTACATACTAATTTGCACTAAGTACAAGAACATGACAGATACTGGAGGAAGAGAACGAACCTTTCTTCCCCCATTGCACCCAGTTCCCAACATTCAATATTAAATTGAATTGATTACTTTATTGCCCATCTACTCAAATGAGTACAGTAAAGAGTTTATAAGTTGCCACTTACAGTGCCAAATTAGGTACAAAGTTGCCTAGGTACAGCTTTTTCAGTTACAAGATCTTAGAAGATATAGAAATAAAAAGTCCAGCGCTGCAAAAATAATAAGTTCAGAACAATGGTCTTCCAACCCAGACCTTGCTGGCATCGAGCCTTCAGTCTTCACCTCAAGATTCATGAGGCTGGGAGATCACTCTGGAATCACCTTGAGACTAGAAGTCCACACTGAGCTGACAGACTGCCACATACCATTGGAAGACCACCCACACTGGGAGGCCACAACAGGGGGCTGCTACACCAATCTGGGAGCCGCCATGCCAGGCTGAGAGGGCCCCTTGTCATGTCTGCATTGAGACCTGGAGTCCTCAGACATTACATAGTGCACTCCCTTCAGAACTAGGCTACGTCACCACTGGGCATCAGCAAGGCAGATCATGGCTCCCAGCACAAGCAATGAGAGACAATTTTAGCATATCACTGAACATACATTGTACCCTTGCGATTAATCCTGCAGCAAACAAGGAATGCATATTTTCAGGTTCACGACGAGTTAAGGCCATATACTTGTGAGGCAGTTGGCTTTGTGGGTTTGGAACGATGATGTCTGATGTCTAGTTTTAACTTTGCAGCTCAATCAATTTGCCTGCATTTTGTCTCTCCCCAGCGTATCTAACAACGATCTCACAACCAGTTCTCAACTCTCCTGGCCCTTATCACTGTGAATCTTCTCTTTGCATTCCAGTTTGGACCCTTCATTCCCCAGGATCCTTCCAAACCCCCAGCAGTTATACTATTTAAGTTCCATTCTTTCCCATTCCATTCTAATCAGCTTATCTTTGATGCAAACATTTTCCATTGAACCCTCCTTTCTGTAGAGCTCCCTTTCCATTTCAGAGCCCTTTTGACTCGATCCCTGCTTGCCTGCCCTGGTCATGGCTGCTAGGTTTGACCTCTCCTGAGTAGGCTCATGGTTTGTTGAACTTTCACCTCTCATACTACAAGCATTTAACTACAACAGGTGAGACTGCATAAGACCGAGACCTTTCATGATCTGGTTGACACAAAAATGCCCCTTATGCTCTAGCAACATAAAAATTGGGAGCAGGAGTAGGCTCTTTGACAATTTGAGCCTGCTCTCCCATTCAATAGAAATAAACTGCTTGGTTAGGTAGGAGCTAAATAATAGAAGAAGCTAGTATTTACGAGAGTTCACTGGAGGAAGAAGTCTATCCCATCAGGTACATGCCTCACATGTACAGCCTGGTTTGTGAATATGTGCTTCCTTGTTTTAACCAACAAGATTGTACCGATGAAAACAATTCCAATGGGATGAGAGCATTAAAGAGTATTCGTACATGTTAAAGAATTCAAAAGAGCTTTCTGACCTGGACATCTGGAAAGGCAACTTGCCTAACAGGCTTTGTGAACTTAAGAGCAAAATTTTAATCAACTTTAGGAAATCTGAATGATCTCCCGTCCAATTCCTTTCTCCTGATGTCTTTCTGAAAGTTCTGTGCAGGCCCTGAAGATTTTGCTCATTCAGACCACATGATCAATCTGGTGTTGAGACTTAGGACCCAAACCATCTCCCTGCCAGGCATATCTTTATACTCACACACTTACATTGCTTGATGCTCTCATGAATGCCACCACACAATGACTAGGCCTTCCTATTTATCCTTGTGGACTGCAGGAGGTCACTGACCCTTTTCCAGTATTGGTCCCAGTCTCATTGTGAATCCAATGATGATCACTATCCTGGACGCCTGTTCAGACAGGAGGCCCTCCTGTTGCCGTCACTGAGAAACAGGACTTCCCAGTTTTCCTGGACAGCCTGTGGGAGAACCTGTGGGAAGGCACAGTTGAATCATAAGGGAGGCACTTGTTTTCTGTCCTGAGACATGGGTGCACTTGTGAAATGAATGGCAGCAATTGGTAGGGAAGGCGGTTGGGGTCGTGGGTTGCGGTAACAGTAGCTTCTGGATTTTGAGTGTGGCAGGTGGGAAGGGTATAGCAACAGTTCCAGGTTGAATAATGCTGCTGCCGTGCAGGGAGTAGACATCTATTCAGTCCAATTTGAATATGGTAGCTTTTGACCTTGTGGGGAAAGGTGCAAGTCAATGATTTCCTGACCCCTTACCACCCCATTGGTTGAGCCCCTTCCACTACTGCAGAACTGGCTCGGTGTCACTCGGCCTCTGATCGGATGTTCTATGTACCTCTAGGTTTGCTGTCAGGCACTCAACATGGCCAGGGAGTTCTGCTCATCGTGACTAGTTCTTACCAGAGACTGTTCCCTTACACCAAAATTCACAATTCCCAACATTTTAACTTTACTTTGGATGTTCCGTTTGTGCGAGCACTATGTGTATCCACAGATACTGTTTGCTTGAACCATAGGGTCAAGGTATCACATGACATTGGCAGGTGAAATCTAGAGGTGCAGACAGAGAGTTGGGGTGAGGTAATGACAGAAGCATACCTGCAGACATGTAAATAGATTTGTTAAATATCATAGGCATGGTACTGTGATAACAAGGTGTAGAGCTGATGAACACAGCAGGCCAAGTAGTGTCAGAAGAGCAGGAAAGCTGATGTTTTGGGCCTAGACTCTTCTTCAGAAAATGATATTGTGGTGTTTTGAACCAGCAGTAATAACTGAGTTCTGCTCAATCATCTTTATAAATTTGATAAACTGCATTCAAGTAATAACATCCAAGCCTAAGTTCAAAGTACAGATGTCAGAACAATGTTGCCTTTCTAATTCTATCATTTAACAAGTAGAGTGACAAGTGTTACTATAAGTGCTACTTCTGAGTGCCTTATCAGTTGATGGTATATTAGATTAACAATGATCAAGCCATGACTCAGTACTGACTTCCTGAGGGAGGTTTTCAATATGATGCTCCTAAAGCTATGTACAAATCTAATTAGGACATACTTCTACTACACTGATCAGATCTTTATAGTCTTGAAAGATTCCTGCCCCAACTCAGTTTCCTTTTGGATATGACACTGTGCATTGTCCCTGTTTTTGCAACTTGATAATGTATCATATCAGGCATGAATATAGTAGCAATGTGCTCGCATATATTTGTCGACAGAAAGTGATGGCACTTTATTAACAGTCATCATCATTTGAAATATTTTAAAATACTTTTATACAAAAGAGAAACTCAGGAGCAGAATCAGGGAGAAAAAAATGAATTAGTGAATGGTAGCAAACTGGTAGAGAAAAACAACACTAACTGAAATCTGATAAAGTAATCTTGATGTGTATGTGTAGGGGAGTCCAAAACTAGAGGGCATAGGTTTAATGTGAGAGGGGAAAGATTTAAAAGGGACCCAATGGGCAAATTTTTCACAGAGAGGATGGTTTGTGTGTGGAACAAGCTGCCAGAGGAAGTGGTGGAGTCTAGTATAATTACAACATTTAAAAGGCATCTGGACGGGTATATAAATAGGAAGGGTTTAAAGAGATATGGGCAAAAGGCTGGCAAATAGGACTGGATTAATGCAGGATATTTGGTTGGCGTGGACGAGTTGGATTGAAGAGTCTGTTTCCGGGTTGTACATCTCTATGACTCTATAAAATGCAAATTTCGGTAAGATTTACTACTATTAGCTGTCTTCTCAAAAAGAAGTGACATTGGGGTTTTGTTGGCTCTGTGATGAGTGGCTGAGACACAGTTACCTGCAGAAGGTTCTTCCAGTGTATCTCTAGTATGTAGTCCTGATGGATAGGGCTTCATACCTTGTCCAAAAAAAACTGAGTCATTATTGCTCCCACTATATTAGTGCTTCTGGTTCAGATTATGAGCGTTGGATAGGAAGATGATGAGACAATTCCGCCTCTTGAGCCTGCTCCATAACCCATAGCTGATCTGTATCTTACTTTCATCTCCCTGCTTTACCTCTATTTCTCTTTATAGCCTTGTCTAACAAAAATCTGACACTCATAGTTTTGACATTTTCAATTGGTGTAAAATTTGTTTGTTTTTATGCGAAAGTACTAGATTTCCATAATCCTACATGTAAAAGCTTGCTTCCTGACATCGCCCAATAACCTGTTTTCTTAAGTTTTTATCCCTTTGTTCCGGATTGTTTCGCCAGGGGAAATAATGTCTTCTATATCCATCCTTTCAACTCCACTAAACATTTCAATAAAGTCACCCTTCGATCTCTTAAACTCAAGGGATTACAAGCCTAGTCAATACCTGTCTCATAAAGTAACCTTTTTAGCCTCGGTGTTATTTTGATGAATCAATACTGAAACCCTTCTAGTTTAATAGAACTTTAGTGCCTTTCTAAAATGAATTTATTAACTTTCAATAACGTTTCTATTTAATAAGCCTAAATGAAGGGTTCCTTTCTTCGCTAACACTCCTTCAGATTTTGTAGTACAGATTGATTTTATCTAAACTTATTTGAAAACCTAGTTCTTTGAAAGGGCATTGGAAGATTGGTATTGTAGCCTAATAGATCTATGTGAGAGACCTTTGGGATGAATCTTGAGGACCCCTTTTATCAGTATGAAAAGCATGTGTTTTTTATATGTTTGTCATGTGTCATATTTGACTAAAATTTGAAAGAAAGAAATGAGGGGCTTTCAGTGTTGAACAATTTGCAAGCAACATGAATTTCTGAAGGGGGAGCTAGTCAGCTGCTGAGAGCCCAAATTGCACTGAATTTACACAAACATTTCTAATGGGGTGAAGTGCTGAATACAAAATCAGACTTAGATTTCTGCTCAAGCTGCAAGGGAATAGGATCCAGTGGGCAGTCCTATGAGAAATGGGACCCGTTGCAGCCCAGAGTCAGTCCTATTCTGCTATTTGTTAGACACCATTTGGGAAAATAAACAGACCAGAAATAGCTGAGATATCCTCTACAGCCATTAAATAGAAAGTGCAGAGGAGCTAACTAGGGAGCAGGCTGCTGAGAATAACCCATACCTGTTTCATCCAGATAAGTCTCTACGGGGTCATTCTTATCCTTAGACCAGTAAACTAGATTGACTACAATATAGCTGCTGAATGTGTTCCATCTCATGTCAGTGCTATGTTAAACCTGCCTCACAGGGAGAAAAATAAGGATTTCACACCTAACTAAAAACAAAGAAATTAGTATTGGAAAGATGAAGTAGTATATTCTTTGGAAAGTCATATAATTAACTAAATAGTGAGGAAATGAAAAAAAACACTTTTCACATTGTCAAGTGTCTCAGTGAAATTCATTCTCAAAATGTAATCATTCTTGTAATGAATGAATAATAGTAGCTGATTTGTACACAGCAATATCTTACAAACATAATAGGATAATGGCCAAATTACTTTTTAAAATAACTTTAAGACTGAAGCAAAATACAGCAGATGTAGAAAGTCAGAAATTAAAACAGAAAACACTGGAAATGTTCAGCAGGTCAAGTGGCTTCATGAAGACAGAAGTTTACAGTAAAGAGCAGTGACCTTTATCAGAACTAGTGAATCAGTTGAAAATGTTAGGTCTGTCTCTGTCCCTCTCTATCCCTCTCTGCACAGATGCTGCTAAAAGTGCTGCAAGCTTCAATGTTTCAGTGAAGTCAGTCAAAAAATAAACATTGGCTAAGATACTTGGAGAATTTCCCTGCATTTCTTTGCAAAATGCGCTGGACTCTTTTCGGCCCACCTGAGAGGAGAAACATTTTCTTAGATTACCATCTCAGCCAAAAGATGGCCCCTTTGGCAGTGCGACGCACCCAGATTACTGAATAGGGCACACAAACATATGAACAAGAAGAAGCAGTGGGCCATTTAGCTCAGTGAGTTTTCTCCACTGTTCAGTAAATTCATGGGTGATTTGACTGAAACCTCAAATTTACATTCCTGCCTTTTCTTAATAACCTTTCAATCTCTTTCTAAAAAAATAATCTTTGCCGTACAAATATAGTCAAGGACTCTGCTTCCACTACCTTGGAAGCATTCCAAAGATTTATGACTCCCTGGCAAGAAAAGAAATCACTTAATATCTGCTTTAAATGGGTGACTCTGATTTTTATACAATGACCCCTAGTTCTAGGTTCTCCTAGATGAGGAAACACCCTCTTTACATATGCTCTAACAAGAAGCCTTAGGGCCAAACATATTTCGATCATTTAGCCTTTTACTTTTCTAAACTCATGTGAATATAAGTCTATCCTTTCCAACCTTTCCTCATAAGAAAGCTGCTTATTCTAAACATTTTCTGAACTGCCCCCAGTGCATTTATGCTCTTCCTTAAATAAGGTAGCCATTACTGAACATCAAACTTCAGATTTGGTCTCATCCGTCCCCTACATAAATAAAGCATAGCCTCCCCACTTTCATATTCGAATCTCGTTGTGATGTGATAACATTTCATTAACTTTCCTTATGATTTGTTGTACTTCCATACCAATCTTTAATGATTCATGCACAAGGACGCACATCCCTCTGCTTCTCAGAGTTCTATAATGTCTCACCATTTTCATAATATACTTTCTTTTTATTCTTCCGATCAAAATGGAAAATTTCACATTTCCCCACATATATAGTCATTGAGTCACACAGTATGGAAACAGACCCTTCTGTCCAACTAGTCCATGCTGACCGGGTACCCAAACTGAAGTAGTCCCACTTGCCTGCATTTGGCTCATATCCCTCCAAACCTTTCTTGTCCATGCACTCACCTAAATGTCTTTTAATAGCTGTAACTACACGTGCACCCACCACTTCTTCTGCTGGTCCATTCCACAAACGAGCCACTCTCTGTGTAAAAAAGTTGCCCATCAGGTCCTTTTTAAATCTTTTTCTCCTCTCACTTTAAAAATATGCACCCTAATCTCGAATTCCCCTACCCTAAGGAAAAGACACTTGCTATTCACCTTATCTATGCTCCTCATGATTTTATAAACCTCTAAAGGGTCACCCCTGAACCTCTTATGTTACAGTGAGAAAAAATTCCCAGCCTACTTTTTTAACTCAAAACCTCCATCCCCAGCAACACCCTAGTAAACCTTTTCTGAACCCTCTCCAACTTAAAAAAAATCCTTCCTTTAACAGGGCAACCAGAAGTGCAAGCAATTCTCCAGAAGACATCTCACCAATGGCCTGTACAACCTCAACATGACGTCTCAACTCCTAGAACATAGAACAATTCAGCGCAGAACAGACCCTTCGGCCCTCGATGTTGCGCAAGCCTGTGAACTAATCTAAGCCCCTCCCCTTACACTATCCCATCATTATCCACATGTGTATCCAAGGACTGTTTAAATGCCCCTAATGTGGCTGAGTTAACTACATTGGCAGGCAGGGTGTTCCACGCCCTTACCACTCTCCGAGTAAAGAACCTGCCTCTGACATCTGTCTTAAATCTATCACCCCTCAATTTGTAGCTATGCCCCCTCGTACAAGCTGACGTCATCATCCCCGGAAAAAGACTCTCACTGTCCACACTACTCTTAATCTCAAAGGTCTGAGCAATGAAGAACAGAGAGACCTAGGGCTTCAGAGACATAATTCTTTGAAACATGCGTCACACGTAGACAGGGTGGTTAAGAAAGCATTCAGCATGGTTGCCTTCATTGTCAGTGGAATGACAGGTAAGGGGAAATAGATGGTCATCAGTAGCAAGATTCCTAGCCATATTTAATCTGATACCATGACACTAAGATCCATCTCTTTATATTTTTAACACATGGACATTTAACTGCCTCTCATGCTGAGTTCTGTATAATAATGGCTAACTAATGTCAAAAAGTCAGGTTTAGCATAGCACTGGCATGAGACAGAATACATTCAGCAGCTATATTGTAGTCAATCTAGTTTACTGGTCTAAGGATATCAACAAAAGCGCCAAAGGTAATTAGAGTTCATTCAAAACAAAAACTGAAATTGCTGAAGAAACTCAGCTGGTCCAGCAGCATCAGTGGAGAGAAAATGGAATCAACATTTTGAGTCTAGTGACCCTTCTTCAGAACTGAACTTAAATAATCACTGCTCACGAAACATTATCTCTGTTTTCCCTCTACAGATACTGCCAGATCTGCTGAGTTTCTCCAACAATTTCTGTTTTTGTTCTGGATGAACATTAAGTGCCTTTGGTGCTTTTGTTGATATGTTGACAGTTGAGTTTGTCA
Organism: Stegostoma tigrinum; assembly: GCF_030684315.1. Lineage (NCBI taxonomy): Eukaryota > Metazoa > Chordata > Chondrichthyes > Orectolobiformes > Stegostomatidae > Stegostoma > Stegostoma tigrinum. The sequence goes on along the minus strand of NC_081357.1, from coordinate 114,590,314 downwards.
AATCTTCATAGATTATCGAAATTTCAGCGGCTGTAGAATTTTTTAAAAAAATTCTGTTTTTGTGCATGAAACACCCTTCACACCTTAGACATCACTGTTCGTTGTGTTAATAAGAAGGAAGGCTGTTCTCTCATTCTGGATCTTGTCATCTTCAGCCACCTATAAATCACCAGCCTCAATAACTAGACTACACATCCTTAAACTAATGGCCAAATATAAAGCATTTTATCTAACATGATGTGATTATTTCATCGTTTTAGACTGGCCTACCTGAGGAATTAATGTCAACAATGTTTGGTGTTTTTTCACTTAAAAGTTTCCCAGATTTAACTTGCAGTGTTGAGGGGACTGTATCTTCTTGCTTAGTGTGCTTTAGTTCCTTTTTAATCTGAAATGAAATGGACTGGTTCTTCATATGATCCCATTCGTTCCTCATGCTGATAATAGCAATTATAGAAGCTGGTCATGTGTTGCGGCTTGCAATCTTAGTAAGTAGCCCAATGGTATTATAATACCTACACTTGTAACACCAGAGTCACTTCATTACTGAAATGTCTCAAGGAAAGCAGATTTCGCAACCCTAGGAACTCCTTTCAAATCGGCCTGAAAACACATTGCTGGTTGAGTTCTGTCTAACATGGTCAATAGGCAAACCGCTATTCAAACATCATTCATTGGAGAGATTTTTTTCCTGACTGTTCTCTCCAGCATACACAAAAAAGTCAAATTACCCACCAGACATATGTGGGCTAAGCCAGTAGAAATGATTCCATAATACCTGCAAAACTCTGGTCTTTAAACTGGGATTCAGTGCCTCTGGGAGGTTCATTTGAGTTTGCAACATTGCTGCAAGGGACCTGTCTACCACAAATGACACTCTTGGAAGGATGATTTGATTAATACTGTGCCAAACCTGAAGGTTCACTCCCCTCGGAGCATGATGGCATATCAAGAAGATGTGCTCCACCATTTCATTTGTAAGATGCTCACCTACAATTCCAGAACGTACGCATGGACTGGTTGGCCTGATTGGTCTGTTTCTGTGGCTATATGGCTCTATGAATCCATGCTACAAATGTGTGAGGTTCTCACAGAAGACAGCAGACAGTAAAAACAGCCTTGTATTGTTAAAGAGGAATTAAAAAAATGTGTTATGTTACAAGATATAGAGCCTGAAGTAAATTGACATTCACTAGTATTAAGTGAGCAATTAGGCATATCACATAGATTGCTCATGGGTTCAAGTGAAGTGATAATAAATAGAGGAATATATTTTAATAGAAGAAAACTGGTTCAGTTCTAAAGCAAATTTTTGGCACTTTGATCTGCATGAATCTGACGCAGAACAACAGATGCATTTTAGATGCTTTCTGAACTTTGAAGATGGCAGCCAAACTGAGGAGGTATAAATTAGGAGTGGGATAATGGGAACTGCAGATGCTGGAGAATCCAAGATAACAAAGTGTGGGGCTGGATGAACACAGCAGGCCAAGCAGCATCTTAGGAGCACAAAAACTGACGTTTCAGCCCTAGACCCTTCATCAGAAAAAGAAATGCCTTCTGGCAGAGCTCTAGTAACACAATGTTAACAAGAGATAGAAATAACTGCTGTTTAAATTTGATGTTCCTAGGTGGCGCAGTGGGATAACGTGCAGTCCTGTCTAATCCCATAATGGGGTTTCAATCTAGAGCAGAAGCAAAGTCTTATTTCTGTGCTACATATAAAAATCCTACATGAAGTTAGTTTGGGCAATCACCAACAAACTTCATCATTTAGCATGAAAGGAAAAGGCCTTTGTCCAACATCTTGGCATAGGCCCACCTCTGAAATCTCCAAAGGAATTGCAACCAATAGATTATGTCCGTAGCACAGTTGTTATCAAAGCATTTACACTAACAACCACTGAATCAATGGAATGATAAAACATTTGAAGTTGAGCACGGCCAAGCAGCACTCAGTGTTGATTTCTCTATTCAATTTGGCCAGATATGAGCCTCAACTTTGTCTTTGACATATATTCCTTGACACCTTACCTAATTAAAACCTCATGTTAGTTTCAGTCTTGGAGTTTGCAATTAACTCAACAACAACATCCACTGTGGAAAGGATTGCTAATTTTCACCACCCACACTACCTGAATTGATTCTTAAATGCATTAGATTTAACTGCAATTCTAAGATTTTCCCTCAGCTCTGGATTTCTCCATTAGAGCAAATGTCTTTCTATTTACCGTTTTGAATCTTTTATAAAACTTTCAGTAATCATTAACTGGTGATTTTCCATGGCAACACTTCTCCCAATCAGGGTCGATTTGCCAATCATTCAGCACACTCCTAACATACAGTATATAAATATGTTTTCTCTGTGTATCGGTATTCTTGTGAATTGGCCTATTGAATGCGAGACGAAAATGTTTGCATTCAGCAATACCCTTTCTCCTCACAATGTGTTAACCTCCAGGAAGTACAAACCAATATTATGCTACTGTGAGAGGGAATGCTGGGTAAGACATTGAGCGAACTCCCCATATATTTTTACAAAAGCACCAGAAACTTTTCATAACATGCCAAGCAGGCAGTTTAACATTTCATTTGGAACATCATTCAGTAGCACTGCTTCAGCATCAAATAGGAATATCAGGCTGTATTTTAACCCCAAAGGCTATCGCTGGGATTTGAATGTCCTGATTTAGAGGTAGTCGAGTCCTTGAACTGTGGTATCCTGACAATATTATTTCTACTAAAAGAGGACACTTGATGGCGTTTGTTAGTAACTGAAGTGATCCATTGGTGCAGTAAAAAGGCATCCTACTATGGTAGAGATAGAGGGACATTGTTTATGTAGAGAATAGATGGATCTTTACTCTGATTCCAAGCTGTGCTGTTTCCACAGAAAATCCTGGGAATACACAGCAGGACTGGCAGCATCTATGGAGAAACAGAGAAACGTTAACACTTCAGATTGATGATCTTTCTGCTGAAAATTCCATGACCTGAGAAGTTAATTCAGTTTTTCTCACATATCATTGTTGCTTGACCTAATGAGCATTTTCTATTTTGAATTCAGGCTTTTAGCATCTGTGACATTTTGCATTGATGAGCAGTTTAGGCAAGTGCGATGCTAGCAATAAATTATCTGCAATTAGCATTTTTCAACTTGGCAGACACACAAAAAATAACTTCACCTCTTCATTCAATTCCACATTTCACTGCTGTCATCTCAGTAACGCCACTGCTGACCAGATTGGTAACTACAGTTCCAAAGAATAATCAGACAGTGTTAGCGGCTTTTGTGATCGCCATTACACCATTGCCCCTCGACTGGGTGGTACCTGCAGAAAACTGAAGCTACAATGGTAGAGATAACACAGTGTGGAGCTGGAAGAACACAGCAGGCCAGGCAACATCGAGGAGCAAGAAAGTTGACATTTTGGGTCAAGATCCTTCTTCTGAAGAAGGGCTCTGACCCAAAATGTCAACTTTCCTTCTCCTCTGATGCTGTCTGGCCTGCTGTGCTCCTCCAGCTCCACACCGTGTTATCTCTGACTCCAGCATCTGCAGTTTTTACTATCTCTGAGTGAGCTACAAAGGTAAGTGCTCTCTTTTATATTTCACTCTTAAGTCAGGAACAAAAACAGAAATTGCTGGAAAAGCTCAGCAGGTCTGGCAGCATCTGTGAAGAGAAACACAGAGGAAATGTTTCTGGTCTGAGGAAAGGTCATTGGGCCCTAAACGTTAACTCTGATTTTTGCTTCACAGATGCTGCCAGACCTGCTGAGCTTTTCTAGCAACTTGCTTTTGTGCATGAACCAATTAAATTAATATTTTATAAAAATGTGTTGAAAATAGTTAATCCAATTAGGTGTGAAAAAATCCTCTTTTCCTAATTTGATTTACACCTGCATGATATGTTTCTCATATTGAGATGAAAGACATCACTTGCAATTACCAAGTTTGGAAATAATAAAGTCAGACAATAGAAGTACAGTAAAAGACTTACTGGCAGATCAAAGGAAATGGATTGGTGACTAGAACCAGCTAGAGAAAGTACACACTCAAGAAAAAAAAGTGTCTGGTGATAGAGCTGACTAAAATGAAACATCACAATACTGAGGACTCTAAGGATATCTGAAACAATCAGTACTGCTGATGATACAAGATACCAACTGAACAACCATGGTCTCAGGTTAAAACCCAAAACTTTAAGGACCCGCTTAGGACTGTGAAGTGTATATATCTTTCATCATCCTCTTGCACCAAAGGTATCAGTTTTTAACCTTTCCCATGTGTACCTATGTTTCACCTTACACCTTTATTACTTTTCTTAGGGACAGCAGAGAACAAACTTACTCTTTCTTTCACTCAAGAAAACCTTGTAATTGGCTTCTTATTAATTCAGTCGGCATTGGGTAAGTACATTCTTATTAGTGAGAGGTACAGCCTTGTGCTTAAAAGAACATAAATCTTTATTATGGCCAGCAGAGGTAGTTTGAAAGAGGGAATCCAATCTGCCCATTCTCACCTGGACATTATAAGGGAAAACAGCTCAGATGTTGTTAAGTATGCAGAATAAGCACTGATGCATTAAACAAGAATCTCTAAGATGTTCTGCCAGGGAATGTATGATCTAGATTTTTGTTGAACTTGTTCTCAATTTGTGGAAATCCATCATAGTGCTCAAAGCTAAAAACCACAACAAATTCCACATTGTCCTTTTGCCCAATAGAGATTGCACTTTCTTCCCAGAGGAATATGCCCAACTTACTGTTGTGTGTGGTAACAGTTTTGAAAGATTTAGCAATGAAGGCTGCACTATCATTCTACTAATCTGATGATATCACAAGGACTTGGGTGGGGAAAGCTAGGACACTCGGGACCCTGAAGAGCACAGACTTACCATCCAGATCTCCTTAGTATGTGTGCCATACAATGCATCCAGTTGCCACCATTCAGTAAACTATATCTTGTTTGAGACAAGAACCCCTTCTCTTTAGACAACCTAGTAGCTTTCATTGATCAAAGTAGACAAAACAACCAAAAAGAATGGTGGCAGAAGATGCATCTTGTGTTGGCCAGGATTCGAACTAGCCCATACAACATGGTACCAGTGGTAGGTATCTGAACAGTTTATTTAACCCCGCCATTACCATATTTACCTCATCCCAGGGGATCCAAATGCAGGGCTGCAAGAGTTGTGTTTCTGTGACCACCAAATAGGCAAAGGGTACGGTCAACTAAAATCCACATAGCTGACCTGCATAAGATTTTCTAACTGCTTATCTTGGAAGGATCCCAGCACCTGTTACAAGATTATAACGCTTCCTTTACCTGGAACTGCATCAGGAGATTTCCTGTGCCCTTCTGATGGATGTTCATCCTAATGTTACATGAGCCAGTGCAGAGAGTCAATCATTAAAGGCATACTGATGTACTGTGAGGTTGCCTGTTTCATGTGTCACATTGCCAAATCTGCCTCCAGGTGTTGACTCATTTCCTCTCTCCATTGCCAATGAAACCATTATGGAAATGCCCCATTGATCAAACAGACTTCCTTTACCCCACTCACTTTCAAGAAATACAGTCACTACTCAATGACTAGTCAAATGACAAGTTCAATACAGAAACAAATAAAGTAATTGCATCTCACAAATTCTGGAAATCCTGATATTGGGTTAATTTTACCTTTGAATAGCTATTTAAAATATAATTCCTCATTTTAAAAAAAGGAGCTTGGAGTTCCAGAATAATGTTAGTTATCATCTAAATAAATAATCTTATAATTTCCAAATAGAATAGAAGGTGCTTCAGCATCTCAAAGAGAAAGAGTAGAGTGAATAGTTCAGTCGGGGTCCTTGATTAAAACAGGCATGGTCAAGTGAGCAAAGGAAGAAGAAATCAATGTGAGGGTAAAGGAAACAGATGGAGGTCAAGAGTACAAATCTACTGACTACTTTTACAAAGAGGCAGCTAAAAGTTTAATAGCCTATAATTAGAGTTAACACACTGGAAAGAGGTGTAACATGTTCGATGTTATACAAAAAAAAAGTCTTTTCAGTTACTTCTTTTTATCTCTAACATGTAATTTGATTTTATTCAATCGTAATAGGTGCATTTGCCCACACATCACTGGCCATGTTGTGCAATTTCCAAGCCCGGATTTTTAATAGCTCACTGCACCCTGCAAAATGCTGCTTAAACTAGAATAGAGCCAATGCAGTCTCTGTCTTTTCTGAAGGTGACAACACAGACCCAGGTGACAACAGACCCATTATATTTTTCCTTGGTATGATTGAGACCGAGTGCGAACACTCAATGTGGCTTCACAAAAAAGGAACATGCATTTTAGAAATGTAATTGTATTTTTTAAAAGAAGCTATGAAGTAGGTGGGTGAGGGAAATCAGTAGACATTGTCCACTTAGTCTTCTGAAAGCATTGGGTTTGATATTGCAAAGAGGGTGTTCTATAAGATTGCAAGAAAATGTGCTCTTTAACACCTGCTTGTTTGGGCTCTGAAAGTGCTCTTGGAGCTCCAAAATGACATTGTTTTTGAGCATGAAAACATTCAAGCATGCTTAGCGATGGATACAAACATTAGCATGCGTGCAGTGTTCGTATGGTGGAGCGGGTGGATCACGATTTCAATGCAAGTGCAACAGTGCCTTGTCAACAGTCTTTTCAGCACTCAACATTGCAGTTAGCATTGACTCCTAATCTCACAGAGCTAACCATGTGAACAACATGGGAAGATAGTTCTCTGATATTACCTAAAGGAAGCATCAACTACTTACTAATTCATTACTGGTTAGATCCTTCTGGTGGTTGCCATGATTGCACAAGTATGTGACACTTTATGTATTTGTTGGAGCAGAGTGCCAGGTATATTTTGCTGATTTCAAGCTTTCTGAAGATGAACGCACAGCAGAATAGAACATGACATAGAGCATGAGGTGCGTGCCACACAAAGGTAGACAGGCTGTTGGGTAAGGGAGGAGGTTCCTCACTGGGTGCCCATATTTGCTCAGCGCGCTGAGTGAGCAATTCTGTGACCCACACCTCAGCAAAGAACAATGCGCAAAATGTCTTGGCATTGGTAATGGCATTCTCATTGAAATCTGGCACAGGGGAAACTACAGCTTCAACCTCAGGCCAGGACGAGGAATCCTGCAGCAGCGAAGACGCGCAGGTGGACACATTGTATTCCAATACCAAAACAAAGAGTGAATCCATTCCTTCAACCTTCACCCAGTGTTTGAACATCGGCAGCATGTCACCCAGACCAACACCCAGGGTCATGGTTGCAGTTGCAGCACCTTCGTTTTGCAGTAGTTTTCCATCCAGCCTTATGGGTGAATCAAAGGGTCACTTCTAGGGGCTAAAGGCTACCTGCTAACAGCACACCTGACGATTTCTGATTTTAACCTCCACATACATGAGCACAATGAATGGACTTTAGTCCTGTCAACCTAGTGAATGGGATCGGGGTGCATGGGGGTGGTTGTAGAATCAGAAGGGATTGCCTGCACATTTGCCCAGAGAAGGTCCAGGTCAACTGAGGCCATAAAGATGATTTTCTCCAGGGTTTGAGGAAGGGGGTCTGGGTTGGAGAACCTGTAGTCCACAGGTAACTCCCAACAACAAGGGTCAGCCTCATTGAAGCACAGCCCATGTCCTCAGCAATGAACACTCCCCTGCACCAGAACACACCTGCCTCACTTCCCTGGTAAGTCCATTTACCAAGATGGCATCCACCTTTGTGGTCTTACCTGGGGGTAGAGAACAGAATAGTAATAGCACAATGATCATAAAAGCCCTGAAAAAATAAAACCTCTTCATGATATAAATAATGAATTTACTTTGCTAATGTTCCTTTCATTATTTAGTTTAATTTTTCCTTGTTTTCTTTTCCTGGCATTTTTGACTGGGGTCACAGAATGGGATACACAAACAGGCACTCACATGTACACAGTAATAAGTCTGAAGAAATACCAGCATAAGTGAATGAAATAGATATCCCAAAGGTTAGAATTGCTGAGATTCAGACTAATTGGATTAAGCTTTCAAAGAAGCAGAAAATACTTGACGGACCAAATACTCTTCACGCACTGCATGATTCCATAAAGCAGTGTAAACATAATGTGAGGATACAGAGAAGCGTAATGAATTTTATCAACTGTACAGCACAAGAATACTGTGAATAGTTGCCCAATAATAAAAAAAGGCTATTGCTGCACCTCAGTGCTTTTGAGTGCTCATACTCGGTGGGTGTTGCATTCATTCATGACAGGAGGTATGCCTGTCGAAATCAGAATGGGTCTGATCTGTGTAGCTCTCACATCACAAATACCAGAAGGCTAGGCTAAGCTGTATGTTTCATATCAGTTGGGCTGAGACATATAGTAAATGTCATTGTGTACCCTGCATATTTCCAAATTAGTCATAGCATCTGGCACTGGTCAGCCATGAGCCAAGTTTCCTTATCTACAATTTACTACTGTGAAAGAAAGCATGAGTCCAAAGCAGAAAATCCTTTAGGGAAGTAATCTGGGTTATTGTGAGAGGGTACATATGACTAGAGATTCTGATGTTTTCCTTTCTTAAAGAATAGCTGAAAACATGAGCAAGAAATCTACATTTTGAATCATGCTTTTTTTCTCAGATTGCAATGCATAATTGAGCAAAACACATCTTTTAAGAAGCAATCTGTAAAGCCATTTGCCGACAAAAGCACAAGGCAACTATCTGAAAACAATGGCCCTAGTAATTGATTCTATATTCTGAAAGCTTATTGTCAAAATAATCAGCCCTTAGTGCTGAGGAAGGGTCACCGGGCCCAAAATGTTAAGTCTGATCTTTTTCTTCACAGATGCTGCCAGGCCTGCTGAGCTTTTCCAGCAACTTCTGTTTTTGTTCCTGATTTACAGCATCCACGGTTCTTTCGGTTTTTAATCAGCCCTTACTTGTCACTTTAAACAAACTGAACCGGCAACTTCACAACTGCCCTGTTAAATCCACGTGGCCTCAGAACTCAGGCAATTCAGAGATACAGGGAACTGAGCCAGTAAACAAGGCAGACTCCAGTGCTGCATTTCAACCCTTCTGAACCGAAAGCACTGGCTACTGGCTGACTAACAGATGAGAAGCAACAGTTTAGGTGAAAAGATGAAAGTGACAATGAGCTGACCAAGGCAAAGCAGAAACAATAAGCTGACTGTAACCAAGGCATCTATGATAGTTGTTTAGTTTACAGGTTCACTTGCCCATAGAAAGTGAGAATTGTAAAACTTACTTGTGGGGGCAGCACACACTTCCTTTTGCACTCTGTTTGGAACTCTTGGGAATTTTCAAATTTCACTGTTTGGAGCTTTACTGTTAGTTTCAATGGGCCAAATCTTAAAGGGATCTGAGCGGTGTGGGATATGGCAGGTTGTGTGGCACTCATCAGATGATGAGTTGAGTGAGATCTCACAGCACAGTGAGCAACTCACTGCATCATTTGTGCTTCTGCAGAGATACAAGATGGGCTTCTCACCTGACAGTCGCCAAGTAAGGGAATCACAATGCCTGAATAGGCTTAATAAATTCCCATCTTGCCACATGAATATTAATACTCAGTTTCCTATCTTACCAAAAATGCCCAACAAGCCAGACGTCGGGAATTCTTGACACGGAAGGCAGACTGGGTATGTAGTGACCTCAGCTCTCCTCTCCCTACGTCGCTCACGTGTTGCTCAGCACCAGACGACATTTCAGGGCACAATCCATGGGGACCAGCCACATGGCAGCCCTCGTCCATGGACTTTGGATCCCATACATGCCAAATCTTGGGATTATCATGGCAAATCTATGACCCACTTGCAGGATGTTCAGGAATCAGAGAAGTGCATTGCAGGGCCACATCAGCAACTAGCATCAACAGGACACTCTGTGCGAGTGCTTAGGTATCCAGCTCCCAGATTGGATCAGGGCTGTTCACTTGCTTTCTTAGTGTTTGCTGACTTAGTGCCTAACTGCATGCTCGCACCATCCACACCTAGCCCTGCCTTACCTTGCCATGCCAATTAGCATGGTTACATGACCAGAATCTGTCAGCAGTCCTCAGTCAAGGTGGGGTTGGGGGTGCCAACTTGCTGTATGGCAGTGCACTACATCGACCTCAGAGCTGCAACACGGGCCAGTAGCTTATATGGCAAACACATTGCATGTGTACCTAGCAAGCAGCTGTATTTCAAAATCTGAGGGGACTTGTCCTCACCAAAGTGGTTGGAGGACAGAGGGTCTTGGCACAGAAAGTCAAGGGAGACCTCTAGAATCACACCAGGGAATCTGGTCTGGGTGTTCTCAATCAGTAAGGGGAGGGGGGGAGAGTTTCAGGAGAGGTCTTTACAGAAAGGGGAATGGTCATGGTAAGTCCTGAAAGAGGACATGGTCAGGGGAGCTGGGTGTTCAGGGTTTTACTGACACTGAGTCTGGAATCCACTGGCCCAGGTGCTCTCACTGTTGCCTTCCATTGTGCTGGAAATCAAAAGTCTGCCACAAGAATTGGCTGTGACCACACCTGGAGTGGGCAGGGCAAGTGTTTTGTTTTTGTGAAGGAGGGGGCTACAGGGCCAGTGCTGTGAGGCCCTCTGTGGGAAACATTACACACAGACCCATATGTTGTACAGGACACAGACCTGCATGCTCCCTGTTCCTTGGCCATCCTTAAACATTGGCTCCCTGTTTCCTGTACAGCTCCCTGTCCCAAATACCGCTGGCCACTTCATTCTACCCATTCCATTGGACACATATTCCAGGGAATGAATGCAAAAGGATGAGGAATAAAAGGTGTCAGCAGGACCTGACTTCCACTTAGAGACAGCATTGACCTTGAAGCTGGCTGCAGGGTCTGGCATCACAGTGTCCTCCTTATCCACCAGGCCCTCCAGGTCCCTGGAGGAGAATCGCCTTCTCCTTCTCCAACATCTTCTTGGAGTGTACATCACTCAGTGGGCCAGCTTCAGAAAGTCAGTGGTCATCTGGGTGCACAGTGGCCTTTTAACTGTGGAGAGGGCACAAGGGATGCTGGTAATTGGCAGGTATCCACTGAGTAGGCAGTTGTTCTGTGCAGGGCATGTTGAAAGATTGGGGTAGAAATGGAGGGGGTAGAGATATCAATGGGGCAGGGGATAGATAGAGGTGGGTTTAATAAGAATTGGCAAAAAATCTTGCTCCGTCTGGCAAGTGAAAAACAATCTAAAACCTTTCTCTCTATTCACACATGGCCATAAAAATGTAAGATTCGGCCAATGTATCCCTCTCACTTGCATTTTGCTGAAGTTCAAAATTAGTTATTTAGAGGAGCGATACTTTGCACTGCATCCGAGCGTAGTTCTCTTCAGGGCACTTTGTTAGGAAGTTCAATGCTGAACATGGTAGCTGCATGTTTTTGCACAAGCTTATCTCCTGCCATTAAATGGTTCTCTCGCTTTCACTATAGCATCTTTAAATGAGCAAAGTGCTGTGAATGGGAGAGTAGAATTTATATTTAAAATTCAGCGCAAAGAAAATGTTGTGAACATACCCAGACTAGATTCAAATGAATAATGTGGAGGTCTAAAGTTCTCTTTCTCCCCCTGTCACGTACAGATGGATCTTGTTATGTAACATTTGATAAGATGTCTTCTTCTGCATTTTTATGTGGAATATTGTCCACAAAAATTTGACAAATATAGCAGTGAACAGACCCTAAAGCACAATGCCTTGCCAATAAACCAGAGAGATGACATTCCTGTTAAATTGTTTTCTTGCTGTGGAAGTGCTCTATAGCCTTCATATTAATTTTCAAATAAAGGGGGCTAGATTGGATAGATCCCAAGAACAGGTGTGGAGATGGCCATATGTGATTAACCCATGTACGTTCAATCCGACGCAGGCAGAATGCCAATTGCTCCTTGGAAATGGTTGCCACATGCAGTCAGCACTATATTGTTTTTTGGCATCAGCAGGATTGAACCTAAAATCATAATTTTTTCATACCATTTAAAGTTAGCCAGCACTTCTTTAAGGGGATTCTGGGCAGTCAGGCTGGAATTGAACTGACTCGGCACAGCAGTGAGGAATAGCAAAAAAAATGGTAGAACTTCCAAATGACATGTACTGGTCCAACTCATCTGATACACTTCAAAACTGAGTTCCTGTAGAACCAGCACTATTTTGTATACCTCAAGGAAGGGGAATTGTACCATAAGGGGCATTGATAGGGGAATAGGAAGAAACTTTTTCTCTGAAAAGACTGGCCAATAACCAGGGACGTAAATTTAATGTAAAGGGCAGATTTATTTTAGAGAGGATTTAAGGAAGATTCTCTTCTCCCAGAGGATGGTAAGTATCTCGATCTCACTGCTTGAAAGGGTGGTCGAGCTGGGAACTATTACAACATTTAAAATGATTTAGATGATCAATTGAAATACTGCAGCGTGCAAGGCCAAGTGTGGAGTAATCAGGCTAAAATAGATAGGTACTTGATGACCAATACAGACACAAAGGCACAAATGGCCACTTTCTGTGCTGTAAATCACACTGACTTGATGTTCATTTTCAAGTTTTTTTTTAACTGTTTTTTCCCTATGGGGAATGAGCTTTATCCATCTGAGTGCTGCTTGGGAGACCACAGTGGTTGAATTTAAAAGGTGGAGTGATCTCCTATATCCACAAATTGTTAAGACCCACCTGACACACATACTTAAAAGGTAACAGGACCAGTTAGCTATGCACAACAACGCCAGGGATGAAGCCTCAGGAATCTGGATGAATTGTTATAAGAAATATATTGAAGATCAGTGAATGTTCCTTCAAAAGCTAACTGACTTAACTATCAGCCTTGCAAGCTGTTCATTTTACTGTAGTCCCATTGCTCATGCAACAGTAACTTCCATGAATCCAGATTCCTACTTAATGTTCATAGCTTCACTTCATCCTCACATACTTAGCATGGGTTCAAATCTCAAATCTCATGCCAGGCACATACACCGCCAGCTGTAACATCTATGGCAGAAGCTATCACTTCTGCCAGAACAGGCAATGTTTTGTTTGCAATATCCTAAATCTTTGACATTAATGAACTCTTTCTGTTCGGGGCTTCCATGGATTTGAAGGCTTTTTCAGTAATACGTTCTCAATCCACTTGTAAATCTGTGCTGAAGTGTGCGGAGCTGTAACTTCAGCTTATTGAATTATTTGGATATTCTAGTTTGCCCTCAGCATTTGAACTGTTGTTAAAATCAACTCGTTCGCTTCAATTGGGTTTCTTGAATATTCCTTCTTGCTTGATGTAATCTTCCCTACTGTTATTGAGAATTCTTCCTTGGAGGGTAGGAACATCATATATTTCGCATGAGCTTGTTCCACGCCTCCTGATTCATCTTAGTGCCAAATGAGCAACTTGAATTGATGACAACTAGTTATTTACAGTGTTGTGTTGCAATCTGACTCAATGCAGTCACACATATTTCAATTATCTCAAGAAAAAGACAGAAATTGCTACAGAAACTCAGCAGTTCTGGCATAGTCTGTGGAATGAAATTGCTGCTTCACCTGGATGTTATGAGCTAGGCCGGGCACCCTCAAAATATTTTAAGAAAGTAATCTAGTCCCTAACTTTTTCTTATTTTAAAGGCAGATGTGAAGTGGGTGTTCCAGGTGTGATGCAAAAGGTTAAACCACTTGGCTTTAAGCAAAACACAATTTATTTAAACACTGAGATAACAAGGCGTAGAGCTGGATGAACACAGCAGGCCAAGCAGCTTCAGAGGAGCTGGAAAGCTGACGTTCGGGCCTAAACCCTTCTTCAGAAATTTCAGAAGGGTCTAGGCCCGAAACGTCAGCTTTCCGGCTCCTCTGATGCTGGTTGGCCTGCTGTTTTCATCCAGCTCTACACCTTGTTGTCTCAGATTCTCCTGCATCTGCAGTTTACTATCTCTGAAACTTATTTAAACACTACAGTTGAAACACATAGAAAAGAAAGTGGAATTTAGAGTAACTTAATTATTGGAAAATCTGAACAAACTGATACCGCATCATAACTAATTAATTGTTCCAATGTAGTAACAGTCCATAAACCCACCCCTTGGCAAAAAGGTAAATTTGAACACAGATACTTACAGGCAGGAGGGGACAATATTCAGATACAGATTTTAGAGGAAGTCAGAGGAATCCTTTATGGAATACTGCAACACTTCTGGTATTCAAACCATGTGACCACTACAGCTAAAAAAACTAGAAAAAACCTGAACTGGGAAAACTGGCCACTCCCCTTCCATCATCAAACTGTATCTCCCTAGGCTGTTTGGTACCACAGCCTTTACAACCTCGCTTCAAAAAAAAACAAGGACAAAATAATCTTTTTTTAAAAAAGAGAGCATTGTCGCATGGAAGATTTGTTTGGAGTCTTAGATAGTGAAGACGGAGGAAGTAAAAAGCAGGAGTTACACACTCTGTAATTGCATGGGAAGGTGGCATGGGTGTGTGTGGAGGTTTTGGGAGTGGAGGAGGAGTGGACAGGATGTTCCAGACAGAATAGTCTCTGCAGAAGCCTGACCAAGGGAGGAAGGGGGAAATTTGTGCAATTTTACATGCACTTCACTCAATCTAGTCTACTCTATTTGGTCCTCACAATATGGTTTTCTCTACATGAGTGAGATGAAACACAGACTAGGTGATCACTTTGTAGGATACCTATGCTCTGTCCACAAAAATGACCCCAAGCTTCCCAGTTGCCTCCCACTTCAACACACCACCATGTTCCTATGCCAACATCTCTGTCTCAGTCTTGCTGCAGCATTCCAGTGATCTTCAGCGCAAGCTCAAAGAGCAGAGTATCATTTCCGTTTGGAGACCCTGCAGCCTTCAGAGCTGAATATCGAGTTCAATGATTTTAGGGCCTGAAAACCTTCCTCCATGCCCTTTACCCACACTCACATTCCATGTCATCACACGGGCTGCTTTCAACACAGTGTAGCCACTTTCACCCATTAATGGTCCTTATAATCAGGTTTATCTTTCTCCTTGGCTCATCACTATCCCCAAAAATGTTGACACTGTTATCTCTCCACAGATGATACCAAACCTGTTGAGTTTCCCCAGCAATTTCTGCTTCTGTTTCCAATTTCCAGCATCTGCAGTTCTTTGTTTTTAATTGCAAGTATCTTGCACGGGTATGCTTTTTATTCCTTCTCTCTTTATGTGATTCCTTGCTGGCTTTTGGATTTTGAATTCTTTTCTGTGTTGAGAGCGGTAGAAAGCATTTCTGTCAAGCTGCTATAGTCCCAGTTTTCCAGGAAGTCACATTTCCATTTGCTGTGGAGAGGGTTTTCTCAGCCGACATGCATTATCTGATTCTAATGTGACACTTGCTTTGATGCCTAGCTTAAAATTTGTGTGATGCCCTTTGGTGTAATTATTAGCTTGCCAAATTGCTAGGTTTGTGTTACCTATTTCTCAGAGAAAAATATTGGGTTTGACTTCTACTGGATTTTTTTTAATCTCATGCAACTCTTTGTATGCTTTGGTTCTTTGGCCTGTTGCTTTTCTGTGGTTGTGTCCTGCTTTGGCATATTTTTTGAAAGAAACTTATTATTTAAAATAAAAATATTCAGTTTTACTATCTGGGCACCAATCGTGCCTTTGAGGTTTCTTTACTTTACAGTGTTGGCAAGAACATACAGTGTTTGGTGACTGTCCTACCCACTGCATTGTTTAACTCATCTGCCTTTTATGATTCTATGTCTTAAGAATTGAATGAATTCTGATGATCTCCTGCGCCCAGTTTGATCTTCCCTCTTTAGAAATGATTGTGTTGTTTCCAAATCTTTACTCAACATCGGAATAATTTTCTCTAGATATTGTCTTTGATGTTCAAAGAAGACATCTTTGATACCTAATAAATCTGACAGAGCTTAATCAATAATGTCTCCACTATTCAGTTTCTTATGAATTCTCAATTCTAGTCACTATATTTGTGTCTCCAGTCTATAGAGACCATTAATCAAGTCATCAATGGATTCCCTGGAATCTCTGTTCTTTGATCAAATCTTCCTTCTTTCAGGAATTTCATTAGTTCTGAGAAATAATTGTCAAAGGCTTTCAAAACTTTTTCAATGGTTTTTGCTTCTTTTACTTAAAGACAGTCAGATACATCACACTACTGGTACTCCAAGTTGTGCATAGAATTGTATCTACTGAGTCATAGTCATAGTGATGTACAGCATGAAACAGATCTTTCAGTCCAACTTGTCCATGCTAACCAGATATCCTAAATTAAACTAGTCCTATTTGCTAGCATTTAGCCCAGATCCCTCTAAACCCATCCTATTCTATACCCATCCAGATGTCTTTTAAATGTTATAATTACTGCAGCCTTCATCACTTCCTCTGGCAGCTCATTGTATACACACACCACTCTCTGCGTGAAAAAGTTGCCCCTTAGGTCTGTTTTAAACCTTTCCCCTCTTATCTTAAACCTATGCCTTCAGATTTTTGACTTCCATCCCCTGGGGAAAAGGCCTTAGCCATTTACCCTATCCATGCCCCTCAAAATTTTATAACTTATACAAGGTCACCCCTCAGCCTCCAGGGAAAATAGCTCCCATGCCAATCAGCCTGTGCCTATGGCTTAAACCCTCGAACCCTGGCAACATCCTTGTTTAGTTAATGACTTTGTATCCAGTTTAGAAGCCTTGATAATTGTTTTCCCCAGGATATCCAATTTTATGATCTATTTGGCCCAGCTCCAAAATAAAACCTTCCTGGCACTGCTATTTCCAATGTAACAGCTTCCAAATATGCGCAGATATTTTGCCTACTTTAAAGATTTTTAATTTTGTGATACTACTAGTTCTGCCATACTTTGTTGCGAATCTGGGAGGTTTTCCCATGTTTTCAGCTAAAATAGCAGTTTCCTGCTTTTTTGAGCCTTTAATGCATGCTTTATACCTTTGCAGCTTTAATTTGAGATTCTAACTTTTCACCATCATGTTACTGGTTAATTAGCAATTTTCATTGCTTTAACAAAGAATTTCCTGCTTTTTCGCAGTTTTAAGTGAGGATTATCACTTTTTTTTTACCAATTTGTTGGCGGATTCCCACTGCTTATTGGTCGTCATGCAAGGCTTGCAGTTGTAATGAAAGATTTCCCAACTTTGCAGCTTTAATCATGTCACCCAAATTTCCTACCCACTGCCCTGCATTTATTGACACAGGGATGAATATCCTGAGTGGTAGCAATCACAACAAGATCAGAAATCTACCTGTTCCATTCTCATGGTAAGAAAGGCCTCTACATTTCTCACAGGAGATTTGATCAGCGCCTCTTCAAAAAGATGTTAGAGATGTTATGTACTTAACATTGGAAACAGCCCTCCTTGTGCAAGTGAGTTGGGAGAAGGATTTTTTTTCTCATAGCAGTCAGTTGCCATGTTCTGTGATTCAAAGTCCGAATTTAACAGCCTGTAACTTTGATAGTTCCTGTGAAAAGGTAAGTACATAAGCTAAGTGTGAGGTTAGAGCCTCCACGAGGGTAAGGTACTAGGTAGGTAAATAAGATGCCAGATGAATTGGGGTAGACTATCAGGTAAATATAATGCCATGTAACAGGGTGGAATGGGTTCTGTTACAATAATTTTCTTTTGGTTTATTTTAGCCAACTCAAATTTCACAATGCTCTCATGGTTGGATTCAAACCATGTTCACAGAACATTAGGTTGCAGTTTTGGATTACTAACCCACCAGCTTCACCGTGTCACTATCACATCCCTGTAATGTTATTAAGGGATGATGGTGAGATTTTGTCTTTTTGGAGACCGTCTTGTTGCCTGGCTCTTATGTAGCACAAATGTTACTTGCCGCTAGTCGGTTGTAGGTCGTATATTGTTCAGGTCTTGCTACATTTTAACGTGGACTGCTTCAGTATCTGAGGAATTGCAAATGATGCAGAATGTTACACAATCGTCAGTGAACATCCCCATTTCTGACCTTATGATAGAGGGAAATTAAATGATTGAAGTAGCTGAAGATGGTTGGATCTCGGACAATACCCTGAACATTTCCTGCAGAGGTGTCCCAGATGATTAACCTCCAACAAGCACAACCATCTTCCTATATGCCAAATATGGCTCCAACCAGTGGAGAGTTTTCCCCATGTTTATTGCTATTCTGTTTATAATGACATGTAGAAGCATGGCCAAATTTCCTCAGAAGTTTAGAAAAGCAACGAGCTTATGAAATGGCACTCAATACGTAAGCATGCCCATAGTGCAATCCCCTCAGTGAGATACAGATTGCTTTAAGGTCAAAATATGGATATTTGTGCTAGGGTAGATTTAAGTATTAAAGATCAGCAAATTGACATTCCTTTTTAATATTAATGTTATCCAAAAGATAAACCCATTCTTTCATTGAATCTATTTCCACACAGTAGTGAAAGAACTCACCTCAAATACTCATCATTGGTAAAATGCAGCCATCAGTTATCACCACAATGTCGGTTCATCAGCTTAGACCTCACACTGTGACAAATCTTATTCTTGCAGGCCAAACATTTCTGTTGCAGCTGGGAAATTGTGAAAGTGTGGTCAGAAGTTGTATAATGTCTGTGTTATATCCCAGCAAGGCCTGTGAAGTCACAGGTTATGTATAAGAAACATTGTTTATGGAACATATTATACTGCAGTTTGAAATGATACTTTTTGAATTAATTTCAAGTTGTTCCATGAGTCACTTGTACCGGCCTGTGAAAGCTATTTCCTAAATACGTGTATCCAACTTAAAGATATCAGTGATTGAAGTTGCATTGTTAAATGGTGCCAACTTGCTTTAAGCATTCCTCAGTTTCTCTTCAATACTTTGCTGCAAACATACAGAGCTCACTTTGAGAGGAGCCAGATCTGGATAACATGTCAAGAAGATGAGATATAACTGCCCAACCAGGGAGCTGTCTGCTTTTGCTAGTGGCAGCCAGCAATAGCCTGGAGAGAGAACATTAGACCTTGAGCTTCAGTGAACAGAAACATCCTGTGTAATGATTTATCACAGAGAAAGAGATGCAACCCTCCAAGTGAGTCAGCAACACAGTGTTGGCAAAGATTGCTAACAGGCAAATTGCACTTAATAGGTCTTTGAACTGGCCTTTCTGCTGCCCTGCCAGTGAGGGAGCAGAGCAGAATCCCTGTTCTGAAGTAGGGTTAGCACCTTCAAGGAAATAATATAAATTGATTCCTTAGAAAGAAGACTGAAGAGTTATACCACACTCATGCTCTACAAGGCTCGTCAAAATAATTGTCTTTGTTTTATACCGAGCATAAGTTCTGAGATGCTGTGGTATATGGAGCACATATTGTAACTGACAGCTGTACCTTCCTAAGATAAAACCAGAAAGTGCTGAAAATACTCAGCAGGTGTGTCAGCAACCTTGGAGTGAGAAACAGAGTTAGCATCTCAAGTTTAAGATGCTTTTTCAATTCTCCCGTTGTACAACAAATACAATCCATATGCCTCAGTACCATTCCCCTCACCTGGAATGGCTTTTCACTGCTGCACCAGTTTCTGAATCACTTTATATCAGGACCACAGCTACAGGCAGAAATTCACCATTCTTGAAGACCATAGTTCCTAAACCATGAATATATAGTTTGAGCCGAATAAATAATGAATGGTTTACTGAAAAGTTGTCAGCTTTGTGAAAATGGGCTACAATCTGAACTTTTAGGTGGATGAGTTATCTTCTTTTCAATGCAAGTCTTTCTGCAGATCCTCAGCAGTTTATTCTTTATCACACACTCAGGCAAGATCGAGATGACTTCTATTTTCTTTATTAGTTCTGTATTTCTAATATTCCAGCTTTTCCTCTTCTGAAAGTGCTGACAAAAATTTGCTGCTTGTCTTTGCCTTGCCGAATGATCATCCTTTCCACATACGTTTATACAGTGAGTGCTAACATTTAAAATCTAGAGAGTGGAAGGGGCAGTCATTATAGCCATTCCTGATCCTGTCCGAATGCAACATTTTTCCATGTTACTAATCTACAAGACTCTGAAATAACTGCTAGAAAGCTTAAGGAATGTATTAATGAGCGCACATAACTGAAAAACAGCACTGGATAAAGGCAGACACAACTAACTGATTTCAGGTTTTTTTTTAACTTGATTGGAGTTCAGAATTTTTTAAATTAAGTATACTGTCTTACTTTTTGCATGCCGGTTGCTTTTCCATAGAAACTGAGTCACAGTGGTCTCAGTTATGACGTATGGATGGAAGTAGTCACTTTGAGAGTGCAGTGAGATGTTAGCTTGCTGTTATGTCTAGCCGCAGCTATTCACAATACCTCATCAGTTATGTATTTCCAGAGGAGAAAACTAAGTTTGCAAAACTGCAATTTTTGCACTGATGGAATTTTATAAAGTATTATTTCCTACATTTGTGTGGAGCTGCCTCATTCAGAAATTATGTTGTTTTGAAATTTTTCAGTGTATTTTACTCAATGTGGAATGCATTGCTATTTTATATTTTAAGTTAAAATCACAGGAAGAATTGAGAGTGAGAACCTGACACTATAAGATGGCTTTAAGAGGAGTTTTTGTCCTGGTGTTTTTTTTACAAAGTGTGGTTGAGACAGAGGTATTGAATGATCTATTCCAAACCAATAAAGTAAACAGCTTGTGAGGCCTTGGGTTTTTTTTTAAGCTGGAACAATAAAAGCAGCTTGAATGGATGGAGTCAGGCTCCCACAGAACCAGGGACTCTCAGTAGATGTTGGGGTTTGGAAGCTGGTTGTGGAAACTGTTACATCCCTCACTCTTTGCTACAGCTAAAAGCTTAGGTTGTCTTACTGCTGCCAGATTAGCATGTGAGATAATCTATTTTACTAAAATTGCCTTTGCCAATGGTGGTCTAATGGATAATACTATTCTGGAACGGTTGCTGTTTAGTAGTGAAATAATCTGTTATTTTTTATATTTTACAATATAGTTAAAGTTATATTAATTCTTCTTTCTTCTGTTGGTATTTTATTTGGGGGTAAGAATAAAGAGTATTCTACTTAAAGCTGAATAGTGTAACGAATCAAATTACATCTGGAAGACAACACCATACATTTGCCTTTAAATAAGATAAAAGTTAGGGCCGACGCTACCTCCTTGATATATTTGAAGAGGGTGTGGTCCATAACAAACCCCAAGAAAGAAAGCCAGTGGGCAGTCGATTAGCTGAGAAAATCTTACCCTGCAGCTATAAAATGCTGGAGTGGGCAGAGAGTAAGGCTTACCCCACTCTGCACCAAGAGCTCAGTCTGGACGCTGCTGAGACTGCATTCATTCCACCAATGGATCTCAAAGTTAGGCTTGTCATGGGTGTTAGGCAGGATGAGGTTGACCATCGGAAGGGGTTCTGTGGTAGCATCTTTGAGGGTTGCTCCTCGCCCTTAGTTAGTTAGCCACTCCTGCTAGCTCCCTTTTTAAAACCATTTCTAAATGCTCGCCCTCACGCCTGAGTCAACCATTTTACAATATGGACAACATATTATTCAGATCAATAGTCTTGTTAATAAACATAATTGACATTTATTTATTTATTTAAATATGGTGGCTGCGCTGCCAACTTTGGTCCTGCCCATCCACTTGTATTGTAAGAGTTGAGCTCAAGCGTGGGCAGGAAGGCTCTACTGAAACCAAGTTGGCAGGGACACATGAAATTCAGTCCAGAAGTGGTACAGCACACTAGACTCTTGGAGGCACTGTCCAACAGTACCCTCTCATCTGTGAAAGACCATATAGAGTCAGAGCTGCACAGCATAAAAACAGACCCTTCGGCCGAACTCGTCCATGTTGACAAGATATCCTAAGTTAATCTAATCACATTTCCCAGCATTTGGCCCATATCCCTCCAAACCCTTCCCATTCACAAACTCATCCAGATTATCTCTTAAATGTTGTAATTGCAGCAGCCTCCACCACTTCCTATGGCAGCTCATCCCTTACACAGATCACCCTGTAGGTGAAAAAGTTGGCCCTTAGGCCCCTTTATACCCATCCCCTCTCACGTTAGACCTATGCCCTCTAGTTTTGGACTTGCCCACACTGGGGAACAAACGATGGTTATTTACCCTATCCATGGCCATCATGATTTTATAAACCTCCATGAGGTCAACCCCCAACCTCTGATGCTCCAGGGAAAATTCCTCCTCCCCATAGCTCAAACCGTCCAACCCCGGCAACATCCCAAAACATCAGCCTTGCTGCTCCTAAGATGTTGCTTGGCCTGCTGTGATCATCCACTGTACACCTTGTTATCTCAGATCCTCCAGCATCTGCAGTTTCTGTTATCTCTGATACAATTTTAACCTCACTGCAAAGCCTTTTCTAAGGATGCCTACCCTGAAGAAGTTACCCTCCTCCCTCCGGACAAACCTCAGGGGGATCTCTCTCCCACTGCAACTCTCTTGTCCATCCCCGCCTCTTTAACTTGCCTGTCTCCTCTATCCATCTTCGATCTGCCTCCCCCTCTCTCCCTATTTATTTCAGAGCCCTCTTCCCCTCCCCCATTTCTAATGAAGGGTCTAGGCCCGAAACATCAGTTTTCCTGCCCCTAAGATGCTGCTTGGCCTGCTGTGCTCATCCAGCTCCACACCTTGTTATCTCAGATTCTCCAGCATCTGCAGTTCCTACTATCTCTGATACAATTTTAATGTCCTTGTAAATCTGTCTTGAACTCTTTCAAGTTTCACAACATCCTTCCTATAACAGGGAGACAGAATTGAATGCAGTATTCCAAATGTGGCCTAACCAATGCACTATACCGCTGCAACAAGACCTTCCAACTCAACTACTCAATGGACTTTTGAAGGCAGAAAGAGTGTCAGTGGCGTTCCCTTTCACCCTCACATAGACCTTGGCTTTAGAATATGTCTCCTGAATGAAAAACAGGATTGCTCACATAGTATCCTAGCTTTGTGTTTTTAGAAGAGGAGTGCATAAGGAGCTAGGTCAAGAAGTATGTAAACAAGTGCCAAGTAATGTAAGTAAGATCGCCTTGTAAATCTTCCCAGTTAAAACCATGACTGTACTTTGGCATCCCCCATGAGAGCAAATTGCAGCCTGTTTCTTTCTGTTTGCAGATGTAAGCTTGATGGCAGCTGAGTTGGGGAGATTACCCCAAGGCTCGTCTGCTCCCATCAGCTGTCTTTTTCTTTTTTGTTCTTATTTTCACTTCTGCTCTTTTTCCTTTTTTTTTCTTTGTTTTCTTTTCCCTTAAGCCTCTGGCAGCAGTGCGAGTGGCAGCAATGCCAGGACGAACCGGACAGGGCTCCACCTTACCCTGAGGTCTCCCAGTGAACGAGGCGCAGTTTCTGGGCTGACTCCCCTAGACCAGACTCACAGGCTAGGCCGAGGCTCCAAGTCATCAGGTAGGCCTGGGTGCCTGAAGCAGGAAAAAGGAGGTCTCGTCCCCTGTGTAGAGGTCTTCTTCATCTTTGGCATCCAGGTATTCCAGTGGCTGAGCAGGCAGCCTCACTGGGAGTAGCGGTCTTGGCCTGGAATGGCGGTCTTCTTCGGTGGACGCTTCCGGCCTGGTATCGGCGGCTTGGTGTGACAGTCTCATCCAGGCTGCGTTTTCAGGGTCAAAAACAGAAGTTGCAGGAAAAACATAGCAGATCTGGCAGCATCTGTGAAGGAAAAAAGCAGAGTTAGTAGAACATAGAACATAGAACAGTACAGCACAGAACAGGCCCTTCAGCCCACAATGTTGTGCCGACCATTGATCCTCATGGATGCACCCTCAAATTTCTGTGACCATATGCATGTCCAGCAGTCTCTTAAATGACCCCAATGACCTTGCTTCCACAACTGCTGCTGGCAACGCATTCCATGCTCTCACAACTCTCTGCGTAAAGAACCTGCCTCTGACATCCCCTCTATACTTTCCACCAACCAGCTTAAAACTATGACCCCTCGTGCTAGCCATTTCTGCCCTGGGAAATAGTCTCTGGCTATCGACTCTATCTATGCCTCTCATTATCTTGTATACCTCAATTAGGTCCCCTCTCCTCCTCCTTTTCTCCAATGAAAAGAGACCGAGCTCAGTCAACCTCTCTTCATAAGATAAGCCCTCCAGTCCAGGCAGCATCCTGGTAAACCTCCTCTGAACCCTCTCCAAAGCATCCACATCTTTCCTATAATAGGGCGCCCAGAACTGGACGCAGTATTCCAAGTGCGGTCTAACCAAAGTTTTATAGAGCTGCAACAAGATCTCACGACTCTTAAACTCAATCCCCCTGTTAATGAAAGCCAAAACACCATATGCTTTCTTAACAACCCTGTCCACTTGGGTGGCCATTTTAAGGGATCTATGTATCTGCACACCAAGATCCCTCTGTTCCTCCACGCTGCCAAGAATCCTATCCTTAATCCTGTACTCAGCTTTCAAATTCGACCTTCCAAAATGCATCACCTCGCATTTATCCAGGTTGAACTCCATCTGCCACCTCTCAGCCCATCTCTGCATCCTGTCAATGTCCCGCTGCAGCCTACAACAGCCCTCTACACTGTCAACGACACCTCCGACCTTTGTGTCGTCTGCAAACTTGCTGACCCATCCTTCAATTCCCTCGTCCAAGTCATTAATAAAAATTACAAACAGTAGAGGCCCAAGGACAGAGCCCTGTGGAACCCCACTCACCACTGACTTCCAGGCAGAATATTTTCCTTCTACTACCACTCGCTGTCTTCTGTTGGCCAGCCAATTGTCCAGCAGTCTCTTAAATGACCCCAATGACCTTGCTTCCACAACTGCTGCTGGCAACGCATTCCATGCTCTCACAAATAGTGTTTTGGGTCTGGTGACCCTTCCTCAGAACTGCGCTTTCAGCGGATTCTATTGTTCCTAAATCAACCTTCCCTGAATCCAGGAACCAAAAAGTGAAACTTTGCTTTAATTTTACATTTTGGCTTATTATTACATATGACTTCTGTCACTGATGTAGGCACTGTGGTGAGGCAACTTATAAAATCTTTCACTGTATTTTCCATATAAAAGTACACATGATAATAAATTTCTATTCTGTTCTATTGTACTGTAAAAATTTCGGTTAAACATCGTACCATAACCTGAAGAGCCACTCTGTGAGTCAGCGATGTCACTAAAACTTAATGCATATACACAGTCAATCTTGAAGACATTCTAGTTTGACAGCGAGAACTGCCAGAAGCAGAAAATGATTTCCATTAACAAGTTCTGCCACACAAGTGGTACAGAGGGAAATTTTGAATGACAGAATGAGATGTTGACAGTTTCCATGTGTGTTTCTGTCATGGTTAGGCCTGACGCACAATTTATTTCCCATAATTTACTTTGGCACAGGCTCTTTGAAAAATCTTTGAGTTTATAAACCAATGCCTGTGAATATGTAATGAGACATTGACACTACTATGGTAGGATCCATCCCATTTAGCAATTGGACTTCCTTTCTCTGTCTTGTTCTTTCCTCCCCCAGTCCTCCACCTGCGGTTAAATTAAGTAGAATTAAAGCATCAGAGTCACACTAGTTCACAGTCAGTAAATACTGCTCTCATTCTGTAACAAAACACTGCTTTCTGTAACAGTATGTGGCAAACTGCTCAGCTGAGCAACTGCAGAGCCTTGGTGTCACTCCAGCCTTTGCACTGATTTGCCTTGATGTTTCTGCTTGTACACAATTAAATGGGATTCTGTAGTAATGTTTAGAAGAGGCAACACAGTCATTGTGGAGTAAAGTGGCAGCGTCATTGGACTAGTAATCCAGAACCCAGGCTGATGCTCTAGGCACTTGGGCTTGAATCCCATCATGACAGATGATGAAATTTGAATTCAATAATAATGTGGAATTAGAGCGATGGTTTAATGGTGATGTAACTCAGTGCTGTTGAATGTGATGGAAAAGGGACTATGAATGTTTTCCAAAGGAAACTGGATGGACATTTGAGAGAAATGATGCTGTAAGGTGATGGGATTGAACAGGAGAATGGGACTGGATAGTTTATTAATCAGAGAGATAACATTAACCCTGATGGACTGAATGGTCTCCTTCAATGCTCTGATGATCATTGGTCTATAAAACTGTCAAAAGCAAACAGCATATTGTTTACAGAGATCTAAGAGGCCCAAAAATGAGTGTGTGGTAGGGACAATACTGTGGATAATGAAAATGAAATGGCAGCAGCTCCTGTGATAAAGCATGATACTGGTGCTGAGGTCCAGTATCTCTTTGCTGGCAGCCACACTCATTGCAGCTCCCTTGTTTATAACCAGTTCAGTGTTTCTGCAGAATATTAGCTCTTGCTTTTTTTGTTTAGCACAGAAACACACTCAACACCTGTGAAACTCAGACGTTATGTTTGTTAGTGTTCAACTCAGGAATCCGTAAGGCCATAGGAATTGGAAAATTTCTCCTGCAAGGCTCAATCAGCTGACTGTCAACTAAACCTCCAGGAGGCATTTTAAAAGGAAAAACTTTCAAAGCTCCATGACTTTATGAGAGGGTGTTAAATGATTAACCTAGAATGCATGTGACTCTGTGCTAAAGGGACACTCACCACGTAAAACAAAGTTTGGCAAACCTGTTGTTTTTGTAGAAAGTCACACATCACCTCTGGCATACTGACATCACAAATGGACTCACAGGCACCTTTAGAGATAAATATATATAAGCATCAATGGATTATTCAAAGGAAAATAAACTCAACAAACAGCTTATTACAAAGATATTTTAAAACCAACTGTGAGTATAATTCTCCACGGTGCAAACAATTTGAAAGAAAGACTTGTATTTATACAGTACCTTATCACATGTCTTAGAAACATTTCATTCAATTAATTACGTTTGTAATCTGTTGCTTTTTGCTTTTTAAGAGGTAGTCAACTTGCCCTGAAGTAATGACCCTTTGTCCCTGAGATTCTGCAGGTGCACACCCAGTATCAAGCCAGGAATGTAGATGGAACACCTCCCGAGAAAACTGAAAACGGAACTGGTGCCAAGTCGCAATTCATTTGAAGAGATCCTTCATTGATTGCTAAAGAAGGGGAACTAGATATGGTATAAAGCAAGTGTTGGGCAGGCAGTAGATCCATCCAGTGCTGCGAATTGGTGGGCAGCAGAGGTTCAAGCACAATGGAAGGAGCTACTAGTGGCTACACGACCCATGCTAACGAGGTGCTTCCTCACCAGTCACTTGAATTCTGGTTGAGTTAGCATGGAGGCTATTGTTAGGGGCAATCCAAATGCACCTGCCTGAGGATCGGAACTCCTTTGTTTTGGTCACTGTCTGGTGCCAGCGGCACAAAGTGATCTATCTTGAGTAAATGAAGATATCAGTGTAACTGGTGGCATTTTATGGTGCCTCTGTTAGGGTTATGAGAAGGTCTTAGAGGAGTGGCTGACATGGCACCACATCAAATAAGGTGCAATGACAAAAGTTTATTATTACAAAGGAGAAAATATGTGAGCATTCATCGAGACAAGAGTTCTTTGTTACATTTTTTTCCTTAAGATTTAATTATATGTGGCAATGTCTTTATAAAGAAAGATGTTAACCAAGTCAGCACTCATATCAGAGAGTGCAATGTAGTGTTGAACAAACAGGCATCACAAAGAATCAGTCCAATTCAATCCCTGCATCCAGTCTGAATTAGCTTCTTAACATAGGGGCAATTAGACGCCTTAAAGCTTGGATGACCTGGTGCTAGCACTTTGATATTATCAGCAGTGCCTGCATTGGCCTCAGGAGCTCTGATCTCCTGCTAAACAATACATTCAGTTTTGCTGCATTATTTAGTGCATGGCACATCAGTTGAAATACAAAGAGGTTTATATATTTGTTAAAAAAGATTTTGTTTACCTCACTCAAGTAGGTTGTTAACTATTTTCTCTCAACTTGTAAATCCCAGCATCTGACTGATTTTTTTCTTTGGTAATGATAGGATTAGTCGTATTTCTTCTTCTTTTAAGAAATAATTACATGCAGTAAACTATCTTTATCAATGATGGTCTGAGTCAAGTCAACACTCAAGACAGCTAGTATGAACCCTTAAAATGGCCACCCAAGTGGCCAGGGTTGTTAAGAAAGCATATGGTGTTTTGGCTTTCATTAACAGGGGGATTGAGTTTAAGAGTCGTGAGATCTTGTTGCAGCTCTATAAAACTTTGGTTAGACTGCACTTGGAATACTGCATCCAGTTCTGGTCGCCCTATTATAGGAAGGATGTGGATGCTTTGGAGAGGGTTCAGAGGAGGTTTACCAGGATGCTGCCTGGACTGGAGGGCTTATCTTATGAAGAGAGGTTGACTGAGCTTGGACTCTTTTCATTGGAGAAAAGGAGGAGGAGAGGGGACCTAATTGAGGTATACAAGATAATGAGAGGCATAGATAGAGTTGATAGCCAGAGACTATTTCCCAGGGCAGAAAAGGCTAACACAAGGGGTCATAGTTTTAAGCTGGTTGGAGGAAAGTATAGAGGGGATGTCAAAGGCGGGTTCTTTACACAGAGAGTTGTGAGAGCATGGAATGTGTTGCCAGCAGCAGTTGTGCAAGCAAGATCATTGGGGACATTTAAGAGACTGCTGGACATGCATATGGTCACGGAAATTTGAGGGTGCATACAAAAGGATCAATGGTTGGCACAACATCGTGGGCTGAAGGGTCTGTTCTGTGCTGTACTGTTCTATGTTCTATGTTCTATGAAGTAGAGTGAACAAACAGGTTGATCCATACCTAAGACAGGATGATTGTGGAGACCAGCCGAGACAATGCATTTTGGGGGTGTTCCCTGGGACCATAGGGAATTAGGAGGCACCAGATGCCAGGGCAGGGGTGACCCATTAATGCGTGGCAGTGGCACCTTTTGTTTTGGCATGCCCTAAGGATGGCTCTGCAAACTGACATCAAGTGTGGACAAAACACTAGTCTAAATTCAATCTCTGCAACGTAACAAATAATGAAACTACAATTAGCCCTACAATGCAGGTCAAGTCGGTGGGGGATGAACACTGATAACTGTAAAATGTGGGAAGGTGATACAAAATCACTTTTGTGCTAGAATGCTGCTTTAGCTTCAGTTTTACACAAGTAATAAAGTCAACAGCATTCAAAATATCATTGCCCTTCAAAGACTTTCAACAGGCAAACAGTGAAAGGAATGACTGATGCCAGCTACAGTAATTTGCTGAAACCCATAATCCCACAAGCATAGACTGCTTTAATATTAACCAACCTTTGCTCTTGGTGGGGTTTGAGAGCACCCTGTCTCTTATTAAGTTGTCTGTGCCATCAGTCTATGCACTGCTGAGCCTAAAACTCACAGCCGGTATTGAATTTTAGATTGATCTATTCCGGGAACGGCCAGGATTAGTGTTATGTTTTTCTCATGCACATACGATAGATTTTACTGTACGATAATGCCAACTTTTCAGGCCTAACATTTTTTTCTCATTCTCCACTTTATCAGGAACAGACGAAATGTATTCAGACCTGAGAATACTGAAATATATATTCACATTGGGATAACTCTCCGTCCCTTGCTCCACTGATAACTGGTGGAATCATTCCAATCATAATTTCATGATGGACAGCTGTACAGTATTGTCAATGTCAGTGACACGAGGACACACTGGCATTAGTTCAAGGCCACAATTTTTTCCTCATTTTTTAATGTCATTGCCTGAACCTTCAGATGATGGCTTTGTAATCTCTCCCACATATGGAGCGAGAATGCTGCCTGTGTACTATGGTCAACACAATGTGGAATATGACTCACTCACTATAGCCTGGCATGCTTGTGATAACAAAATAGCAGGTAGCTTTAGCTTGTATGGCTGGAGAGAGAGGGATGGATCATTGATGTTTGCACAGCAACAAACGCTTGGCACCATACACCTGACAGTGAGGGTCAAAGCTTCACCGTAGGATATTAATGGTGACCACAGCCACAAGTATCCTGTATATCCTGAACAGGATTGACATTCAGGTGGAATAAACCAGTCTTCCTTCTGAATTCTATACATGGAAACCTCGGTTATTAAGCTCAATGGTTGCTTTGTTTTTTGCTTAAGTGTTACTTTATGCAGATTTTTTCACTACTTTGCAGATCACTTTACTGGACCCAATGGCTCTCCTTTTGGGAGTCCAGGCCTTAACCTGCAACAGGGGTTATATGAGAGATAATGGGAGCTGCAGATGCTGGAGAATTTGAGATAACAAAGTGTGAAGCTGGATGAACACAGCAGGCAGAGCAGCATCTCAGGAGCACAAAAACTGACGTTTCGGGCCTAGACCCTTCATCAGAGGGTCTGATGAAGGGTCTAGGCCCGAAACGTCAGCTTTTGTGCTCCTGAGATGCTGCATGGCCTGCTGTGTTCATCCAGCCTCACACTTGGTTATCTTGGATTCTCCAGCATCTGCAGTTCCCATTATCTCTGATCACAACTATTCCCCCAAACACCTGATTACTCATGTAATGACTGTTGTATCAGATAATGGCTCTGTAGGGTTAATATCAACATTCCATTGGATCCACCCATTCTAATAATATTGCACTGCGTTTGTGGATGGAGCCAAGCAGTTCTCCTTTAGTTTTCGAAAGGAGAACGTGTGCCTATGCCAATCCCTAAGGTCCTAGTGCTTATGCCTGATCAAACATTCTCATCGTGCAATAAATGTTTTTGTATCTCAGAGCAGTCACTAACACTAACCACTAGATAGGCCCAAGATAAAGAAGAATCAAAGGTGGGTGGCACGGTGGCTCATTGGTTAGCACTGCAGCCTCACAGCACCACGGACCCGGGTTTGATTCCAGCCTCAGGTGACTGTCTGTGTGGAGTATGCACATTCTCCCCGTGTCTGCCTGGGTTTCCTCCAGGTGCTCCGGTTTCCTCCCACAGTCCAAAGATGCGTAGGCTATATGGATTGGCCATGCTAAATTTCCCGTAGTGTTCAGGGATGTGTGGGCTACAGGGGGATAGGTCTGGGTGGGATGCTCCAAGGGTTGGTGTGGACTTGTTGGGCCGAAGGGCCTGTTTCCACACTGTAGGGATTCTAAGAAAAGCTTCTATGAATCCTCATCCAAGTGACTAAGGAGAACAAAGAGTTGAAAGAAATTAATATCAGTAAGAAAGTTGTAGTGGAGAAATTAATGCAGCTGAAAGTTGACAAGTCTCCAGGACTTGATAGTCTACATCCCAGAGTGTTAAAGAATATGGCTATAGAGATGATCACTGCATTGATAATCATCTTTCAAAACTCCATAGATTCTGGATTGACTCCAATGGATTGGATGCTTGTCAATGTTGCCCTGCTGGTTAAAAAGGTACAAAAGAAAAAACATTGGGAATTATAGACCTTACAACAATGTACAGAAATGTTTGAATATACTGTAAAGGGAAGCGGATACATGGGCAAACATGATCTGGTTGGGCAGAGTCAGCATGGATTTGTGAATGGAAGATAGTGTTGAACAACCTATTGGAGTTTTTTGAAAATGTTACCAACAAAATTGATCAAGCAGAGTTGATGAATGCAGATCTCTGATAGAATTTCCTATCAGAGGTCGGTTAGCAAAATGACAACATGTCAGGTAGGAGATAATGTGCTGGTACGGATTAATAATTAGATAACAAACAGAAAACAGACAGTAGGGGTAAATGAGCCTTTCTGATATGGACTTTGACTTTTGGGGTAACATAAGGATCAGTGCCTGGGTCTCAGCTGTTCAAAACATATTGCAATGATTTGGACACGGTGACCAAATACAACATTCCCAAACTTACAGATTTACAATTTTCAAAGCTAAGCAGGAAAGTGTGTTGTGAGGAAGACATAAAATGGTTTCAGGATGATTTAGATGGGCTTACTGATACACAGAACACAGAACACAGAACATTACAGCACAGTACAGGCCCTTCAGCCCTCGATGTTGTGCCGACCTGCCATACCAATCTCAAGCCCATCTAACCTACACTATTCCATGTCCGTCCATATGCTTGTCCAATGACGACTTGATTGTACCTAAAGTTGGCGAATCTACTACCGTTGCAGGCAAAGCGTTCCATTCCCTTACTACTCTCTGAGTAAAGAAACTACCTCTGACATCTGTCCTATATCTTTCACCCCTCAATTTAAAGCTATGCCCCCTCGTGCTCGCTGTCACCATCCTAGGAAAAAGGCTCTCCCTATCCACCCTATCTAACACTCTGATTATTTTATATGTTTCAATTAAGTCACCTCTCAACCTTCTTCTCTCTAATGAAAACAGCATCAAGTCCCTCAGCCTTTCCTCGTAAGACCTTCCGTCCATACCAGGCAACATCCTAGTAAATCTCCTCTGCACCCTTTCCAAAGCTACCACATCCTTCTTATAATGTGGTGAGCAGAACTGTACGCAATACTCCAAGTGCGGCCGCACCAGAGTTTTGTACAGCTTCACCACAACCTCTTGGTTCCGGAACTCGATCCCTCTATTAATAAAAGCTAAAACATTGTATGCCTTCTTAACAGCCCTGTCAACTTGGGTGGCAACTTTCAAGGATCTGTGTACATGTACACTGAGATCTCTCTGCTCATCTACACTGCTAAGAATCTTACCATTAGCCCTGTACTTTGCCTTCTGGTTACTCCTAACAAAGTGCATCACCTCTCACTTGTCTGCATTAAACTCCATTTGCCACCTCTCAGCCCAGCTCTGCAGCTTATCTATGTCTCTCTGCAACCTGCAGCATCCTTCGTCACTGTCCACAACTCCACTGACCTTAGTGTCGTCTGCAAATTTACTAACCCATCCTTCTACGCCCTCATCCAGGTCATTTATAAAAATGACAAACAGCAGTGGACCCAACACCGACCCTTGCAGTACACCACTTGTAACTGGTCTCCAGGATGAACATTTCCCATCAACTACCAGCCTTCTGTCTTCTTTCAGCAAGCCAATTTCCGATCCAAACTGCTATATCTCCCACAATTCCATTCCTCTGCATTTTGTCCGCATTGGCTAAGAAAATACAGATGGAATATAACGTAGGAAAAATAAGAAAAGTTATCTACTTTGATAGAAAGAACAGAAGTATAGAGTATTTCTTAAATGGTGAGAAAGTGGAAAGCACAGATGTGCACAGACTAAAGTACAGACTTTGGGCACCATTGTTGATACGTCGCTGAAGGCTAACAAGCTGGGGCAGCACAGTGGCTCAGTGGTTAGCACTGCTGCCTCACAGGGATCCAGGTTCAATTCCACCTTTGGATGACTGTCTGTGTGGAGCTTGCATGCTCTCCCTGTGTCCGTGTGGGTTTCTCTGTGCGCTCCAGTTTCCTCCCAAAGTCCAAAAATGTGCAGGCTAGGTGTATTGATCATACTAAACTGCATAATGTGTCTAGAGGTGTGCCGGCTACGTGAATTAGCCATGGGAAATACAAGGATGGAGTGGATCTGGGTGAGATGCTTTTCAGAGGATCAGTGTGGACTTGATGGGTTGAATGGCCTGCATTCACACTGTAGGGATTCTATAATTCTATTTTAGTAAACTCAGCAAGCTCCACATTTACATCCTGTATGAACAATCTGAATGAAAAAACATCCTTTCAGACTTAATTAAAATTAATTAGCAATTATCACTGGTGTGGACTTAACCAAGTTTACTTGACTTTATTCAGAAAACAGAAGTGAGGAGTAACTCATTAAGTGCATTGATAAAATTTTCCTAAGAACATCATTGCAAAACCAGAATAAAAACACATTAAGTATGCGCTCTTCCAGTTTCAGATATACAACCTTAAGTCCAATGCCATTAGGGGGAAAAAAGTTATCAGGAAGTAACACATCATGAATGGATACTGTAGAAGATTTATGCCTGAAATAGAAGTGTTGCAAGCTGTAACTGAGTCGACTTTTCACCAGCTGATTAAGCATGACAGATGAGTCAAACAATTGACCTTTATTTGGCTGGGAAAAGTGAAATGACCTCTCTTTAACCTCTTTGTTGGATGGAATACTTCCTAATTGTAAACTGCAAAGTAACTGCCTAAAAGACAGGGAGGAAATACTGGTAAAAATAAACTATGACTAAAGTAATAACAATAGATTGAATTATGCTAATAAGAAAGAAAAATGTTATACCAAACAGTTCAGTGTATTTACAAGTATTGGGTACCAATCAGTCATCATTAATTATATCAATTATCTCTAATGAAATCATTGTTCTCCTGACCACCTTTCCTCGATGATGTCTATAGTTTATGCCCTTCGTTTAATGATGTGACTTCAGGATTTGGTTCTAAATATGGTTCCCATTTTTAGTATAGTCTGTAGGCAGAATTTTCTGCTCCCCAAGGAATTGAGAACAGTGGAAATGAGAACTTAATTGGGTGTGAACGCAAAGCTCAAACTTTCACAATCAAAATAAAAGTTACCAATTAAGTCATCACTCTCAAAAGGCAAAGTGTGCCCCTCGGCATTAAAAGTTGAGAATCTCACGTCCTATATTTGCATCTCATTAATCGTGCAACTTACTGGAATTAGCTTAACCTTCTCAAAGGAATCTTCAAAAGACTCAATCCTTCAGCTATTCAACTTCTTAGATCGGGTGAGTAGCTAGTGACTAGTTCTTCACCTCCAATCCAGGTTAAGTTCTTTACATACTCTGCTGCTAACAGAATGTTGTAAATGTTCATTGTCTTCACTTTTGTGATAATGATACAATGGGCACTTCCAAGGGAAAAAGGCAGGATGTGTCTCTGGGCAACAGCCACAGAACCAAACTGCAGAATGGCAATGAAGCAGCTTGTATTTCAGAGGTGGCAACTTAGTGCAAAGGGCAAGACAGCATCTTGTGACTACAGGTCACAAATAAACATCAATGTAAACAACTACGCCCAATTGGTGAAAGGCATGGGGCTGCATCAGCATCAGAGATGGTTAATGTTAGTATGGTAAGGTCTTCAGCAAGTTCAGAGCCTGTTGATGAACAGCACAGTGATGTGTGAGTAGGAAAGTGGATGCATGTTCAGTGGACTAAGAGTGGACTCCTGTCAGTCAGAGTTTCCTGCCACAGCCAGTCCATGGCCTGGGACAGACATAGGGTCATTCACAGATTTTCAAGCGATTGGTCCAATTCAGGTCCAGCGGATTAGTATCTCATCAGACCAGGGATAAGCCACGGTCAGTCCTGGAAGTCAAGGAAGGATCAGCCCTAGCCTTGCTGGTGTGATAGACAGGGATATCTTGCAAAATGGGACATGAGCCTCAGTCAGCCAGGAGTTGGATCATAAATACACATGGAGATGTGATGTGGTGATAGGGCATGTCCACCATATCACTGAGGCTGCAGGTGCCTTATGTCTGGTAATTTGCCTGGTTGTATTGGCTAGATATGAGTATGGTAGTAGTAATAGAGTCAAATAAATGCAGTTTATTTGAATAGGGAATAGGGCAGGGAAGTTGTACAGTCTCCAAAGGAAGGCCAAGGAAACTGAATGATTTTGGTCTGAATGTGGGGAGACTACAGGGCCAGCTTGGAGATCAGTACTTTGATTGTGAAGGACTCTTAGGATTAAACAGCTACACTGATAGTAACATAAAAGGGCTCGGGAGGCCAAGGGGTCATTGAAGAAGGAAGAATCGCAGAACAGTGGGGACATGTGGAAGGCAGGGTATGCTGTGAGTCATGGCGGAGTCTGAAACTGGTGGAAGTCATGGACTGGGGAGGTTGTTGGGCCTGGCATGGGGTACACAATGCCAGGGAGTTGTTGGGTCCTGCGTAGGGCGAAGAGTGAGGGATGGTTTTGGGTGCTGGGTGGAAGGAGAATTTCATGTCCAATGGTGGAGAGCGATAGCGTGTCAGGTCCTGAAGGTGAAACGGGGTGGGGGGGGGGGTGCGGTGGTGGTTGGCTCCTTTGGGCTGTCTGTTGTCTGGGGTATATATAGTTGGGGGTGTATGAGGTAACTTCATGATTAGTTTCGTAGTTAACCAGAAGAGTAGGTTTTAACAATCTTTCTTGTGTAACT
The DNA here is from genome assembly GCF_030684315.1 of Stegostoma tigrinum. Classification (NCBI taxonomy): domain Eukaryota; kingdom Metazoa; phylum Chordata; class Chondrichthyes; order Orectolobiformes; family Stegostomatidae; genus Stegostoma; species Stegostoma tigrinum. The sequence goes on along the minus strand of NC_081357.1, from coordinate 114,554,271 downwards.
ATTTACCTTGCTGTAGTGGGACCCTCCAAACTCTTCAATTGAAATTGATATACTTGGAGAGTTTTGGGTGAATTGGAACTGTCCATTAGAAATTTTAGAATCTGCTCAGCCTAATATTCTGTAAGGAGCCAATGTGTGACTCCAGTCTGTGCTGCAGAAACAACAAAAAAAACAGAAAGATCTGCGGATGCTGTAAATTAGAATCATGAACAGATGTTGCTGTTCTCAGAGGAATGGTCACCAGCCCCGAAAAGTTAACTCTGATTTCTCTTCACAGATGCTACCAGACCTGGGTGAGCTTTTCCAGCAACTTAAATTTTTGTTTCTGCAGAAACAACTGTCTGGCTGTTGGGAAAACCGGGCCTCTAGATTCACATTGATATCAGGAGTAAGGCATAAGGCTGGAGATAGTAAGAACTGCTGATCCTGGAGTCAGAGATAACAAAGTGTGGAGCTGGAGGCACGCAGCAGGTCAGGCAGCATCAGAGGAGCAGGAAAGTTGACGTTTCGGCTTGGGACCCTTCTTCTGAAGAAGGGTCCTGACCCAAAACGCCACTTTTCCTGCTCCTATAAGGCTCCTTGGGTTTGCTTTGCCATTCAATGAGGCCACAGCTGATCTCAAATCCACTATCTCTCCTCCTCTTGCAAAGTGAATGCACATGGCCCATGTGGATAGGTGGATATGCCATTGATAATCTTAAATAAACCTAGAAAATAAATTGATGTCCACTGTTAAAGTACTAATTAAAGTCAATTTGATTTACTTGTTTGTTAATGTTTATATATCTCTAGGTTTCTAGGTTCCACTGTAAGTCTCACTTATATTTGATGCTCAGTTGCTGGACATCCACTGCAAATACACTTCCTAGGTTTGTATAGTGTGAGCTGTCAGTGCATTTAAAATAGGCAGCAACCTAGCTGGACTTATTCCTATCTACACAAGGACTCAGGCAAGCCTGTTTCAAAGTTTCTTTCCCTATTCCATTATCCAGCATCTGATCTAATATTGAGGTTAGCCAGACCAGCCTAGACTTGATTCAGGGCTTGGTGAGGGTGAGGGGGCTGGGAGGAGAGGAGTATTCCTGCCAAACTAACACAATTAGCAACTCCCCAAAGCCATGGGGGACCTCAGATGCTAGCCCAGGCTTTGGGTCCCGCAGTGAGAGTTGACACAAAAACACAGCCATGAAATTTTGGAGGCTCAAGCATTGATTGTTCTGAATCCAATTCAGTTTTCAACTGAGCATCATTTATACAGCATCCGTGGAGCCCAGCAACAGTGATGACATCAAGTAAGCTGATTAGCAAATCGGTTTGAATTATTAGCACAGACTACATACCAAGAGGCTACAACACAGGACTATGCTCACGTCTAACCTTAGATACAGCATGTGAAAGGCAGAACCCCATAACTAACTGATTAAATCACTGTTCACAGGTTTTTCACATTCATTTTTGAAATAATTAACTGCACCTACATCAGGAGGACTGCAGCAGTTCAAGAAGGCAACAATTAGAAATGGGCAATAAAAGGCAAGCCAGCCCATGAAACCCATACCACATGAAAAATGAAAAACATAAACTAAAAAGGTCTGATTAAAGTTGACTTTTTAATCATGGCACAGGAAACAAAATAAAAATTGGGACATACACACACAATGGACATAAATGCTAAAATATTGAACAAACTTTAAAATGTGCATATTATTTATTATTTTATCATGGAATGAAATTATCAAATTAGTGTATGGGGACCAGCGATATTGTTCAGACATAATTCTAAATTAATACTGTTAGGATTCCTGTAGAAACTGATAACTTGTAAAATTAAATTTGAATTTCTAATGAATGACTAAAAGCATTATGTGATACGATTTCAAATATTAATACTTTTCCTGTTCAAACATTAGTAAAATTAATATTGACTAATCACCACGTTAGTGGGAAACTTATCAGCTAAACTAGAGGAAAGACCCCCATTTATCTTTTACAATGATCAAAAATCCCTCTGTTCCATAAGTAGACACTTCATTTTCCAAGAACTAACCTCAGCACCTTTTACATTTTCCAGCTAAATAACTTCTACATCCTGGACTGATTCTCATAGTGGACGATGAATTGAAGTGCTTAGGATGTAGAACTCACTTGCCAATGGAATAGTGGAGGGGAGCTGATTTGCATAGCTGCATTTAATAGGAAGTTACATAGCACACAAGAGATAAAGAAATAGAAAGATAGGGATAGATGGAAAGGGGTGAAACAAAGCTTATGTAGACCATAAACAATGGCATGAATCTACGAAGGGACTATGTTGTAACTTCATTGTAAATTTAAAAATCAACTGCATATAAAGGAAGGTGAGGGCTCCTAGCAAGTAAGTTTCTCAACTATTTCTCCAGTATATTCTGAACATAACTTGGCCTACCTTTTCTTCAGATTCACCTGCAGCAATAAATGTGAGAGTGTGTGACAGCCTATAGTGCGATCATTGTCATCCACTACTTCAAAAGGGACATCAGCTTATATGCAACTTGTAAGGCTTTGGCAGTGGTCCAGGAATGCTTTTACACTTAAATGTAAACATTCTCACTGTAGTGTTTTTCTGGATCTTTTTATTGTACACATCTAAACCAACTGTAATTAACTGGTGAATGCCCCTTACAATTTCAATGAAACTAAACAAGTTTATCTTTAGGTAGCATTAATGAGGTTTTCAGTGGGAAGCCATTGTTAGCAAGGCTGTAGATTCAGTGAAATTCACTATTCAATCCTGTGACTGGGGTTGCTAATGTATTATTGAATTTTCTTGGGGGAAGGTGTCCATCAGCACAGCTCAGCTATTAGGCTGAAATAAACTGGTCCACAGCATCTTAACATCAGTGAAGTGAAATCAGAGTTAGTGTTTTCGATCCAGTGACCCTTCCTCAGAACACAAAGGTCACAATTCTTTGAGAACACCCATTGGCATGAGGATGTACAGAAGATGTGGCTCTAGGATCGGGTTCATCAGCTATTCAAAGACCAACACATCCTGTGAGCAGTGGCATGGAATTTCCTAGGTGGACAATCATACTTGTTCGTGAGTGATTGACAATGGCAATATCTGAACCACATCAATTACAACTGTTCAGGACAGCAGATCACCACCGCCTTCTCAAGGGCACTTAGGGTTAGACAATAAATCCAGGCTTAAGCAGTGATGCTTACTTCCTGTGAATGATAAACAAATCTCCTTTATAGCTAGCGTGTCCTTCCTAATGTCCTTCAACTACTGTGTTTTAGATCATGCCCTCCCAATTTGCGAAATTCTTGAATAAATATAGACATACAGACACACAGGTAGATCAATGTCAATTAATCGGCATTCCAATGTGGTGCCCCGTCAAGGCGTACAAATACAACACCTAATAGAACACCTTTAAATCAATATATGCTGATCAGAAACAACTGCATGGATCTGATTAATTTCTTTGTTCTGTTTACATGAAAATGAACAAGCCAAAGTCTTCATAAATTCAGGGCGGCATGGTGGCTCAGTGGGTAGCACTGCAGCCTCACAGCACCAGGGACCCAGGTTCGATTCCAGCCTCGGGTAACTGTCTGTGTGGAGTTTGCACATTCTCCCCGTATCTGCGTGGGTTTGCTCCGGTTTCCTCCCACAGTCCAAAGATGTGCAGGCTAGGTGGATTGGCCATGCTAAATTGCCCGTAGTGTTCAGGGGTGTGTGGGTTGCAGAGGAATAGGTCTGGGTGGGATGCTTAAAGTGGTGGTGTGGACTTGTTGGGCCGAAGGGCCTGTTTCCATACTGTAGGGAATCTAATCTAATCTAAATTCAACACCAGAAATGAATCTTTTACTTGTCTGCAAACTACTCAGTGCGTAATCAGGGTGGAGGATTGGCAGTTTGATGATCTTACTCAGTAAATTTTTATGCCAACAAAAACTGCAGTCTGGCAACATTTTTCTATGTAAACTTGCTATAATTACATTATCTGTGCCAGATACATCCAGAAGCTATGGTCAGCAATTAATAATTCATCAGAATGTCTGAAAATTCCTTCATTAACTTTAGCTGTGGGATGTTGTAGGTGTTTCTTTTATAAGAATAATTTTTGATTAAAATGAAACCCAATAAAATGTGTCAGTGCTTGAGCAGTGAAATGAAAAAAAGGCATGAAAGAAGGTGGAAACTCTGAAGGGCCTGTTACTTCAAATTGGTGGCATACTAGGAGCTGCCCTCTCACAAACCACATCTATTATTTAAGACTGCACAGAGAGAGGCTTTCATAAATTATGCAGTCTCCAGAAACAGAGCTGAAAAGTCAATTACTATTAATGACTCTATCCGGAATAGCCCATTGATTTAAGCAGGATACCATCCAAGTGTTTGCATTAAATGCAGTCCAGGCAGTGAAAGTCTACCTGGACCTAAATGATGTATATTTGAATGAAATTAAAAATTCAGACTTTAATATGAACTGATTTTTAGTGTGATCTGCAGTGACAAGTTAGCCGAGAAATTAACAGCGTAGCATCTCCACTGATCTATTTCATAATTTATTATGAGCACGTTGAGTTTCTGTTCCTCAGAGCTGCATGCTTCTGACATGTGAACATGCACAAATTATAAGCCTATGTAAAGAGCACCATTCTTGTTGTAAACTACCAAATATTCTTATAACTTCTTTAATCGAATTTGCAGAATGGTGCAGTACAGTAAGAATGATGTGGCCATACATTCAGATTTTTGTGACATATTTTACAGATAGGATGAGAAAGACAGTTACATTTTCTGAATATTAAAGATTGTTCATTCAAATATCAAAAAACACAAGATGGAAAAAAAAGTTACACTATTAAGGGACTATGGAATAAAATTGTTTCCTTAAAAACCTTAAATAATTATCTATTTGTCATTATTAGATAATCACTTTATAGGCTTTAATGTTGTTAAGTTGCAAATTTAGGTCCTGTCTTCTAACTATGTCAGACAAAAGGATAAAATGAAAATACAAGATTTTTAACAATGAACTTTGGTGGGATTTTACACTCATCTTGGACCTAATTCCGTAGACAAATGTTGGGGACAAGCTCCCCTCCGTCTGGATGTTTTACCTCTGAGAAATGCTGGTTGATCAAATGGTTGGCAGAACATTGGTCCCACCAGTGCCACCAGAATTAGTGGCCATTGCTGGGACTGCATCGCATTGCCATTGGAAATCAGTACTTGATCTGTACACATAGGTAAGAGGTTGGGGTAACTATTGCTGGGACAAAGCTGACAGGTCCTGCCGAGGGGCGGGGATTGGGAGTGGTAGGGATCTGTGGTTGTGAGGCCAGGGAAGAGGGGAATTGAGAGGGGGCAATACCTTGAGATAATAGGGGGTCTCTAATGAGTCCCGCAGCTCGGTAGAACAGATTTCATTCCCCTTGCCCATCACGAGCCACACATGTGCTCGCTCCAGATTTCAAACTTGATGTGAGGCCACTGTGGGAAAAGTTGTGGCAGGGCAAGGAAGAGGCCCTTAATTGTCCTTAATTAGTTACTTAAGATCTCAATTGTTGCATGAGTGGGCAAATTATGGTAGGCACGACCATGTTGGCACCAATACGGTTATAGTGGAGTCAGATACATTAGGGACATTTATGCAACTCTTGGATTGGCACACGAATGATAGTAAAATGTAGGGTATGCAGGGTAGTTTGGTCTAAGAGTAGGAGAATAGGTCGGCACAACAACATGGGCTGAAGGGCCTGTACTGTGCTGTACTGTTCTATGTTCTATGTTCTAATAATGGTACCCATAACATTTTAGGCACTGCACCTTTACCCACTAATCTGCCATTGGGGGTAACATGTAATTTAGCCCCTTTGAGCCAATTCAGAAGGTTACAGTGCAGAAAAATAAGTGGAAGTTACTTTGTTAAAATCAAGCAAATAGATACCTAATTTGGAAAAGTACAGCTTTTTTATTTTTATTTTTGTTATTACGCAAAGTAATCAATTGAACTCAGTGAATCTGCCCATAATTCTTGTTCTACGATTCACTGTATTACAAAGCTATTGAGAGAACAACTGAAAATCTTTGTATTTGGCCTCACCTTTTCAAGTGATTTTCTGCCTTCAAAAGTTTAAAATGTGTAGACAAGTGTAAAAGCACAAATATCTAATTCAGATCACAATGACACATTATTACATTATCACATGGTTTGATATCAGGTCTTAAGTCAACTGTCCTAGAGTTAAGTCACTTAGAAAATATCAGAGAGTGATCAGCTCAATCTTTCCCAAAGGGACAAGGTCAGAAGTCACAAGTCACCAGGTTATAGTCCAGCAGGTTTATTTGAAATCACAAGCTTTCGGAGCATTGCTCCTTCATTAGGTGAAGTGAAGAGAAGTACACAGGCATAGAATTCATAGGCAGAGAGATCAAAAACATGGTACAAATGGTGTGACTGGAGTCACACAGGCTGAATAATAAGCCTCTGTCAGAGATCAAAAGTGTCATAGTGTGTGAGTAAAGTGTCAACAGCTGAATAGTAAGTGAAGGGGATAACTTGTTATCCGATTAATTGAGGCAGAGAGATAATTACAAAAAAATTAAAAGCGAGCTGGTGCTGTAGGCAAACTGAATGACTGGAGTAACAGTCTGTTATTCTGGTATAACAGACCAGATTGTTATACTGGCACAAGTATACTAATATTTACAAGTGTCTGATTGGTATAAAAGTTGCATGCCAAGGGTCTAACCAAAGTAACAAGTAATCCAAAACTGTACAAACTAATTAAGGTAGAGAGATCACAGCAATTTATCCAGGTGATGGTGTCCAGATCATGGTTGAGGCCATCTTCACAGGTATGGAAATTGGCTGTCAGTTTCTGCTTGGCGACTCTGTGTCATGTGTCTGGAAGGACACATATCCGAGGATTGGAGGCTGAATGTGTTTCTCTGCTGAGGTGTTCCCCGATTGGGAGGGAACATTCCAAAGGGATGTCTAGTGCAAGGTCCTGACTGTTGTACCAGCCTAGAAATTGGATCTCACTAACAAGTTAGCATAGACTAATCGCAAGCACTGATCTCTATTTAAAAAGAGCAAGTCTGAGGAGCACCTTCAGACTTTGTTTATATCAGATATCTTAGTTACTGCACGTTATGGCAACAAAGGAAGCCCATTAAGGCCTTGGTGAAGAGATAATGGGAACTGCAGATGCTGGAGAATTCCAAGATAATAAAATGTGAGGCGGGATGAACACAGCAGACCAAGCAGCATCTCAGGAGCACAAAAGCTGACGTTTCGGGCCTAGACCCTTCATCAGAGAGGGGGATGGGGAGAGGGAACTGGAATAAATAGGGAGAGAGGGGGAGGCAGACTGAAGATGGAGAGGAAAGAAGATAGGTGGAGAGAGTATAGGTGTGGAGGTAGGGAGGGGATAGGTCAGTCCAGGGAAGACGGACAGGTCAAGGAGGTGGGATGAGGTTAGTAGGTGGATGGAGGTGCGGCTTGGGGTGGGAGGAAGGGATGGGTGAGAGGAAGAACCGGTTAGGGAGGCAGAGACAGGTTGGACTGGTTTTGGGATGCAGTGGGTGGGGGGGAAGAGCTGGGCTGGTTGTGTGGTGCAGTGGGGGGAGGGGACGAACTGGGCTGGTTTAGGGATGCAGTTAGGGAAGGGGAGATCTTGAAACTGGTGAAGTCCACATTGATACCATTAGGCTGCAGGGTTCCCAGGAGGAATATGGGTTGCTGTTCCTGCAACCTTCGGGTGGCATCATTGTGGCACTGCAGGAGGCCCATGATGGACATGTCATCTAAAGAATGGGAGGGGGAGTGGAAATGGTTTGCAACTGGGAGGTGCAGTTGTTTGTTGCGAACTGAGCGGAGGTGTTCTGCAAAGCGGTCTCCAAGCCTTCGCTTGGTTTCCCCAATGTATCAACGCATGTATACAACGCATCATCCTCCGACACTTCCATTATTTACAATCCGACCCCACCACCCAAGACATTTTTCCATCCCCACCCCTGTCTGCTTTCCGGAGAGACCACTCTCTCCGTGACTCCCTTGTTCGCTCCACACTGCCCTCCAACCCCACCACACCCGGCACCTTCCCCTGCAACCGCAGGAAATGCTACACTTGCCCCCACATCTCCTCCCTCACCTCTATCCCAGGCCCCAAGATGACATTCCACATTAAGCAGAGGTTCACCTGCACATCTGCCAATGTGGTATACTGCATCCACTGTACCCGGTGTGGCTTCCTCTACATTGGGGAAACCAAGCAGAGGCTTGGAGACCGCTTTGCAGAACACTTCCGCTCAGTTCGCAATAAACAACTGCACCTCCCAGTCGCAAACCATTTCCACTCCCCCTCCCATTCTTTAGATGACATGTCCATCATGGGCCTCTTGCAGTGCCACAATGATGCCACCCGAAGGTTGCAGGAACAGCAACTCATATTCCGCCTGGGAACCCTGCAGCCTAATGGTATCAATGTGGATTTCACCAGTTTCAAGATCTCCCCTTCCCTAACTGCATCCCTAAACCAGCCCAGTTCGTCCCCTCCCCCCACTGCACCACACAACCAGCCCAGCTCTTCCCCCCCACCCACTGCATCCCAAAACCAGTCCAACCTGTCTCTGCCTCCTTAACCGGTTCTTCCTCTTACCCATCCCTTCCTCCCACCCCAAGCCGCACCCCCAGCTACCTACTAACCTCATCCCACCTCCTTGACCTGCCCGTCTTCCCTGGACTGACCTATCCCCTCCCTACCTCCCCACCTACACTCTCTCCACCTATCTTCTTTACTCTCCATCTTCGGTCCGCCTCCCCCTCTCTCCCTATTTATTCCAGAACCCTCTCCCCATCCCCCTCTCTGATGAAGGGTCTAGGCCCGAAACGTCAGCTTTTGTGCTCCTGAGATGCTGCTTGGCCTGCTGTGTTCATCCAGCCTCACATTTTTTTATCAAGACCTTGTTGAATATTACCAATCAACTTGCCATTAAAGATTATATGAGTTCTCCTGGATAGTAGTTCTCAAGATTGGTCTTGGAGAGAAAGGGAGTGGAGATGGGAGAAGTAAGTGGAATAGATGGAGAGTGAGTAGCAAAGGATCTGTTTCAAAGAGGTAGTTACTTACAGCAGGAATTGCACAGCAGGAATTGCAACAGACTTCTGCATTTCACCATGCATTGCCTGTGACAGGGAAGGTGCACTGCGTTTTTATCAGCATATAATCTTTCCTAGCTACAGGAGGATCAGTATTATTAGTCAGTCTGTATTCAGCAGTTCACTGAAGACCTCTCATAAAGGCCAACTGGCATTTCATGTTCCTCATGGACACTAGAAGCGTGTAGAAAATGTTCAGCCAACAGGTTTTTTTCCAGGTACAGGGTGATATTTGCTGCATCCATGTTGGCATCAGAACATCTCCTGTGAAGCCAGCAAATTAAAAAAAAAATTTTCCCACTCTCCCCTGCATGCAGAGAAAGTGTAGTGTGGTCTGCATGCTGTGAACCAGATAATATACTTTTGTAGCCGCTTTACTAGCTGTCTAAAGCCTTTTCTAGCCACCATTGAGGTTTTATCCACAATGCGGGAGGCTGCCACCATTTCCAGGGATTCCAGGTGATTGTGCCAAGTTGTACTTATCAGAGCCCACCCACCCCCCATCTTCACACTGCAATGTATTTCCTACAAACACCTCATTTCCTCTTTCTTCTTCGCCCCTCTAGCCTGATCCCTGTTGTCAATGGTCCCCCTTGGCTGCTGTCAGAAGTGAGACTTTCTTTCTTACGGGACAAAAGTCCTACCTCAAACTACCTAGAGACAGGACAGCAGTTTGGTGGCTGCATGGTGAGTTGATCAAGTGCATGCAGCCTCGCTCTCAACTATTGTACCAGTGGGATGGCAGTCTTCTGTAAAATACAGTCCAATGTGATGAAGGTATGGTTTAAATGAAAGTGGAACTTGAGAAGCATCTGACATGATAGAAAGTGACCAAACTGGGACTTGGGGAATATCGGCATGACCTGTTTTAATGGAGCCAGGACCCACAGAGACCTGAAGGCCGAAGCTGGAGACTGAAGGCAGATCACTTAGTTTCCTGCAAGTGAAATGGAGTTTGTCTTCCAAAGATAATGGCTAGCTTTGGAATGATGCTTAAGCAACAATGACCCTGACCTTCCATTAACTTTTCCATTGCTAATTGGAGTATGGAAATATATTAATTATGGTCAAACAATGTTAGTCCTACAAAATATCATTCAGAACTATTAATAGTGATACGCTATGCATCAAAGGACAAATATCAAGTATTGGTAGATCTTCATCTATTTATGTGTAGAAAATGGGCTAAATAAGCGTGTAATTTTTAGTCATGAAGTAACATATTACTTACATTTCAACAACACCAAAGTGGATAAATCCTTTCTTGAATAAAAGGCTTTCCCCTAATTCTTTCATTTCTTGTTATTGGCGATCTCCCATTTTCCAATATTTAAGTCACTGAAGTCCTCTCTGCAATATTCAAAGATTCTTCTTTTGCATTTTTTTTGTCTACCACTTGTGAACAGGCATCACAACATAAGATCAGGAATCTAATGTTTTGAAAATAAATGTTACATTCTTCTTTCCCGCATTGCCTGATGTTAAAATGTGAGAAGTCAGTGTGATGTTGTATGTTGTAAAGAGCTTCAATACAAAGTGAAAAACTGTGCTGTTTGCCATTCAGCAACTGCGTTGATTGCAGTTTGCTTTGGAATTTTGTTTCAGAATGGTTACTTTAGAAGGCACAAAGAAAATGGTGGGGACGTGATGGCTATTGTTGTGGGCGCCATTAATAGATTCCCTGGGATCAGTTTACAACTGGTGTACTTATAACCTTACGTCAACATTCTCATGATTCAATCCCAGTGCCCCCATGCACACAGTGTGTTGCCTCCAGTGTGTCAATGGGGTTCCAACCCCTGCTTCCCACTAATTAAAAATTAAGCTGCACACCTGCACTTCCAAAGCTTTGATATCTGGGGACATACAAATTGTAGCCTGCATTCATGATAACATTACTTAATTCTGCTTTTAAAGGGAAACCATCCCTTTTAAAATTCTAGACAGGCTGCGCTTAATTGCTTGACTGAGATCTCCGATCTAATGCAATTGCCAATTCTGTAGCACCTATCAGAGGCAGGTACTTCATTGCAAAACTCTTATGGAAGATGTACTCAACTTGTTCTGGAAAACAAAAACCAAGATTCAAGAGTTTTGGTGTGGTTAATGAATGCCACAATTTAAAAGAAAATTCATGGTTTCATATTGAAATTCCATTTGCTTGTTGGAGTAATACAATTATTTAGCACTGTTCCTTTCCTTACATAAACACTTTGGAAAAAAGAATACAGGCATGGACTATTTTCTAAACGGTGAGAGCATTCGCAAATCGGAAATGCTAAGGGATCTGGGAGTGTTGGTCCAGGATTCTCTAAAGGTTAACTTGCAGGTAAAGTCTGTAATTAAGAAAGTGAATGTAATGTTGTCATTTATCTCAAGAGGGTTGGAATATAAAAGCAGTGATGTGCTTCTGAGGCTTTATAAGGCTCTAGTTAGGCCCCATTTAGAATACTGTGTCCAATTTTGGGACCCACACCTCAGGAAGGACATATTAGCCCTGGAGCGTGTCCAGTGGAGATTCACATGGACGATCCCTGGAATGGTAGGTTTAACGTATGATGAAAGGCTAAGGATCCTGGGATTGTACTCATTGGAGTTTAGAAGGTTGAGGGGACATCTAATAGAAACTTGCATGATAATGTATGGTTTAGAAGGGGTGGACACCAGGAAGTTGTTTCCGTTAGGCGGGGAGACTAGGACCCGTGGGCACAGCCTTAAAATTAGAGGGGGTAAATTTAAAATGGAAATGAGGCGACATTTCTTCAGCCAGAGAGTGGTGGGCTTATGGAATGCATTGCCGCAGAGTGCAGTGGAGGCCGGGACGTTGGATGCCTTCAAGGCAGAGATCGACAAATTCTTGATCTTGAAAGGAATCAAGGGCTACGGGGTGAGTGCAGGGAAGTGGTGTTGAAATGCCCATCAGCCATGATTTAAATGGCGGAGTGGACTTGATGGGCCGAATGGCCTTACTTCCACTCCTATGCCTTATGGTCTATAGTACCACTGACACCTAAAGTTTGAACAAGAGATGAGAGGGTAAATGCAGGAGTGATGTCCCAGATGATCGGGGAGTCCACAATGAGGGGTCACAGTTGATGGGTCCAATGCAGGAGGTGACAAGACAGTGACGGAGGTATATTGGACCAGCGACAAAGATGGCGCCTGAGGATCAGTGACTTTGATGTTGGTTGACCCTGGTGTAGATGGTGGTGAAGTGGTGGTGGAGGGATGGCGGTGCAGATGTCATTGACGGTGATGGGCAGGCTCTGGTCTGATGGACTCTCTTCAACCTATGTCTTTTATTTTTTCTCCCTTGTTCTTAAATTGATCAATATGATGCTGTGTCATGGTGACAAATGAAAGCTTTTCACTGTATTTTGTTGGGTTTCTGCTGTAAAATACACGTGACAACCAAATCAAAATCAGTCTAACGATTTGGGAAACGCCATTTAAGACTAAGTTGAGGAGAAATTAGCCTGTGGAATTCTCTGTCACAGAAAGCAGTAGAGGCCATAATATTGAATGTTTTCAACGAGTTATACACAGTTTTTAAGACCAACAGGATCATAGTGAATGGGGAGAAAGTGGGAAGAGAATGCTGAGTTGGATGATGAGCTATGATTGTATTGAATGGCACAGCAGGCTCAAGGGGCTGAATGGCTTACTCTTGCTCCTTTAACGAGCCTCAGTTACAGGCAAAGTTGAGAAGGCAGGACCTTAATGGTAACCTCAGCTGGTGCAGGAACTGAAAATGTGCTTTTGGCAACCATTGCAAACCAGCTGTCCAGCTAACCAACCTTCCCTTCTGTGAAATAGGTATACCATAAAGTGCACGATTGTAAAAGAAACTTGGCTAGTGCATACTTACCATTACAGCACAGCTCGTATGGAGCTTTGTGTACTTTAAGTTATAGATGATGGTCAAAAGAATCCCAAAGCATTTACTTTATGTATGCTAGCCAAGAGTCTGGATTGGTGGGGAAAGACTTTGTGCATTCAGGCTATTTTCCATCTAGTATTATGCAAGAGCTAATTAACAACCTTATTGTAAAAGAGCCTTTAGGAAATAATTTGATGGAATTTTCCACTAAGTTTGAAATAGATGTAGTTCAATCTGAAACTGTGGACTTAAAACTAATCAAGAGCAATTTTGAAAACATCAGGAGGATTTTGGCTGTGTCAGATTGGCAACGGCCGGTGTTTAAAAGAATTAATACTTGGTTTTGGAAAATGCCTAACAGGAAAAGCAAGAGAGCCTTGGATAACAACGGAGGTTTAAAATCATATTTTAGATGAAAGGAGGAGGCACACACTTGTGAAACAAAGAAGTTGTAAACTTGGGATTGGAAGATTTTAGAATTCAGCAAAGAAGAACAAAGCAATTAATATAGAAAAAGAGAACAGAGCATAAATGCAAGATTTAAGAGACGTTGAAACATATTTCAAAGGCTGCTATAGGTATATTAAATGGAAAAGGCATATGTTAGCCCATTAAGGCCAAGACAGGAGAATTTACAATAAAAAATAGAAAATTGCCAGCAAAGCTAATAAAGTACTTTATGTCTCTCATCACAGAGAAAGCTATAAGCTAACTCTCTGAAATGATCCAAGGGTCAGGCGAGAATGTGGAATTCAAATGGGAAACTAATGGGCCACTAAGTTCCCTGGACCTAATGGGATGCATCCAATGATATTCAAGGAAGTAGTTACAAAGATAATAGATGTACTGGTAGTAATCTTCCAAGCATTCCTAGATTCCGGAAAATTCCTTGAAGATTAGACAACTGCCAATATAATACCATTTATTTAATAAGGTGGAGGGCATGACAAAAACATAGATAACTACAGGCCAATCAGATCAACATCTGTCATTGGAAAGTTCTTTAGCCTCTTATAAAGATTGTAATAGCAGACCACTCAGAAATAGACAATCTAATAAAGTAGTGTCAGTATAACTTCAGAAAGGGAAATCAAGCTTGACAAATCTGAGTTCTTTGAGGAGATAATAAGCAGGATAGATAAAAGGGAAACAATAGATGTAATATATTTGGATTTCAAAATGGCTTTCAATAATGAAGTCCACATAAGGCTACAGAAGAAGCTAAAAGCCCATTGTGTTGGATATACGGCAAATTTAATTTTAACTTGCACCTTATCAACTGGCGCCCTTGATAAACCGGCAAAACTTACAAACTTCCAAAACCGCAAAGCTGAAAGTATTACTTCAGAATAACCAAAACATGATAGGTTTTTTTGTTAATGCATTTAGCTCAATGTAAATACACTTGTTGTTCAATCAAATGACCACATGGAATGTCAACAGTGGATTCAATTTCGAGTCAATTTCTCCTCAAATACCATGATCTACTATGATGTCGGAGTACTCAGGTGAGAAGGCTCTCAGCTTAAACAGTAAATTGATGTGTATATCCCGACATTATGTTTCTGTTACTTAGTGTGTGTTTTTACATTGATTATGTAGATCTCTTGATCAACCCAAATATTTCATCAACCGGCACCCTTCAGGTCTGATAGGTGCTAGATAATAAAAGTTTAGCTGGAGTACATTAGCATGGAAGTAGGATTGGTTAACTAATAGAAGACAGAGAGTTTGGATAAAAGGGGCATATTCAGGATGGCAACCTATACCTAGAATATACCTTTAATAGAAATAACCATGTTTATATTTTGTGTCACTTCACAAGTTGCACAACTGTGTCCCTAACTTTTCCCAATACTTGTTGAGAATTCCAAAAATATATAATCCTTCCCAATATGTGCAATTTAAAATGACCTGGAAATAATTAATGTTTACATCTCTGACAATAATTTCCTGGATTAATTTGGAGTTCTCATTCAGAAGGGCTTTCTGCTCCTGGCAACAGAGGA
This sequence comes from Stegostoma tigrinum, assembly GCF_030684315.1. Taxonomy (NCBI): domain Eukaryota; kingdom Metazoa; phylum Chordata; class Chondrichthyes; order Orectolobiformes; family Stegostomatidae; genus Stegostoma; species Stegostoma tigrinum. The sequence continues at coordinate 114,539,221 of NC_081357.1, read as the reverse complement.
GACTGAGGATGATGAAGAGGGAGAAGACCTCCCGTCCATGAGAAATTTACATTGGAGGGAACAATGGGAGGGCAGCATATGATTTAGCCTGAGAAGGAGGTAAAATGTATTGCAAATGGCTGCAGTAAAGAAAAACCAAGAATACTGAAGCTCGATGATTCTTACAAAATGTGGATGGAGGCCTCGGTTGTCACAGGCCTTGACCACTGTTATAAGGTAATTAAACCACTTGCTGCAGTGTTTGACACTGATTGCTTGTGGCTTGCAGCCCCCTTTTATGGATCTTACTGCTTTTAATTCCCAGGAAGCAATCCTTTACTGTCCTCCTTTCTTCAAGTAAAATGGTAATTGATGTATGATCTGTCTTTTAGCCATGTTTCCTTTTGTAAAAAGAATATAGGCATTGATTCGGAGGTTAGAAACGCAGGTCTGGGACAGAAGGGATTATGTAATGATTGCAATCATTGACTGACAAAGACCAATGTTCACAGAAGAAGTTTTCTTCACATATCTTACCATTACGTTGGCAGCCAGCAGCGGCCCCTTTAAAGGACAATAAGAAGGCCGATATTACTGAGTGACACATGCAAAACCATCACCACTTGTGGGAGAGCTGAAAGGAAAAGGGCAGTTTAATGAATTAAGAGTTATAGATTGACAGACTTATACAGACCCTTTGGTCCAACCAGCCCACGCTGACCAAAATCCCAAACCAAACTAATCTCACCTGCGTGCACCTGGCCCATATCTCTCCAAACATTTCTTATTCACGTACTTATCCAAATGTCTTTTAAATGTTGTAAGTGTAGCCATATTCACCACTTCCTCTGGAAGTTCATTCCACACATGAACCACTCTCTGTTTAAAAAAAATGCCTCTCATGCCTTTTTCTAAATCTTTCTCCTCTCTGCTTAAAAATATGCCCCCATCTTGAAATCTCTCACCCTAAGGAAAAGATACCTGCCATTCACCCTTACTCTAACCCTCATTATCCCACAAACCTCTATAACGTCACTTCTCACCCCCCTGGTGTTATTGTCACACTTTAAGCTACCTCATGGCATTATTATTTTTTACAGAAATGTTACAAACTCACAACAGGAAACTGGATTGAGAAAACAATCCTGAAAACATTTAGAGAAGTAAATACATCCTATTCATCCTGACAAACATTTTATAGACTTTGATGGTGACCTTTAATCTGCCTCTGTTTTTGAGGTTCTGTAATCTTTTCTCATATAACTTATCCTCTTTGCCCTTTGTGTCGGTCTTGCTACTTTTTAACTGCATCTTCTCGAAAGAATGACTCTGATTTTTGTGGTGTGGTAACCAATATTGAACACATTACTTCAAATGTGGTTTGACCAGTGAATCACAGAGTCTTAGCATAGCCTCCAGGGACATGTACTTTCCTGTTCTGGTTACACAAACTAGCAAATCACCCGTACCTCTTTCATTTGCTTTATTTTATTTTTCTAGAGTTCACAGGGATTATAAGAAAATTACAAATCTTGGTATTAAACTTAAGGCTTTCATCGTAAATCAGGCAAGTGACTGAAGTTATATATGGAAAACATAAAAAAAGAAGCCCTATAGGAATTTCACACCAAAACCATACTCAGGGTTGGTGAAATGATACAGAACGTTCGAAAGCTCTATTTTGGTGGACAGCAGGAGGCAGTTAAGATTTAAAGGTTCTGAATGGGTCCCATGCATGATATAGCAAACCTAGTGCTAGTTGGGCTACTGACATAATGCAACATAGTTGCCATTTAACTCTTAAAGACAATACAAGAGCGGGGATTCATCTTATGGGACTGAGAACATTTAATGGGCTAAGAACTGGCTTACTAAACTAGGTGCAAGGAACATTCCCTTCAACGAAAGATGTGATTTTGAGATTAGACCTTAGGCTTGCATTTACATCTGACTGGCAAAGGCGCCTCAATTTTGAGTCACTGCATTTCCTGGAACCCCACTCAGTTAGGGGTGAGCAGCAGAGGAGAGCTTTCAGGAAAGGGAAGGAGTAAACAATCCAGAAAAAGCAGAGGTAGTTGTTGGTAACAATTTACAACAGAATAATTGGGAGGAGGAAGGATGCAAAGGATGGGTGGAGCAGGAAGGCAGCAATGACTGGAAGGAAGCAGACATCAGTTGGAGGAGGAAGTCAGTGACTGGGGTGGTGAGGCCATGATTATATAAGAAGGCAGGTAGCAACTGTGAGTGGTGAGGCTTCTGTTGGGTGGAGGAAGGAGCAAGGAGGTGGCAGCAATCAAAAGATAGAAGAAGGTGCAATCAGATACATGTATCTAGTGTTAGAAGCAATGGTCGGCTGGAAGGGGAAATGGTGCACTGATGGGGAGGCTGAGGAGCTTTCAGGTGGACGGAGAATGGACAGTAAGAACGAGGAAGGGGAAGTGGCCAGTCAGAGGGGGCGGACAATAATTGGCTGGAGAGGGGAAGCAGCGATCAGGTGGAACACAGTCAGAGGAAATTTGTTAAAACCAAAGGAATTGCGGATGCTGTAAATCAGAAACAAAAACAAGAGTTGCTGGAAAAGTTCAGCAGGTCCGGGAGTTTCTGTGGAGCAAAATCAGAATTAATGTTTCCGGTCGAGTGACCCTTCCTCATAACTGGAGGAATTTGTGATTGGATGGAAGAGGGTGGTGCCCAGGAAGGGAGGGAACAAGGTGGTTTTTAGCATTTCATGGATCTAATGAGGAGCTAGGAGCAGCATTCCTGCTCTTCACACAGTCAAAACTGTTTCTTTAAAAATAAAACTCGCCCTTGTTGTTGGCAGATTCCATACAGGCCATAGTGAGGCATGGCTATCCTGAACAAAGCTGGCCTGAAGACAGCTGGATACAGGACTGCCCAATTTTACGGAGGATACCTTCGCCACACATTAGTCCCTCTATTTTTAATATGCAAAGGCCTAATCCCGGTCTACCTTATCCCAATCTATAGCAATATGATGGGCTACACATTTCCAGCTCAGAATGATTAGGCGCTGCCACATTGCGTGATTTTCTGCCCATTTTAAATGTAAAAAATAACTTCAGATTATTGAAAACTGATGTGAATTTTTATGAACCACAAGCTAAGAAAAATTGAGAACCACCATTTTAAAATATTTAAATGGCAACTTTTGTATTATAAAGAATGGATAGAGTGAACATATGGCCACATTAAATCATAAAAACTGACTATCACTAATACAACAATGATATATATTGTCTGAAATTATTTGGGTAGCATTTTACAATATATTCTTTACTCAATTGTAAACGTGTTCTTTGGTGTCATGTTTACTTTGTGGAGCATTACTTTTTAATTTCTAAAAAATCCGTTTGTTTTTAAAACATTAAAGAAAAATTGTTGCACATACCTTTGCTGGTTCCTCAATGATCGCTACACACCAAGAAATTATAGATAGGTCTGTGATTTCTGTATAGATGCATTCCACAAGGGGTATCAAGTTGTAATGTAGGACAGATGTTACCACCGTAGTTAACATGCTTCAGGCTTCTCACAAAACTCAGTTATTTCCCATTAACTCAGTCAATGAGCTCAGTCATGAATTTCTGCTCTTATCGCAGGTACTTGGTGTTGATGAGTTGGAGCAATGATTCAGGCATCCTGTTAAGTATTAATGTGGGAGAAGTGAGAAAAGAAATGAGAGATAGCAGGGAGCAAGTTTGGGATTGAGGCTGGGAGAGAGAGCCTCTGCATGAAATCTATAGCCAATGTTTCATACATATTTACCCTCAGCAGCAAGAGATGTGTGTGGAGCTGGGAGGTACATTGACTGCATGGAATGCACCTGATAGAAATCAGCTGCAAAATCCAGGTCCGATAACTGTGGTAGTTCACTAGTTGAGGCAAATGATGACATGGAATCTGCTCCTGGCTTCTCATGGCATGGCCAATGGCAATTAATATGCTATGGAGTGACATCAAGGTTATTTCCTGCTTGGGCTGCACATGGGCAGAATGGGCAGATTTTGAAGCCAGTCCATACTCAATACCCTTGCCTGGTCTGCCATTTATTTTAATCCATTCACGGTAGATATGCGTAGCTGGCTGGGCCAACATTATTGCCCATTCCTAGTTACTTTTGAGAAGGTGGTGAGCTATGTTCTTGAACTTCTGTCATTGATGTGTTATAAGGACACTCACATTGTTTTGGGGACAGAGTTAAAGAATCATGACCCAGCGACATGTAGAGAACAGTGATGATTTTTCTCACATTCTTTCTCGGGATACAGTCAGCATTTATTATCCATTCCTAATTTTCTTTGAGAAACAAGTCGTCAGCTGTCTTTTTTGGACCTCTCGAGGTCATGAATTGCAAGAACGCCCATATTTCTGATTCCAGGATTTTGACACATTTTTTCGGTGAAGGAATGGCAGCTTAGTTTGAAAACAGGAAGGTATGAGGCTTAGACAGGAACTTGTGAGCAGTCGCATTCCCCTGCATCCGCTGCCCTTGTCTTTCTTGAAAGTAGGAGTCATGGGTTTGGAAGACGCTGACAAAAGAGCCTTGGTGAGTTACTACATCCCATTTGTCAGACACACTGCAGTCACTGTGCTTGGTGCTAGAGGAAGTGAATGTTAAAGGTTTGTGGTCATGGTGCTGACCAAGTGGGCTGTTTTGCCCTGGATCGTGTCAAGTTCCTTGAGCATTAATGGAGCTGCGCTCATCCAGGCAAGTGAGGATTATTTCATCACACTCCTGACTTGGGCCTTGTAGACATGAGCAGTCTGGGGGGTCAGGAGGTGAGAATTCTATTGGGCTGCAGCACACATTTTTCTCACAAATGCCCGAGCAAGAGGTCTTGCACCCCCGGTGCCTTCATTGAGCATTTAGCCAGTGTGCAGCTCAGCCACAATATCCCACCACGAAACAAGCTGCCAAAAGAAATTATCACAACCCCATTACACATGAGCTGTCAAGACCCTTTTTGTTTGGGTCATTTCCAGTTAAAACAGAACAGCCATCTCAGCAGTGCAAGCCTTGCTCTACAGGCACCACTCATGTATCTGTTGGCAGAAGCCGGTTACCGATCTGTGATGCTAATGTAATTGAAGCTGGAGGTGGTCAGGGAATGGTGTCACATCCTTGAACCAGACGTACAGCTGGTGAGCAGGGAGATAAAGCCATTGTCAGTAGTTGCCAAGGCTGCTGTAGCCCTCAAATTTTGTGCCAGCTGTTTATTCCAGGTAAGAGCAGGTGACATTACTAACATATTGCAGTTTGCTGTCCAATCATCATAGAATCCCTACAGTGTGGAAACGGGCCCTTCGGCCCAACAAGTCCACACTGACCCTCAGAGCATCCCACCCAGACCCATCCCCCTATAACCCACCTAACCTACACAACCCTGAACACTATGTGCAATTTAGCATGGCCAACCCACCTAGCCTGCACATCTTTGGACTGTGGGATGAAACTGGAGCACCCAGAGGAAACCCACGCAGACACGGGGAGAATGTGCAAACTCCACATCAGAGTTCTGGTTAATCATTTTTGTAGACTTGAGGTTGAAGAATTGCAGAGATGCTTTGAATTTCCTTATAAAAGTGTCAATGAATGTTTATTGGAGTTTTTTTTTAAAACAAGGTGTTCCCAGAAATTGCTGTTTTTGGTTATTTGAACTTATTTCAGGGAAATCCTTTTTTATAACTGGGCTTTGTGGCAGTTCTGTTAAACAGGTATTGCTGCTTGAAGATGACTTTGGATTTTCATTGCCAGGTAGGGAAGCTTGCTGACATAAAAGAACTGCTTAGCTTGTGTCTCCAATTTCTGAGACACTTTTATGGTGAATCCAGTGTGAAATTGTCCTTCTAATGACCAACTGGGAGAATTCGCGACACTGTGTTCCCTGAGCAAGCTGCACCCGCCAAGATCTGAGGGAGAAATGCTTATGTTGGTGGCAACCATTTACATGTACCAGAATGCCAAGCGGATATCTGTCTGAACATTGAACCCCTTATCGAATTTGCCTTCACTACCTGAGCTGGCGACTGTGAGTCTCGGGTTAAGTGACGGTGTTTCTTCTCCAAGGATCTGCCTTTAATTTGGGCTTTCATCCTTAGTGCTACTTCTGGTAAGGCAACTGCTCATGGGTATCTGAAAGCATTAAATACTCAAGGGGAGGATTAGGTGAAGGGTCAGTGTGTGGGAAAAGCTCGAGGTGCATGGTTATACTGTCTGTAGTTTGACCATTGTATCAGATTGTGGGATGAAAGTGAGTTGGATTTGATAAGATGCATAAAGTGAGAACATACCAACATCGTGGATGGCTTCAGAATCTGCTTTGCTTGGTGATGGTTACTCCAATTATACCCAACACCCTTGTCTTCACTGGGCTGTCCCCCTGGCAGATGACAATCCTGCCGCCATGCATTATGGGCCACCTTGTTCTGCAAGCAGAAAATTAACATGTCAATATGCTGCAATGAGTTTAAATGATGTTGTTGCTGTAGCTGAACAGTTAGCAGCAAGTGGTAACTGTGAGATTGGGACTGAGGCTTATCACAGCGGTGGGCATGTAAGGGTGAGTTAGATCAGATGAATAAAAACTGAAATACGAAACCCCATCAGGGTCTCAGGGTTCCCGGCTTCTTCCTGGAAAAATGGCCTGAACAGTCCTCCATCTGGTCGAGTTCGTCCTTAACCTGAACAACTTTTCTTTTAACTTGTCTCACTTCCTTCAGGTCAAAGGTGTAGTCATGGGTAGTCGTATGGGCCCTAGTTATGTCTGTCTCTTTGTGGGGTACATGCAACATTCCTCGTTCCAGTCCTATTCCGGCCCCCAACCACAACTCTTTCTCTGGCATATCGATTAGATCATTGGGGATGATTCCCGCCCTTGTCCGCAATTGGAAAAGTTGATCTAATTTGTTTCCAATTTCATCCCGCTATCATCTTCACCTGATCCATCTCTGCCTCCTCCCCTTCCCTTCCTTGACATCTTTGGTTCCATTTCTGGAGATAGGCTGGCCACTGACATCCACTACAAACCCACCGACTCCCACAGTTACCTCCCAGTGTACATCCTCACAGCCTGCTTCCCATAAAGACTGTACTCCATTCTGCCAGTTCCTCCATCTCTGTCATATCTGTTCTGATGATGCCAACTTCAACAAAGGGGTCTCTGAAATGTCCACCTTCTTCCTCAACTACAGATTCCCCAGCGCCATTATTGACAAGGTCCTCAGCCAAGTCCAATCCACCTCCCACAATTTCACCCTCACCCCCCTCTCATCCATCGCTCAATGGCGATAGGGTTCCCCTTGTCCTCACCTACCATCCCATCAGCATCCACATCCATAGAATCATTAGCTGCCAATTCTGCCACCTCCAGCGGGATGCCACCACCACACACATGTTCCCCTCCCCTACATTGCCAGCCTTCTGCAAGGACTGTTATCTCTGGGACACCCTGGCCCACTCCTCCTTTGCTCCCAATATACCCCCCAGCCCTACCCTGAGCCTCACTGCACCTTCCTCTCCAAGCACAGAAGGTGTGACACCTGTCCCTTTACTTCCTCCCTCCTCACCATCAGAATTGGTGCAGACACACTTTCCATGTGAAGCAGCGATTTACCCGCATTTTCACGCAATCTAGTCTATTGTATTTGCTGCTAACAATGTGGCCAATATTGCAGCATATTGACTTTGGGAAAACAAAGCACAGTCTAAGTGACCACTTCACAGAACACCTACATTCTGCCGATAAAAATGACCCTGATCTTCCAGTTGCCTGCCACTCCACTTGAACACACCACCTTGTTCCCTGGCCAACATTTCTGTTTCAGTCTTGCTGCAGTGTTCCAACGCAGGCTGGAAGAGCACCACCTCATTTTCTGCTTGGGGACCCTGAAGCACTCTGGACTCAATCGAGTTCAACAATTTTAGGGCTTCCGCACCTTTCCCCATGCGCTCCCCCAATCTCACACACCAGGTCTTGGCATTCACATGGGCTGCTACCACACACTACCCATTGTCAGCTACTAATAGACCCCATTAGCAGCTATTCATTCGCCCAAACTGACCTTTACTCATTCCTTTGTCAAATTGTTTTTCTCTATGAATAAAAGCTGAAAGAACTGTGGATGTTGTAAGTCAGAAACAAAAAGCAGAAATTGCTGGAGAAGCTCAGCAGGTCTGACAGCATCTGTGGAGAGAGATCAGAGTTAACATTTCAGGACAGGTGACCCTCTGTGCGGAAGGGTCACCTGAACCAAAATGTTAATTCTGATTTCACAGATGCTGCCAGACCTGCTGAACTTTTCCTGCAATTTCTGCTTTTTGTTTCTGTTTTCTCTCACTCTGGGCTATATTTCCATCTATTGTTTGCTCCTTCCTCCTCCCCAACCTATCTTCTGCATAAATACTAACCCTTTCCTAGCTGCCATCACTTCTGAAGAAGGGGGCGTCACCAGGTCTAAAACATTAACTGAGACAACAAAATGTGAGGCTGGATGAACACAGCAGGCCAAGCAGCATCTCAGGAGCACAAAAGCTGACGTTTCGGGCCTAGACCCTTCATCAGAGAGGGGGATGGGGTGAGGGTTCTGGAATAAATAGGGAGAGAGGGAGAGGCGGACCGAAGATGGAGAGAAAAGAAGATAGGTGGAGAGAGTATAGGTGGGGAGTTAGGGAGGGGATAGGTCAGTCCAGGGAAGACGGACAGGTCAAGGAGGTGGGATGAGGTTAGTAGGTGGATGGGGGTGCGGCTTGGGGTGGGAGGAAGGGATGGGTGAGATGAAGAACAGTTTAGGGAGGCAGAGACAGGTTGGACTGGTTTGGGGATGCAGTGGGTGGAGGGGAAGAGCTGGGCTGGTTGTGTGGTGCAGTGGGGGGAGGGGACGAACTGGGCTGGTTTAGGGATGCGGTGGGGGAAGGGGAGATTTTGAAACTGGTGAAATCCACATTGATACCATTAGGCTGCAGGGTTCCCAGGCGGAATATGAGTTGCTGTTCCTGCAACCTTCGGGTGGCATCATTGTGGCACTGCAGGAGGCCCATGATGGACATGTCATCTAAAGAATGGGAGGGGGAGTGGAAACGGTTTGCGACTGGGAGGTGCAGTTGTTTGTTGCGAACTGATGCGACTGGGAGGTGCAAAACATTAACTGATCTCTCTCCACAGATGCTGCCAGACCTGCTGAGCTTTTTCAGCAATTCCTGTTTTTGTTTTAGGTCAGATGAATGTTGGGCATACATTCTGATTATTGGAGATTTTTGCTCGGTTGGTGATGTGGTTGTGGTACATTGAGCATTTCAGGTGGTTGGTGGTTACAGCCACAGAAGCATGTAACTCGAAGATGCGTTCACTGATTTTGACTCCTTGTATGTGGTTATTTCACTTCCTTGAAGGACATTAATGAACTACATAAAAACCAAAAGAACTGTGAATGCTGTAAATGAGGAACAAAAACAGAAGTTGCTGGGAAAGCTCAGCAGGTCTGGCAGCATCTGTGAAAACAAAGACACTGTGTTAATGTTTCAGGTCTGGTGACCCTTCCTCAGAACAGTTCTGAGGAAGGGTCACCAGACCTGAAACTGTTAAGTCTGATTTTTTCTTTACAGATGCTGCCAGACCTGCTGAGCTTTTCCAGCAATTTCTATCTTTGTTCCTGTTAATGAACCAGAAATATTTTTACAATAATTGTTGATAGTTCCATAGCCACCAATGCTGAGACTAGCTTTCGATTCCAGATTTAATATTTCAAGTTAATTTCACCAGCTACCATGGTGAAACTTGAACTCACGAGCAGGGATTAGTAGCCGGGGCTCTGAATAAAAAATCAGAAAGCTGACTATATCCTTTATGAGGTATTCTTATACACACACACTTTCCAGGAGGATCTGGATTATAATTGATTGCAGGAACCCAGGGCGTAGAGATTTGTCACTGTTGTACTTTCAGTGCCATTCCAGCTAAAACAGTCAACTCAACTGAGACCTGGATTTAAATTTAATTAGATTAATTTAGATTTAAACCTGCCTTCTAGATTATGTAAATTTCTAATGTACATAATGGGGTGATGTTGTCTATAGCGTCAAGTCTTAATCAGAACTGAAAGCATTGTTTTGATTGCCGTTCTGACTGCATGGGAGCACCATTTATGCAAATTGAGTTAGGTCAGTCTGTGATGCATTTCCCTCAGTACTGGCCTCTTGAGTCCTGCATATCGTCTCGTATACACCTGAGACTGTATGCTCTTAATCCTGAATTTAGTCGTAGCCACCATAGCCCCAGAGAGCCACAGGACTGCCCTCTCATTAGAGAGAGACAGTTGGCAGTGGTTTAACCTGAAGGTCATCAAGCTTCAAATGAGGAGAAAGTCAAGAAGGTAGGACCTTCATGGTGGTTCAGTTGGTGCAGATGTGTTGTTGGCATTACTCTGAATTACAAACCAACTGATCAACTGAGCTAACCAATAGTGTGGCACTGACTCAGTGACTCAGTGGTTAGTACTGCTGCCTCACACTGCCAGGGACCCAGGTTCAATTCCAGTAACTGTCTGTGTGGAGTTTGCACATTCTCCCTGATAATGCGTGGGTTTCTTCTGTGTGCCCCAGTTTCCTCTCACTGTTCAAAGATCCCATTTCTACTAACAGCTCATTCCATATATGCAGCACTCTCTGTGAAGAAAAAGTTGCTCATCTTTGCCTTTTAAATCTTTTCCCTCACACCTAAAGGCTATGCACTCCAGTTTTAGACTCCCCTACCCTGGGAAAAAGACCTCAGTTATTCACCCGATCCATGTCCTTCATGATTTTATGAACCTCTTCAAGGTCACCCCTCAGCTTCCACTGGTCCAGGGAAAATAGCCCAGCCTATTCAGACTCTCCCCATAGCTCAAACCCTCCAATCCCAACACATCTTTGGAAATCTTTTCTGAACCCCTTCAAGTTTAACAATATTTTTCCTATAGAAGGGAGACTAGAATTGAATAAGTATTCAAAAATTGGCCTAACCAATGTTCTGCACAGCTGCAAAAAAGTTGTCTCAAATCCTGTACTCAATGCTCTGGCCAATGTAAACAGATGGGCCAAACACCATCTTCAGCACCCTTCTAAAGACCCTATATCAAATGTAACTGAAGGAAAATATTGGCATCTTTGTAGGTTTAAAATTCTTTGGACTAAAAATAGGATAAAGCTTGATAATGGGTGCAGGGACACAATGTACACAAATTGGTCCTTCTTGTTCATTTCTATGACAATGGTATACACCCAGCACTAAATGTGCTGACCAATGGTTTCACGTTTGTGTGTTACAAACATTATTCAAAACCAGGTGACAAATTTTAAAGGCAGCCTGCATCTTCAGAGAGGTGTATGTTGACTGTAGCAATTGATTCAGGTAGCCAGGGAATGCATCAGAAGAAAGATTCAAACTGATTAATGCACTCCAGAGAGAGTGCTGGGCTCTCAGATTAAGTATTGGGGACCTTATTGCGGGATGTTGCAAGAAGGAGAAAGGTCATCCTTGTGAATTGAGAGACGAGGCCTTCAGACAGATATAGCAAGTACAGAGCAAGCAGATAGCCATGGAGGTCATTACTAGGAGTCTGATGTCAAGGATCTGCTGATTTTTCGGGTCAGGACCCTTCTTCAGAAATGAAGGAATTAAAGACAAGAATAAACTTTCTTGGTACATCACCGGTCTTTAGAAGGTGCTAAAGATGGTGCTTGGCATACTTTTTCCTTGCATTTCCCTACCCATCCCTACTCCACACTCTCCACTAGCCGCGCCACCCTCGGCACCTTTCCCTGCAACCACAGGAAGTGCTACATCTGCCCCTACATCTGCCCCCTCATCTCCATCCAAGGCACCAAACAAACCTTTGGCATCAGACGGATGTTCACCTGCACATCTACTAATGTGGCCTACTGCGTCCGCTGCTCCTGATGTGGCCTCCTCTACTTCAGTGAGACCAAGCAGAGGCTCAGAGACCGCTTTGTAGAGCACCTGCACTCTGTTTGTGACAAACAACAACACCATCCAGTCGCGAACAATTTCAGCTCCCCCTCCCAACCATTGGATGACATGCTTATCCTGGGCCCCCTCCAGTGTCACAACGACACCACCTGGAAACTGGGGGAGCAGCATCCCATAGTCTGCCTTGGGAGCCTACAGCCCAATTGGCTAAACGTGGACTTTACCAGTTTCAACATCACCCCATCCACAGCCTCATCCCATAATGAAGCCTCCCTCTCATCCCTGCCTCCTTGACCTGACTCAACCTGTCCATCTTCTTTCCCACCTATCCATCCCTCCCACCTCACCCCCACCACTCCCTGCCTGCACTCACCTATCACCATGCCACCTACCTTCTCCAGCCCCACTCTTCCTCTCTATTTATTTCTCAGCTCCCTTCTAAAACCTCCCATTTCTGAAGAAGTATCCTGACCTGGAATGTGAAATTTCCTGCTCTTCTGGTGATGCCTGGCCTGCTGTATTCCTCCAGCTCCATACTGTGTTATTATTTTCATTTGGCATTGTGTTGATGTACTGTAGTTTGGCTCATAAACAGGTGAAATAAGAAAGAAAAAAATGAACATAATAGTGCCAATTTTCTTCACCATTTTGACGTGTTTGTTTTATCATAAGAATGTGATGTAAAACCTGAAGGATTATCAAGTTCAGGATAAGAGTATCACCAGGTTACGTTAGACATTTACAGAACAGTCTACTTTTTTGGCTTAACATCTGATTTTTATTGGTTGATACTTTACAGAAATGTTTAAACATTTGTGCTGACTTCAATCGTTTACACAGATCTGATGAAGTTACAAACAAAGGAGCAAATAAGGGGCACTAGGGCCTCAAACGTGCAGTTGTCATCTATTAAATCATGGCTAATTTTAATACTCCACATTCTTGCCAGCTTCCAATAGCCTCTCAATCTCTTTCTCAGCAACAATCTATCTACCTCTACCTCCTAAACATGAAAAATCACTGCTTTCACTGACTGTTGAGGAAGACAGTTCCAAAGACTCATGTTCCTCTGACAGAAATAATTCTCACCTCCGTCTTTAATGAGCCACATTTTATTTTTAACTGTGATTCCTAGTCTGAGATTCTTTCAGAAAACAAAACAGCCTCTCACTTCCTTTCTGTCAAGACTCCAACAAATATTGTATGGCTCAATCAAACCATCTCTTACTCTCTGAATTCTAGCACACACAAGGTTAGCCTATCCAACCTCTCCTCATAGAACAACACACCCAATGTGATGAGGTTTTCTATAAGAGTTTCTGAGGAAGAGTCACCAGACCCAAACGTTAACTCTGATCTTTTCTTCACAGATGCTGCCAGGTCTGCTGAGCTTTTCCAGCAACTTCTGTTTTTGTTCTTTTAATCCGGAGACCCAGGCAGTGTTCTGAATGCCCAGTTTCAAATCCCACCAAGGCAGACGGTGAAATTTGAATTAAATTTGAACAAATCTGGAATTAAGAGTCTAATGATGGCTATGAACCCATCGTCGATTGTCAGGAAAAGGCCATTTAGTTCATTTAGCCGGCTGTGGTGGGGCTTGAGTAGAGTGTGGAGCGGACAAGGGAGTCGCTGAGGGAGTGGTCCCTCCAGAAAGCAGATAAGGGTGGGGAAGGAAAAATGTCTTTTGTGGTGGGGTCAGATTGCAAAAGTATCGGAGGATGATGCGTTGGATACGGATGTTGGTGGGGTGGTATGCAAGGACGAGGGGGACTCGGTTTTGGTTGTTATTGCGGGGAGGGGGTGTGAGGGATGAGTTGCAGGAAATGTGGGAGACATAGTCGAGGGCGTTCTCGACCACCGAGGGGATGAAGGACTTCACAAGCTTCAAAATCTCTCCTCCCCCTACTGCATCCCAAAAGCAGCCCAGCTCTTTCCTGCCCTTATCTGCTTTCCGGAGGGACCACTCACCGGAACTCCTTTGTCTGCTCCATGCTCCCCTCCAGCCCCACCACACTCGGCACTTTTCCTCGCAACCGCAGGAAGTGCTACACCTGCCTCTACACCTCCCCCCTCACCCCCATCCGAGGCCCCAAGAAAACTTTCCACATCAAGCAGAAGTTTACCTGCACATCTGCTAATGTGGTGTACTGTGTCTGCTGTTTCCGATATGGCCTCCTCTATTTCGGGGAACCAAGCGAAGGCTTGGGAACTGCTTTGCAGAACCCCTACGCTCGGTTCGCAGCAAACAACTGCACCCCCCATTCACGAACATTTACAACTCCCACTCCCATTCCTCAGATGACATGCCCATCCTGGGCCTCCTGCAGTGCCACAACGATGCCATCGAAAGGTTGCAGGAACAGCATCTCATATGCCACTTGGGAATCCTGCAGCCCAATGGTATCAATGTGGACTTCACAAGCTTCAAAATCTCCCCTCCCCCTACCGCATCTCAAACCAGTCCAGCTTGTCCCCGCCTCCCTAACCTGTCCTTCCTCCCTCCTATCCCCTCCTCCCGCCTCAAGTCCCACCCCCGTCTTCTACCTACTAACCTCATTCCGCCCCCCTGACCTGTCCGTCGTCTCTGGACTGGCCTAACCTCTCCCTCACTCCCCACCTACACTCTCCTTTACTGGCTCCATCCCTGCCTCTCTGACCTGTCTGTCTCCTCTCCACCTACCTTCTCCTCTATCCATGTTCTATCCGCTTCCATCTCTCTCCCCTTCCCCCATTTCTGAAGAAGGGTCTAGGCCTGAAACGTCAGCATTCCTGCTCCTAAGATGCTGCTTGGCCTGCTGTGTTCATCCAGTTCTACTCCTTGTTATTTCTCCAGCATCTGCAGTTCCTACTACCGCCACATATAAACAGGTTGCTCATCCAGTTCTCAGCTTATATTTATTGTAAAAGTAAAATACAAAGAAACTTTCCACAAAGACACTTTTGGCAGGGTGCCTGCCTTATTTGCATACACGCACACCTGACAGGAAGGCACCACCTCAACAATTCAAATCTGTAAAATCGACCACAAAAGCTAAGTATATCTGGGAAATTTCTGAAATGCTTATTCTACTTTTTGGTAGGTTTGCAATGAAGTTCAACCACAAGCACTCGATCAATGCTGAATGACAGATTATTAGAAGAATTTTCTGACAGGAAGTAGGCTGGGGAGGCCCCCACCTAGTTTCAATTCATTATTCTAATGTTGCAGAAAATGACTGAATTAATATGCACACAGAGAGCGCCTCACCCTCCAACTCCTTTTACTGTATAAATGGGTTGCCACACTTTAGTAGCCTTGTAAGCAATTTTGAGATTGAAGAGCGGGGTATGGGTGGGTAAGGACAGGGGTTTTCTGAATTGAAAATTTAACAAATTTTTTACTTTTTCCATTTTTCAGTATAAACACCCAGGTCAGATAAAATACAAAAGCTCCTTAGACAGGACATTCTATATCCATGAATACTGCCATCCGGAAGGACAAAGGAAACAGACACACTTCCTTCAAGTTCCTCTCCAAGTCACTCTCCACTTTGACATGGAAATCTATCACTGTTCCTCCAGTGTCACTGGGTCAAAATCCTGGATCTCCCTCCATCATAGCATTGTGTGTTTACGCACGGCACATGGACTGCAGCTGCTGAAGAAGCAAGGTCATCGGCACCTTCTTCAGGCCAACCACAAAAGGCCAATAAATGCCAGCAATGTCCACATACCCTAAATGAATTTAGAAGAGCTCAGACTAAATACAGAGTTGTTTCCATGAAGGATGATCGACCACGGTGCTCTCTGACTCTTGTGACCTAACTAGTCCAACCATATACCCTCAATGATTTCTGTGCGTCGATGATTTGAGCTACTCAACCATAATCAGGTTGTCTTCAGCTGGAAGGGCTTAATCTGTGGAAACCTCTTCCAGAACCTCTCTTTACTCCTAACCCCTTTGACCTGTCTATTGGTCATGTGCCCCAGTATTTTTATTTTGAACTTCTTCATAGGATATGGGTGTTGTTGACTGTGCTAGCATTTAATATCCACCCCCAATTGCCCAGAGGGCAGTTAAGAATAAGCCACACTGCAGTCACAAGTAGGTCCTGACCAGATATGTTTTCCCCCTGGCAAGCAACAATGGTTTCAATGACATTATCAACCATTTAATGCCAGAGTTTATTTTTAATTCAAACTTCACCATCTGTCAGAATGGGATTTGAACCCAGGCCCCCAGAACATTACCTCAGTCCCTGGATTAATTACGTGGCAATAATGCCATTAGGTCAATACGTTCTTGTCCTGGTGTGGCACAAGTTGTGATCGATAATACTCCTAAGGTGCGCCCCTTATTGCATTAAAGGCATTATATAAATGCAATGTGTTGTTGTTGCTTTGTTTAAGGTACATTAGTTAATGCTAAAGCTACTGGAATTACATTCCTGGCACACAACACAACTTCAATTTCCTCCAAAACTCAGAGGACATTTTCACGTGCTGAGACACAGGAGTATTGTGTAAAATGCAGCAGATGTTTGCTCTCATTGGCATTGCAACTTTCTCGACTGCCAGGAGAAAACTACAGCACCCAGTGTTCACAGTCAATTTCACCTGGCTTCACACATGTCTACTGACATTAAACAATCTAGGATGGCGTATAGGTGTGGGATTCAGGTTAGCAAAAACACAGGGTCAGCTTGTTGTGTGCCATTGTGGCATTGCATCATATCTGACATTAACCACTGTGCTGAAATGAACACAGTGTTTCTCCACCCTCCTTCTCAGAATCTCTTTAGAAGTGGATCAGATTTCTTTGGCCTGTACTACAAATTTCACAAAAGTGTTTACACTACTAGAGATGTAAATTGCATATGAAAGTTGAGATATAACATGAACTTCAAGTTGCTATGAGTCTGACCCATCAAAAAAGTTCACTGTAGTCATGTTCCATTTTTATTTCTCACACTTGCTATTCTTGTGACCCAGGCCTGACCAGATTCAAGGAAGTGTCTTGCGTATTACTGTAATCAGGAATTCAGATCTCAAAAGAGTATTTTCTTTTAAAATTATGATTTAGGGGACTTTGTACAGGCTAGAAAAATGTACAAATCTGCATAAAATTCTCATAAATGTACCCTGACAAATACAAAAAACTCCCCAAAATACTTTTCTTTATATTCAGTCATCTTTCCAGCTTTTGTATACAGATGGTAATCTGCAGTGGGAGGGAGCTGTAGAAAGTAGAGAAAGTTGTTGTTCAAATGCATCAAATATGCTATATTAAACTTTATCCAGAGTCTGTCCCTTCAAGTTCAACTTATCCCTCTTATTTCCTATTGTATTGGGTTGGGTGGGTTTGGGGATGTGGAGAGGGGAGTTCATGTTGATTGCTGGCCTAGTTTAGCTTGGACAAGCAAGATTGTACAATGACGTGGAATGTATGTATTGCAGAATAAAAAGTTACTGTGTTAGAACCATGGGCTGTAATTGAGCAGTTCTCATAATATCAACATTGCAAGGTGAACCCCAAAAGCTACCTGTTGTTATATCTTACTGTATCACACAGAAGATCAAAAGATCATAAGACAGAGATTCTTTATTGCACTGACATGAGGCAATTACACACATGAAAGGAAATTAAAGTTAAGCAAAGATGTATTAATAGTATGTAGATGGAATGAAGCCCTGTGAGTTACATTGGACACAGGAATCCTTTGTCTGACTGTCCCCTTTTCCCACCAGCTCTCCTCCCACCCACAACACCCTTTTTTCCAGTGAGGGTCAGTTCAACTACTCCAGCTGACCTCCCTCACCATTGCCACCTTCTGCTGGAGGTCCTGTTACATGCTTTCCTGCTTAAAACCTCTCATCCTGAACACAGAGATCACATGATGAGCAGTTCCAAGATCAACAAGTTCAGTTACAACCACCATGGCTTGAATGTCAGAATCTACATAAGTGACAGAATTCTCTTCTTGCGTTATGGACCTGGGCAAATGGTGAGGGTTGGGGAGATATCAACACTTGCCTGACAAGACCTTCTCAACCTTTTACTTGTACTGGTACTTTCCAAGGGATCCAGGCTTTGGTGGATCACCCATGTTGGGATCCAGGCCAGACAGGTGTCTGGGAGTTGTATGACTCGTGTGATTTGTTGCTTAATGTTCCACCTCCCAGCACGTCCTCCCTGCGCTGTTTTCGAGGGTGGGAGTAGGCCTCCCCATCTTGGATGCACACTGTCAATTCACAGTACACAGGTCACACCAGGATTCTACATCATTATCCACACATTAACCATCGCACAGAGACATCTCAGGTTCTATAACATCGCTGGGTGAGCTGCTTGCCTCCACTTTATCCCCCAGGCTCCTGGCCTGAACAATTATCCTCTGCTTCCAGAGGCTGCCCTCCAGCTATCAGATCAACAACATCGGGGTGACCACCAGTATCTACTATCCTCTCGATGGTAGGGATTTGTGTGGCTCTCAGCGATGTTACAGGCCTTCTATATTAAATCCATGTTAAAATTGTACTAATGGGAATTTATATAATGTGATGTGCATAACGAATTATACCTGTACCTATCTGTGGGACAATGATCCGCAGTAAGTTGACATAACTTGATGAGATTCCGATGAAATTATGAAATATTGGCAGATTCTGGCAAACTGAGAAAAATCAGGAAAGACACAGAAGGAAATTGATCGAAGAGTAATCAGCTAGCTCAATATGACATGGTGTGAAACTTGAAAGGGTTTAGAAAAGATTTACAAGGATGTTGACAGGGTTGGAGGATTTGAGCTAAAGAGAGAGGCTGAACAGACTGGAGTTACTTTCCCTGGCGCATCAGAGGCTTAGGAATGACCTGAGAGAAATTTATAAAATCGTGATGGGCATGCATAGGGTGAATAGCCAAGATCTTTTTCTCAGGGTAGTGGAGTACAAAGCTAGACGGCATAGGTTTAAGGTGAGAGTGAAAAAATTTAAAAGGGACCTAAGGGGCAATTTTTCACATCGAGGGTGGTGTGTGTATGGATCAAGCTACTGGAGGAAGTGATCGTGTCTCATACAATACAACATTTATAAGGCACCTGGATGGTACATGATTAGGAAGGGTTTAGAGGCATATGGGCCAAACGCTGCCAATGGGACTAGATTAATTCGGGATATCTAGTCAGCATGGACTGATATGTTGGACCAAAGTGTCTGTTTCCATACTGTACAGCTCTATGACTCTAAAACTATCCAAAAAATTAAACGCAACAATGGAGAACTATAAGGGATCGAGTGAAATCAGTAACCCCTCAATAAAGTGTTTATCATATGTTGCACATTGAAGAAATGATCCCCTAATGTGTCCTGTTTGTTACTAAAATCGCTTGCAGCAACCTTGAAAATTTGTCACTTGTGTTTTAAGAGATCTTATTTCTTGATGGGGCAATCTGCATTTTAACCATTCCCTACTGTATCTCCTTCAATCTTAAGAAGTACCTGCTAGTCTGTCCTTGGCAGTCTCTGAAGAGCTCTAGTCTACTTTGTTACAGCCACAAAATAGGACTATACTGAAGTGATAGTCCAACTGCGAATGATATCTGACAGTGTATTACTTACGTGTCAGTGCATGAGTAGCTTCCTTGGAATGAGCCAATTTATTTTTATTTTCATTAATTTTAATGGGAGAATGGGCTTAGCAGACTGGGTAATACATGTAATTTACACCTTATCTTGACGAAAGTAGACATAACAGCTTGAGTGTTAAGCTCGAGAAATCTATTTGAAACCTTTCAGTGGATGCTAAATCTTTCTCTGACTTCAAATCCTTAATAACCTTGTCAGTGAAATAGTTTATCAGTATTCTCCAGCAAGTCTTTGAACTGTTACCAGTCAGCCTTCATCCAGTTAAAATCTGTAATTGTCTATTAATAAGAAAATGTGTAGATGATTTAGGCAGTTTTCGTTTACGTGTTACAAATTTCTGAAAAAAGGTTGGTCAGTTCAAATTTCCTTTTGAGGTCAGTGTGCATTAGTCCTTGAGGAATATTGAAGGAATCCTATTTACCCTGGACTTACTGAAGTAAATCTATAATTACTTTTCAGTCTGTATGTTGTTAATAAAAAAAAGATTACATTTCTGTGCCTGCTAATGTAACGTTCGCCCAAGTAGAAGCAGTCACTGCATTTTAGAAGTGACTGATCATGTGAAGCACTTCATATTTTTCTTTATGGTTCAGCATGTTATGACATGATATATATTAATTCTCTATTTATACGATGATAGCATTAGTTGAAAAAGGAATGAATGATGTAATGTGTGAGGTCGTTTAATTCGAATGAATCCAGTGCAGGCTAATGGGTGAGGGGTTTCTCTTTCCCATAATTGTAAAGTCATGCATGAGTGAAAGGATAGGGAGGGGGATGAGAATTATCCTGCAGCTGTTAAAATGGCTGTCAAAACACCAACCATGTTAACTGTGTCAGACTGGTAAAGACTATTGTATTGGTGTCGGGCTTGTGCCTGAGACGGGAGTTAGACAATAGGGCTGACTGTCTCCAGAAATGCACCTTCACATTTTGTTGTTTGTTACTGTCTGCTGGAACACTGTGTGCGAGCTTGCTCCCCCCACCTCCATAACAAATTTGCAGACCGTTGCCAGTGCTAATCTCAATTGTCTCTATCCCATCCTGACTAGCCTTGGCATCCTAGTGGCTGATATGTCCTGGACCAGTCACTTCGCTCACCATCCATATCGTCGAATCCCAGAATCCCTGCGGTGTGGAAATAGGCCATTTGGCCCATCAAGTCCATACTAACCGTCCAAAGATCATCCCATCTAGACTCACCCCCTACAACCCTATTTAGCCCATGACCAATCCCCCTCAAGTGCACACCTTTGGACTGTGGAAGGAAAGCAGAGAACCCAGAGTAAACCCATGCTGACACAAGGAGAATGAGCAAACCTTGCCCAGGCAGCAACCTGAGGGTGGAATTGAACCTGGGTCTCTGGCATTGTGAGGTAGCAGTGCTAACCACTGAGCCACCATGACGCTCAATCGCATACCTGTGTGGCACTATCACACGAGTGGCACAGTGGCTCAAGTGTTAACACTGCTGTGGGACTCGGTTTGATCCCAAGTAATATATTAGAACCCGTGTGGGAACTTGGTCCAGAAATATCTGAAAGACTTAATACTTGATTGCATGCAATAAACACCACCCACTGTGGAGGAGGATTTTGGAAAGTAACGTATGATTGGCTCCCCTGAGGAGGTGTTGTCTTAGTGATATTGCTGCTGAGCTAGTCATGTTCTGGTATGTGGCAGATGGTGAAATTTGAGTTCAATCAAATTCTGGAATTAGCAGTAAAATGTTGCTGTCCTTACCTGGTCTGGCCGACACGTGACTTCACACCCATAGCAATGTGCTTGACACTTAACTGCCTTCTGAAATGGCCCAGCAGCTGTGTCATAAAATTTCATGGCATCAAGTCAAAAATGGGAGAGCAAACCTCCCACTGATTACCACATTTCATTCATCTTCCGTTGCTGATGAATCAACGCTCCTCTGTGTGGAACACCACTTGAGAAGCACTGAGGCTGGCAAGGGCAGAAAATATACTCCATCACTTCAATTTCCGCCAGCAAGAGTGGCTCAGCAGCAGCACTACTGTCTGAACTGCTCGACCTGCATCTGCAGAAGGTGGCAAGGGACCAAACAAGAGGGTAAAACATACCTGACCCCACTCTCACAAATCTGCCAGCTGCAGATGTATCTGCCCATGACAGTATTGGTAAGAGTCACCACCCCACAATCCTTGTAGAGGCAATGTCCTGCCTTCATATTGGCAATATCTCACATCGTGTCGTGCAGCAATATTACATGGGTGGCACAATGGCTCAGTGGTTGGCATTGCTGTCCCTCAGTGTCCCAGGGACTTAGGTTCAATTCCACCTTTGGGTGTTTGCCTTGAGTTATCCCTGTGTCTGTGTAGTTTCCTCTGGTGCTCCGGTTTCCTCCCACAGCCCAAAGATGAACAGACTAAGTGGTTTGGTCATGCGAAATGCAGAGTTACAGGGATAGTGTTGGTGGGTGTGGGTGGGATGTTCTTCAGAGGATCAGTGTGACTTGATAGGCCAAATGGCCTGATTCCACACTGTAGGGATTCTGTGATTATATAATTACAGTGATAAATGTGACAGATTTCAGACTGATCTAGCGAAGCAAGACTGGGCATCCATGATGTGCTGTGGGCCAGAAACAGCAGCAGAACCGTACTCCAGTACAGTCATAAAGACACAAGATTATTTGTGTGCCCAACAGCATAAACAGTAAGTGATGGGCAGAGCTAAGTGATTTCACAACCAGTGGTTCTGATTTAAGCTTTGTGGTCCGACCACATCTAGTCATGAATGGTACTGGACAATGAAACAATTCACTGGGACAAGACGCTCCACAAATACACCACCTTCAATGATGGAAGAGCATATCAGTTCAATAAATAAGGCTGAAGCATTCCCGAAAATGCCAAATGGATGATCCATCATGGCCTCCTCCTGAGGTCCTCAACATTACAGATACCATAGAACATAGAACAGTATAACGCAGCCCTCGATGTTGCGCTGACCTGTGAACTAATCTAAGCACCTTCCCCTACACTCTCACATCATTATCCATATGCTTATCCAGTCTTCAGTCAATTCAATTCACTCCATGTGATATCAAGAACTGGCCAAAGACTTTTGATACTAAAAAGGCTAAAACTCTGTCAACATTCCGGCAATAGCACTGAAAACATGTGCTCTAGAGTTTGCTGTAACACTTGCTGCACTGTTCCAGCACAGCTACAACACTGGCATTTACCCAATAATATGGCAGAATACAAAGGTATGTGTTGCACACAAAAAGCAGGACAAAACCAGCCTGGCCAATACTGTTCCAACAGTGTACTGTCGATCATTAATAAAATGAGAGAAGGTGTCATTAACAGTGCCATCAAGTAGAATTTGCTTCATAATAACTTGCTGCGTTTGTTTTCCATCAGTGTTACTCAGCTCCTGACCTCATTGCAGCCTTAATTCAAACATGGATGAAAGAGTTGAATTTCACAGATGAGGTGAGAAAGATTGCTTTTGTATCAAGGCTACATTTGAATGAGTTAAGAGGGTAAAGCAGAAATGGGAACGGGAAGAATACTTTCACTGGCTCAAGTCATTCCTAACGCAAAGGAAGATGGTTGTGGCTGTTGGAGGTCAGTCATCTCAGCTCCAGGGTGTCTCTGCAGGAGTACCTCAGGGTCGTTTCCCTGACTCAACCATTTTTCCCTGTTATATGGTAAAAAATGGGCATGTTTGCTGATAATTGCACAATGTTCAGGCCCATTCACGACTGTTCGGATACTGAAGCAGTTTGCATCCAATGGCAGTTAAGGATGGTGGCACACACAACATAGTGATCAGTTGTGGGATTATCTGCCTAGAGGTGCACCGGGACCGAAGAAATCTGTAGCTCCAAAGCTGAGGTACAAGCTGCATTGTGAGGCTGTTGTCTGAGGAAGCTCTCTTGATTCCAAGTTCAGCCAATGAGTAGACAGGCATCAAAAAGCAAAGTAAAAATCCCTTGTATAAAGGGGAAAGTTGAAACTAAGAACAATATAACACAGGAACAGGCCCTTTGGCCCATCAAGACTGTGCTGACACACGATATCTTTTATAGGAAGGATGTTGTTGAACTTGAGAAGGTGCAGAAAATATTTACAAGGATTGTGCTAGGACTGGAGGGTGTGAGCTGCAGGGAATGGTCGAATAGGTTGGGGCTTTTTTTATCCCTGGAGTGTCGGAGCCTGTGGGGTAACCTTATAGAGTCAATGAAATCATGAGGGACATGGATAGGGTGTAGGGTGTAGATTTAAAACAAACCCGAGGGGTAACTCTTTCACATAAAAGGTTGTGCATCAATGGAACAAGCAGTCAGAGGAAGTGGTAAAATCAAATAAAGTTGCAACGTTTAAAATGCATTTGGACAGGTACATGGATAGGAAAAGTTTAGAGGAATGTAGACCAAACACAAGCAAAAGGGACTAGGTCAGATTGATATGCCTGGTTGGCATGGATGAGTTGGACAGGAGGGTCTGTTTCTGTCCTGTACGATTCTGTGACTCTCTGACTGTATGTCGCCAGGGCTGAATTTCTTTTGGCTGACTCAAAGTTGCATCAAGTATTTTGGAGAGTTTGTTACCACAGGACCTAATGGAGCTTCTCATCCTTTGTAGGCAGCACAGTGGCTCAGCAGTTAGCTTTGCTGCCTCACAGCACCAGGGACCCGGGTTCGATTCCACCCTTGGCCGACAATCTGCGAAGAGTTTCCATGTTCTCCCTGAGTGTGCACTGCTTTGTACTATTGGTCTGGTTTCGTCCCACAGTCTAAAGATGTGCAGGCTAGGCGCATTGGCCATGCTAAATTGTCTTTAGTGTCCAGGTAAATGCAAGCCAGGCAGATTAACCATGTGAAATGTGGGGTTATGTGAATAACATAGGGAGCTGGGTCTGGTCGGGATAGTCTTTGGAGGGCTGGTGTGGAATCCATTGGCCAAATGGTCTATTTCCACACTGTAGAGATTCTGTATTACCCAAATTGCCTTATTAATTACCTACCTCACCCCATGGCATCTCTCACATCCGATTTTCCCCATATTGCGACGTGTCAATCTTGGAATAACCCCCACTCGCCACATACCTGCTAAAACATTGGCTTTGCTTGTACCTGTGCCATCTTTAAAATCGAGTTGAGTGCCTGGACAAGTTTTGACATTCCTAAGCTGCCCTGCTTGGTCAAAGATGGAGTTTGGACATGTTGGAGAAGGGAAATTTGACAAATCTCTGATAGGGTGCTGGGATGGCCCACAGGAGAGGTGTACTCTTCCCAGAGAAATGGCAGAGGAAGTTATTTTCGTTTAACTAGGATGTCCGTTATGATATTGCTTTGCGGTGGATGTAGTTTAACATACTGTTGAACATGCAGATAGCTTGGTATACATTATCACAGGTAAGGATGTAAGTTAAAACATGGTGTTGTGGATGTGGCAGCATTGATGAGCATGCATTGTGCATATGTCATTCTTCAAATAAACTCCTCTAGTTTAGATTACCAATCATTTTGTTATTGTGTTTGGTATGTTTGTGTTAAGAGCTAAGAGCACATCGTTGTCTAGAACATGTGAACACAATTTCTATAGTTTAGTTGTTTAGTTCCAGCTGCATGAAAAGTTTTGCATTATGAAGATAGTTATCATTCTTGCTGATACAAGCCTACTTCACAGCTGTATTTTCTATGTCACTGGCTAAACCAAACAATATGTTGTTGGGGAATGAAAGAACATTTTAGCCAAAGAAACACTGATTCTATATTAAGAATGTTGAATGTTTTAGGAACAACAAAAAGCCTTTATTCTTGACAAGCCTGTCTTTTTTTAATTGATCAATTGCCTAACCTCTCAACATTCCCTTCAAGTCAACCTCTCTCCAGAAACAGACATCAGTGAGGCTTGTGTTGGGGTAGTGTCGGGGTTGTGGGGTCAGGGAGGTGTTTTATTGTAATATGATTGAGGTGTTTGTTTCAATCCTTAGCTACATTCTCCTCCCTGATCAGTGATTGCATTCCCATTATGTCTGACAACTGGACTAGATTGCAAGACCTGATTCAGGACTAAGATTCAAACCCCCTGTCCTATCCATCAGTGGACTATTGAGAACCTGTTTAAATCTATGCAGCGTTCTTCACTGAACCAGAGAAACCCTTTTCCTTCTTCGACATATTATTTTGACCTGACTTTTATCACTATCTGTGAATTCCATTTTATTTGGAATCTGACTGTTTGCAACTTAATCCTTGCAAACTTTGTATAGGTGCTCTGTTTTCCGACGTATTCAAATAAAACTCACTCCCTGTCCTTATCATCATGAGCTCGCATTCTATTTTAGCAATTCCCTCACACTTATAGGCATCCTGCCACTGACTCTGGCCTTTTGTACTTTCTTTTCCAGCCAGCCTTTGCCCAAAAGCAGAGTTGTCGCCTCTGAATTTCAGCACGCAATGCAGGTTAGCAGCTCAATGCAGAACTTTGGGAGTACCGCGCTGTCAACGGTGACGATTCTCAAATGAAACTTTAAACTGAGGTCCCAGCTGCCCTCTCAGATGTACGCAAACAATGTGTGACACCCCTAACGTCAGAAAATACAGATTACTCTGTCATTTCTCTCATTGCTTTTTGTGCGAACGTGAAATAGTGGCTGAATTGCAAAGAAATGCTGCATTGCTGAACATTTGTTACAAGCAGACTCTAAAGTTCTGAAAGCTTGGAAATGTACTTTTCTTTTCTTTTCTGGACACAGATTGGTCACTGCATTTCCTTATAATTAGAACAGTGACTACAATTCAAAGAAGCACTATTGAAGAACGGTACTAAGTATAGAAATTCAGTAGATTCTTTGATGGTTCCTGCAGATTGAAAAATAGTAAATATCACCCCACTACAAGCAGAGTGAGAGAGAAGAAAAAGAATTACAGACCTGGTAACCTTACAGCTGTAGCCAGGATGGTCTTAGAATTTATTATAAAAGTTGGGTTAAGGAGCCAGCTGGTTGATCATGACCTGATTGTGCAGTCAGCACAGAATTGTGAAAGGTAAATTTTGTTTGACAAATCTTTTGGTCCTTTGAAGATGTTAGCAACAAAATTGATAAAGCAGAGCAGATAAATGCAGTATATATAGATTTTCAAAAGGCTTTTGATAAAGTCTCCCACTTAAAAAAGAACCTAAAGCACATGGAGTGGGGCTAATGTACTGGCATTGATTGGCTAACAGACAGAAAACAGAGAGTAGGAATAAACAAGGTCATTCTCACATTGTCAGATGTATCTAGCGAGCTACTGCAAGGATCAATACTTCATCCCAGCTGTTCACAAAATTTATCTGTGATTAGGAGTTGGGGACCAAATGTAATATTTCCAAATTCACAGATGATACAAACCTAAGTGGGAATGTGCGTTGTGAGGAAGATGCTAAGCAGTTTCAGGAGGATTTGGACAGGCTTAGTGAATGGGCATTAATATGGCAGATGGAACATAATATGGGAAAATGTGAGATTTCCACTTTGGTAGGAGAAACAGATGTGCAAAATTTTATTAAGTGGTAAGAGGGTGTAAAGTATAGATGTACAAAGGGACCCAGGTGACCTTGTAGATAAGACACTGAAGGCAAACATACAGCAAGTTTTAGGAAGGCTAATGGAAAGTTAGCCTTAATTGCAAGTGGATTTGAGTACAGGAGCAGTGAAGTCTTACTTCAATTATTTAGGAGTTTGGTTATATGGCACCTGGAGTACTGCATACAGCTTTGGTCTTGTCGTGATTGTAATGAGGTCAGACAGGTGGACATCATAGAATATGAGTTGCCTCATTGAAGTTATTAATCTGGTCTAATCAGGGAGCCCTGGCTGACAGATATAAATAAATGTGTCAGGCATCACGTCACTCTACGAACTGGCTCTGAGGGAGTTGGATCAGTATAAAGGACTCCCCATTTGTACATAAGCGGCAACTTGGTAATGGGATACCAGCCTCTCTGGCATTATTTCAGGTCTCCATATCTCATGAAAGTTATTATTTCCATAGAGGGAGTGTAATGAACGTTCACTCATCTTGCTCCTGGATGACAGGACTGTACTATGAAAAGATATTACGTAAACATGGCCTGGATTCCTCAGAGTTTCAAAGAATGAGGGGAATCTGATTGCACCTTTCAAAATAATTAAAGGAATAGACACAGGTGAGATATTTCACCAGTTCGGGAAGCTTAGAACCGAGAGGCACAACATAAAAATCAGGGGAATGCATCTTAGGTCTGTGATGAGAAGAATTTCCTTTACTCAGCTCGTTGTGGCCCTTTAGAATTGTCTATCCTAGAGGGCCATGGAAGTACAATATTTGAGCATGTTTAATATAGAGATTGATAGATTTCTCATTCCCAGTGGCATACACAGTTTGGGGAAGTGTGCTTAAAAGATATTGAAGTGTTCAATCAACACTGATCGTATTAGATGGTGGAACAGGCTCGATGGGCTGACTGACCAGTTCCTCTGTTTCTACTTCATTGGAGATGAAACCATAAAAAGCCCTGTATAAATGTTCTTCGTTTCTCTTATTGTGTTGCTGTTTGGGTTTGTCAGCTTGAGAATTGATCAGTCTATAAAATGCACATGACACAAAACAATGTGCTTTACTGTCATACGCCTAGTTATTGTTCAGTGTGAAACAGGTAAGATAAATCCTGATTTTAGGAACCACTTGTGAGAGTGACCTGGGATACCATATCCAAAAGAATACCGAGAACAGAACTGAACTTTGGCCAAGATATCAGACAAACCCAACTTGGAATTGTGCATTGATAATGCTGTCAGGAATGGTGAGGAAAACAATTAGCAGAAGTTTTCAGATGATGTATTATGACTATTAATGCCAGTATTGCAATGAATTTAAACAAGGACAATCCAAAAATTCAGACACATAAAATCAAATATGCACTTGAAGTATGTGAATTAAAATCACCTCAGACTAAAGGCGGAATTTGCTGGATCCTTGGAGAGAAACAGAGGTAATGTTTCTGGTCTATGACCTTTCATTGGAAGAACAACCGAGGGAGAAGCCAAATTGGCCATGGGACCAACTGCATACTCTTCATTCTTCACTCCAAGTACACCCTCAGGGAACTTTGTCCATTGTTTTTTCAAATAGTCAAATCATAAGTCTGCCATTTTGCCTCTAAAATCATATCCATTCCTATCACTGGATTGACAAAGAGCCATCTGAATTCCCAACAATAGACACAATGGGAATTGTATAGATTCCCATCATTATATCCATCCCAACCACAGTGAATCACAAGCATTCCTATGATTAGACCATGAAGGAATAACTTACATTCCTGTCATTAGACCATCCAAAAAATTAATTATGTAGCCTTCAGCATACGACAAGCCATCAGATGTATTCCCATCACTGGATGATATATTCCTTCCAAAAGACTGTGTGGCAATCAAACAGATACTCTACACTAGACAGCTGCAAAACAGAATGTGTACAGTCATTGCAAAACCATACAAACCTACATTTACCATTACAATTATAGAAATTGATCACAGGTGAAGCAGAAAAAACACAATTGACTCCTCTATTTGAATACTTTTGATGATCTCATCAGATGTGTATTTGCATAACACATTTCACATCCACATGACAAAACCAAAGCACTTCACGGGCAATTTTTTTTGGAAGTATAGTCTATCGATAAGTACACAGCAAGATCCCACCACCAGAAATAGGATATTGGCCAATTAACAGTGTTCAATGGATTTGTTGAATGGTACATGATGAGCGTGATACCTGGACAATTCCCAAACTTTTGTTTAAATTGGATCTTTTCCTTTTACCGAACAGGACCCTCCTAAATAGCAGCCTGGCTGATGTGTCTAGTCCAGGTATGCAGTTTGAACCAATAGCTTTCTGCCTCAGAGAGGAAAATGTTATTATTCAGGCAGACTGACACAAACATGTTTTACATTAAATAGCATTACCTTAGAACAGAAACACAGAACCTGCAAGTCATTGCTCTATACTTGCAACATATCCAACTGATTTTAACTGGGCCAACATTAATTTTTTTTGGAAAGCTTGCATTTAGTCCCAATTCAGACCACTCTGAACTTGGAGTTTTAAATTTGCTGCTCATCTCCAGTTGGCAGCTTATCAAAATCTTGGTTGCTTGGTTAAGATTGTTGCCATTTGGGATTAGATCCACTCTATTGTTCATTAGCTGAGTAGAAATGTTGAACAAGCAGTTTGTAGCAGCAAACTTACAAGAACAAAAACAAACGCTTTGAAGATTTAGTTTCATTCTAACTCAACTTGAAAGTATTAAAATGTTGCAACTTTGAACTGTGGAAAACATACATCTAGCATCAGACTGTTAAATTTCAACATAAGTCACCCATTTCACTAAGAAATACACAACCTTTTAAAATTGCAGTAAATGATTCATTAATTTGTGTACAAGTGAGCAGATTCATTTCACAAACAAAAACAAAAATTACTGGCAAACTCAGCAGGTCTGGCAGCATCTGTGAACAGGAATTAGAGTTAACATTTTGGGCCTAGTGACCCTTCCTCAGAAACTTGCAGCAGAAATATTTGTTCTTTTATAAATGCACTTTGTTGTCTGTAGACCTAAGAGTAGATTTATTTAGGGACGGAATCATATTGAGAGTGGCACAAGGCTGGTCTAATTTAAAATTTTGCTTTGGGAAGTCGACAGCAACCATTTAGAAAGGCGGAAAATTTTCAGTCTAATATTGTTTCCTTATACATTTGTGCTTAAAAGATATTGAAGTGTTCAATCAACCATGATCGTATTAAATGGTGGAACAGGCTCGATGGGCTGACTGACCAGTTCCTCTGTTTCTACTTCATTGGAGATGAAACCATAAAAAGCCCTGCATAAATGTTCTTTGTTTCTTTTATTGTGTTGCTGTTTGGGTTTGTCAGCTTGAGAATTGATCAGTCTATAAAATGCACATGACACAAAACAATGTGCTTTACTGTCATACGTCTAGTTATTGTTCAGTGTGAAACAGGTAAGATAAATCCTGATTTTAGGAACCACTTGTGAGAGTGACCTGGGATACCATATCCAAAAGAATACCGAGAACAGAACTGAACTTTGGCCAAGATATCAGACAAACCCAACTTGGAATTGTGCATTGATAATGCTGTCAGGAATGGTGAGGAAAACAATTAGCAGAAGTTTTCAGATGATGTATTATGACTATTAATGCCAGTATTGCAATGAATTTAAACAAGGACAATCCAAAAATTCAGACACATAAAATCAAATATGCACTTGAAGTATGTGAATTAAAATCACCTCAGACTAAAGGCGGAATTTGCTGGATCCTTGGAGAGAAACAGAGGTAATGTTTCTGGTCTATGACATTTCATTGGAAGAACAATCAAGGGAGAAGCCAAATTGGTCATGGGACCAACTGCATACCCTTCATTCTTCACTCCAAGTACACCCTCAGGGAACATTGTCCATTGTGTTTTCAAATAGTCAAATCATAAGTCTGCCATTTTGCCTCTAAAATCATATCCATTCCTATCACTGGATTGACAAAGAGCCATCTGAATTCCCAACAATAGACACAATGGGAATTGTATAGATTCCCATCATTATATCCATCCCAACCACAGTGAATCACAAGCAGTGAGGAAAAGAATTAGCAGGAGAAGTTTTCAGATGATGTATTATGACAATTAATGCCAGTATTGCAATGAATTCAAATGTGAGAACAGATTCAAGAACATCTTCTTCCCTGCTGTTACCAGACTTTGAATAGACCTCTCAAATGTTAATTTCTCTCTCTCTCTTTCTCCCCCTCTCTCTCCCTATACACCTTCTCTGTGGCTGTAACATAGTATTCTGGGCTCTGTTCTGATACCCTAATGCACTTTGATTGGTGCAATCTGTCTATACAGCATGCAAAACAAAACTTCTCACTCTATCGCAGTTCATGTGACAACAATAAATCAGTCAATTAATCAATAAGAAAGATCCCACCAGTGGTGAACCTTGATTGCAATGTTAAACACAAGCTCATGTTACGCCAGATGGGAGCTGAAGCCAGAACCTGCCACTTCAGAAATGAGATAATAAAATGTGAGGCTGGATGAACACAGCAGGCCAAGCAGCATCTCAGGAGCACAAAAGCTGACGTTTCGGGCCTGGACCCTTCATCAGAGAGGGGGATGGGGGGAGGGAACTGGAATAAATAGGGAGAGAGGGGGAGGCGGACCGAAGATGGAGAGTAAAGAAGATAGGTGGAGAGGGTGTAGGTGGGGAGGTAGGGAGGGGATAGGTCAGTCCAGGGAAGACGGACAGGTCAAGGAGGTGGGATGAGGTTAGTAGGTAGCTGGGGGTGCGGCTTGGGGTGGGAGGAAGGGATGGGTGAGAGGAAGAACCGGTTAGGGAGGCAGAGACAGGTTGGACTGGTTTTGGGATGCAGTGGGTGGGGGGGAAGAGCTGGGCTGGTTGTGTGGTGCAGTGGGGGGAGGGGATGAACTGGGCTGGTTTAGGGATGCAGTGGGGGAAGGGGAGATTTTGAAACTGGTGAAGTCCACATTGATACCATATGGCTGCAGGGTTCCCAGGCGGAATATGAGTTGCTGTTCCTGCAACCTTCGGGTGGCATCATTGTGGCAGTGCAGGAGGCCCATGATGGACATGTCATCAAGAGAATGGGAGGGGGAGTGGAAATGGTTTGCGACTGGGAGGTGCAGTTGTTTGTTGCGAACTGAGCGGAGGTGTTCTGCAAAGCGGTCCCCAAGCCTCCGCTTGGTTTCCCCAATGTAGAGAAAGCCGCACCGGGTACAGTGGATGCAGTATATCACATTGGCAGATGTGCAGGTGAACCTCTGCTTAATGTGGAATGTCATCTTGGGGCCTGGGATGGGGGTGAGGGAGGAGGTGTGGGGACAAGTGTAGCATTTCCTGCGGTTGCAGGGGAAGGTGCCGGGTGTGGTGGGGTTGGAGGGCAGTGTGGAGCGAACAAGGGAGTCACGGAGAGAGTGGTCTCTCCGGAAAGCAGACAGGGGTGGGGATGGAAAAATGTCTTGGGTGGTGGGGTCGGATTGTAAGTGGCGGAAGTGTCGGAGGATAATGCGTTGTATCCGGAGGTTGGTAGGGTGGTGTGTGAGAACGAGGGGGATCCTCTTGGGGCGGTTGTGGCGGGGGCGGGGTGTGAGGGATGTGTCGCGGGAAATGCGGGAGACGCGGTCAAGGGCGTTCTCAATCACCGTGGGGGGGAAGTTGCGGTCCTTAAAGAACTTGGACATCTGGGATGTGCGGGAGTGGAATGTCTTATCGTGGGAGCAGATGCGGCGGAGGCGGAGGAATTGGGAATAGGGGATGGAATTTTTGCAGGAGGGTGGGTGGGAGGAGGTGTATTCTAGGTAGCTGTGGGAGTCGGTGGGCTTGAAATGGACATCAGTTACAAGCTGGTTGCCTGAGATGGAGACTGAGAGGTCCAGGAAGGTGAGGGATGTGCTGGAGATGGCCCAGGTGAACTGAAGGTTGGGGTGGAAGGTGTTGGTGAAGTGGATGAGCCAGCATCTGCAGTTCCCATTACTTCAGAAATGAGATTCAGTGCTATGGAGTGAACTGAGCATTGTTGAACAGTGGTGTAGTAAAGATACTACTGGTTATTGGACCACTGACCTCTCTTTTAATGTAGGATCAATGCACGATACAACTCCCAAATGTAGCGCAGGGAATTAGAAAGTTAACCCACAATACAACCATAACTTTTCACATCTCAACTTATTAATAAATATATCTCAATGCACATTATGGATTCTGCATTTGCCATCCAATATCGGCATTCCCCAATAGTCAGGTTTTAAGGAGGGTAATGACATGCAACAGTGAGGGAGAGATATGCATGCATATTAGTACATATATCAGACATTTTTTGAAAAATGTGAGCATGAATTTCATCTACATGATTTTTGGTTTTTATTTTCATAAGATTCATTAGACCAGCTCTTGTGTGAAAATATTTGCAGAATATCTCCTTTGATGTGCATGGAAACTTGAGTTAATTTCCAGGTTAGTGATAGGTTGTTGTTTTCTAGCTGCACAGTCAATAGAAAAACAATATTTGTTGGCTTTGGTGATTGGTTCATTTTGTGCACGACCTCTTCCTGCAAGATTTATAATAACCACTAACTTGGCATTCTAAAAGTTGATATGACATAAAAATCCTTCATCATCTCTACTCTACTTCCAGTATCAGCCATGACAGCAGTTAAGCAAAGTGAAACTAACTCCATGGATTATGTACTACAAGAATAAGGCTAATCCAACAGTGTTTTCATAAGCACTTGGGACCTGTTGCTTCCATGAGATTGCGATCTGGTCTCTTAGTAATGTTACATGGGTAAAAGATACAGTACATTTTGCAGTTTGACATCTGTCAGAGATACTTCATATTAAAGCCCTCTGCTGCTGTCACCTGAAGCTATAGCCCTAAAGTGGCAGCAGAAACTTGTCAATATTTCCCATCGTTTGATTGGACAAGAAGTTACCCAAGAGAGTTCAGTGCCTATAGTGGTGGCTGTTAGTTTCAGTAAGGAGAAATTGACAACTGAAATGGAAGATGCAACCTGCAATTTGATAGCACGAATGGAAAAGCACAGAGGCATAAAAAAATACAGAAAGCAGTTGCCTACAAGGCTATAATAATCTCTCTGGAGGCAGAGGATGCGCTCAAAATGGCCAAGACTTTGCTCTCACAATTCAACTAATCTTTGCCCCTTGAGTGTGCTAGAGCTTTATAATAAACTTTTGTTCATTTGGTTTTCTTTATCTGTATTATGGTGCATGCTAACATAAATGTGTGCACAGGAATGGATACGAAGAAAGGCTGATTGCAAAGTGGTTTAGTTAAAAGGAAGTATTTTGACATTGAAATGTTTAACGCACAAACCGTTTCCAGAATGTAATCCTAATTTGTTTTGAGGGAATGCAAGGAGGATGTTACATCCCACAAACATATTTGATCTCAGGTATTCAAACAAACAACAAATATGAAATGGCTGTTACATTAACTGTTCTCATTAATTGATAACAGACAGAATATATAGATGTTCCACAAATAGAAATTTCAGCTCAAACAGTCTACGTGCTGATAAAGAAATATATATATATGTAGGAAATTGACAGTGGGTATGAAAGATTTAAGACACCGCATTCACAGCTGAATTCCTGTAAGGCCATCTGACAAATAAGCAGTAAAAATATTGGCTGTAAGTTGTGGTGTTTTCTTTCATTTTAATGTTGATTCTAACACGGAACCAAATGTGCAGAAGCAACAGCAAGAACAGTCTGAGAACACAATGCAGTATCATTTGTAGAAGGGCTGCTTAGGAAACATCAGAACATTCCATGACTAATTTAAAAAGCTATATGTGCAATGTTTTACTGTACTATACAATTGCTAGGTTTTGTTGTCTCTCTTCAGATGTGGCTTCCAAAGCACCACAGTTACAACATTGACTGCATTTCAGAAGTACTTTATTGATTGTAAAGCACCTCGGAATGTCCTGAGGTCCTGAGAAGCACTGTTAAGTCCTCCTTTCTTTTGATAAGATGCCTGGGAAATAAGGCCTCTGATGTGTAGAGTTGATTTCAGGTCAATTGTAATTCAGGGTTTTGTAATTACACAGTTTTCAATGGAGAAAAGAAATAATCTCTATCAGTTGGTGACATAGAGTCATAGAGTTGTACATCACAGAAACAGACACTTCAGTCCAACTTGTCCATGTCAACCAGATATCTGAAATTCATCCAGTTCCATTTGTTAGCACCTGACCCACATCCCTCTAAACTTTTCATGTCCATGTACTGATCCAGATACTTTTTCAATGTTGTAATTGTGCCCACCTCCACCGCTTCCTGTCGTGGCTCGTTCCATAAGAACACCGACGCCTATGTGAAAAAGTTGTCCCTTTGGTTCCTTTTATGCATTTCCCCTTTCACATTAAACCTATGCCCTCTATTTTTGAACTGTCTATCCTTGGAAAAAGATCTTAGCTATTCACCCTACCCATGCCCCTCATAATTTTATATATCTACATGAGGCCTCTCCTCAGCCTCTGACACTCCAGGAAAAACAGCCCCAGCCTATTCAGTCTCTCCCTGTAACTCAAAGCCTCTGACACTGGCAACATCCTTGTAAATCTTTTCTGCATCCTCTCTAGTTCAACTGCATCTTTCCTATAGCAGGGAGGCCAGAATTACATGCAGTATTCCAAAAGTGGCCGAACCAATGTCATGTACAGCTGCAACATCACCTCCCAACTCTTATACTCAATGCACTGACCAACAAAAGTAAGCCTACCATATGCCTTCTTCGCCATCCTGCCCATCAGCGACTCCACCTTCAAGGAACCACAAACCTCCACCCAAGGTCTCTTTGCTCGGCAACATCCCCCGGGACCCTATCACTAAATGTAAAAATCCTGCCCTGATTTGCTTTACCAAAATGCAATACCTCATGCTTATCAGAATTAAACTCCATCTGCCACTCCTTGGCCCATTGGCCCCCGATCAGGGTTCTGTTGTACTCTGAGATAACCTTCTTCACTGTCCACCACCAATTTTGGTGTCATCTGCAAACCTACGGTGAATGTGAATGTTAAATACTTGATAACATTCCCTTACATCTGTGGAATGCGATTTTAAGCACCTTTTTTCTTTACTTATGCCAAATACTGGCTGCAATTTAATGTGGTGTTACACCAACAATATTAACTAAGCTCATCTTTCATGTGGTTGCTTGAAGCTTGGTTTCATCAGACCAAAAAGCCAGAAATCCAATTCGAGTCTCCTTGACTGAAATGTTATTATACCATGTATTGCCTTTTGAGAAGGTAATCACTTTAATGTACCAAAGTTGACATTTGAATTAGGAGAAGTAGGCCATTCAGTCCCTTGAGCCTGCTCTCTCTCTTTCAATAAAATCCTGATCTTTATATGTTATGAATTGAAGTGTGAGTGCAGTTTTACACATTCTGTTGAAAACACAGGGAAACTCATAACATCATCAGCAAAAGCTAAATATTGCAGATGCAGGAAATCTAATCAAAGCAGAAAATGTTGAAAATACTCAGCAGGTAAGGCAGCAACCGTGGAGGGGCATACGGAGTTAATGGGCTAAGCTTAACATGGGCAGCAGGGACCTGGTGTCAGGGTTGAATGTCAGGGGTCACATTTTGCCAGCGGCAGCTGGCCAGCAGTAGCCATTGCTGGCATCGTATTTGGGATATGGTGTATGGGACACTGGGGCCTGTGAAGCAGGCTTTTAAAGATGAGGATGTTTGGGGGGTGTCACAGACAACAAGCACCATTGTTATTGCTGCATGTCTCCAGGGGCTTTTATTTTGTGGCCCAAACTCTTCTCACAAAGTTGACCACACTAGTTGAAGCTTGCTGGTAGGTCATCAGTGTAAATCCAGCTGCCTTCCCTTGAATCCAATAGCTGGTCACAATTCACAAGGCTCTTAACTGGCAAATTAAACGATTCTTTTTTGGTGAAAGAGTTGAAAATTTCTAATTAGATTAAATTTGTCAAAAATTAACAATTTCCTTTCCGCTTCTGTGTCTACGTTCAAGTGGATTCCTTAAAGATCCTAGAGCCATTTATTATGGTACAGACCAGGGTTTCCCAACCTGTGGTATGTGTAGTCCAGTGTAGATGTGAGACATTACTGGGAGGTTTGCCGTAGAAAATGTTTGATGGCAGATTTAATGTCCAATACAAACAATTCTTCCATCCTTGTAATATCTCAGGAAGCCCAACTGAAAAGGAGCATAACTTATCGTACAAGCAAATGGAGCCACTAGTAATGATTTTTGACTCTACTGCAAGATATTTTCGAATCAGCCTGTTCGGAGATGTTATTGCACATCTCTGGATAAGGTGAGGCTTGAACCTAGTCCAGTGGTAGGGACTGTACCACTGTGCCACAAGGGACATCCCTGGGTCTACTTCACAGAGGGCTCAGGGAATGAGATTTAGCCTGACAGGCCATTGCCTCTAAACAAGGGAATTCATATTCAAAGAGATGCAGAAGAGATTAATTAGTATTCCCTATAGGCCTTGTAGGAGTTATCACACCACTTTTTCATTTATTTTTATTCTGTTAATGTTTGAAGAAATTAAACTTCAGATGATTCCTGTTGCTTATTCTGCTTGTGTGTTTTTTCCAAATGCAAGGGCATGCCAATTATGGACTGACAGGTCCCTCATGACTGTTCTGAGTGCTGTTTGGTCATGAGTGACTCTTCAGCTTGTTCTTTGAGTGCCCAAGCATAGGCCAGAGGCTTTCCCAGAGGACTGGTCCTGTCCCATCCTAAGCTTGCATCTCCCGTGATCAGACCATCATCTACCTGAGTTTTGCCAAGACTGGCACAGTAAGTCATCAGCCACCTCCTCTCTCCTGGGAGTTCTCAGGTTAAGGTGCACTTGAAGGATCTGGAAGAAAGGAAGGGGTTTCAATGGCTCCAGACTGCACACCTCAACTGGAAACCACAGGGAATCTCTGCATTCCAAGGATTTCTGTAGATTCCGTTGCAGTTCTTTACCAAGAAATAAAGAGTGGGCAGTTAGGTTGGTTATTCCTTAGTGATTCATTAAGGGGAGACCCTGCTGAAAACTTAATTGATTTAGGTGTAAAATTCAGCACTTACATTCTTTTTTTAAAATTTTGAATCTCAATATCACAGAACCATATTCTATGTGCCACGTAATACTCCATTAACAAATTGTTTCATTCATATTCATGTTGGTACTGGCTTCTAAAAGAGAATGGGCAGGATGATAAAAAAAAGTTGAATTTAATAGTGTACAGATACAACAAAAAAAAGCTGTATAGTATATTGAAAAGCATGCATTCACCTCGTATTTTAACTTAAAGAGAAACAGTCCATGCAATTGCACAAATGAAAGTTAGCAAGGGAGAAAAAGCGTGTCCTGGAGAGAAATGTTCATATTTAAGGACCAAATCCAACATAGAAAGGTGGGATTAGAGAAGATTTTTACAGGAATGGAAACTGGTGGACATACAAAGGAAGCTAGGGGCGAGTGGAGCCAATTTGCACAAACAACATATGACTCAAGCTAGGACCCATGTTTCCAAACAAACCTATCTGCCAAGTTATTGGCCAGTCTTGCTATCAGCTCATTAGTAAAGATATATTTTTATAATGTATGATATCTTATATGATTCTTTACAGTAAAGGAATTAAAGTATTAAATCTGATTACTACAGGTGCACAGAGAGCTGGTCAAGCTAGAAGGCACACAGTAAGCAACATTGGGAATCTCCAATGTGAGAGTATCTCTTTGTTTCGTTTTCCCCACCAACAAAGTTTCAATTCCCTGAAAATCTAAAATTGCACGTACTGACTGGAAGATATTTGAAGCCTGTTGCTTATTACTTTTTCCATTTGGGTTTTATGAAGTTCCTACCTTTAAGTGAATTGATCTTTTTCATACCACCACCACTTTTTAAAACAAAGAAAAACATTCCCTCGCTTGCACCACAAGATAAACATAAAGTGTGAGATTATGAATGTGACTCCTGTGAGAGGTTTGTAGCTTTCCTTGGGGGTATCTAAAATCTTGGTCTGGAGTTCATTTGTGCAGCATTACAGCAGTTAACTTTAAGTGTTAAGCGTGTCCATGTGTTGTGTGTGAACTTGAGAGCCCTGTTGCCTTAGTAGGGCTGGTCTTCCTGAGGGATGTGTGGTAAATACTGACCGGGGGTTAATGTAGTATGACAGACTGAAAGCCAAATTCACTTTAATGTAGCCTCATTAGGAAGCTCCATGGTAGGCACGTCCCCCCAAACCTCTGAGGGCATGTGCGCCAGAGCTAGTGGGACACTACATTGCCAGCTGCTGAACATGACGTTTCTGACTATGTTGCTGAACCCCCAGCAGGTGACATCTGTGCATCAGCCTTTCATCCTTGCATACATCAGATGGCTGGCTACCTGCACGGTTTAAGAACCCCTGGAGGCTCAAGTGAAAGAAACCAGTCTGTTCCTCCCAGCTGGGCTTTCACATTTTCAGGCTGAGACTCCAACACTGCAGCTCCCAATGTCAACACTTTTTTTTTGCAGTCAGTACTTCTTTGTCTGTCCCGGAGTCATCTGATGTCTGCAGGCAGTGCCTGGCTGTCCAGAGAACATAAACCATCTGAACATTTGGAAACAATAGCTATTGTGACACATCTGCACAAAATTGAAGCTCATCAGAATGTACCATGGTACCAAAACAGTCAGATGTGTTATAGTTTAGCTTCTGTTACAAAAGACTGAGCTGAAGGGAGTTGGCCACCTCGTCTAATGATGATTTTTCTTCCTGATAGTGCTACCATGAGCTAGGATGTTTTACTATGTTAAGGCACAAAATAAATGTAAGCTGCGTGTATCAGATTTCATCTGTAAAAGGGAAGGTCAAGTTGTGTAGGACTATAAGGCTGTTCTCTCAGCAGAGATTAGAGGCAGTGACTTTTACCTAAGGATCACCACACCTTAGGTGAGGGGCCAGGATGAGAAGGTGGACCTTCATGGTGACCTCAGACAGTTCAAGGATTGGGAATTGGTTAGCTCAGTTGGTTGCACAGCGGTTTTGATGCTGAGTGACACCAACAGGATGGATTAGCTCCTGTATAAGCCGAATAGCCTGCGTACGTCCATGCTGGATGGATGGGGTCTGATAATTGTTACATTGAAAATGTTTCTTTTATTTTTATCTCTGGTAAGACAGATTTATTTGATCAAACCT
Organism: Stegostoma tigrinum; assembly: GCF_030684315.1. Taxonomy (NCBI): domain Eukaryota; kingdom Metazoa; phylum Chordata; class Chondrichthyes; order Orectolobiformes; family Stegostomatidae; genus Stegostoma; species Stegostoma tigrinum. The sequence continues at coordinate 114,498,816 of NC_081357.1, read as the reverse complement.
ATTGTGAAGCTAAAACCTCAACAAAGAGATATTTCAATCAGTAAAAGAACTTTAGTTACTGATTGGGTTCCACAATGAGCTATCGCCCACCTTAGGAGTTTTCAGATGAGTATATTATTGTAGGAGCTAACATATCCTCAGATTATATAATAAGAGAAACAACTTATCCAAGGTAACCAATGCCAGCCGACAGCATTCTAACGAACAAATTCTAGGGTGTAGCCATCTGTTTGTAGGTTCTTAAGGAATTAAATGAGACAATGACCTTTTCATAATTGCTTAAGAATATTTTTCATAAATATACATTCTGAAAGACATTACAGTAGTAACAAGTTCTAAATAATAGAATTGCTGGTAATTAAAAACAGTTGTTCGCTTATCATAATAAAATGTGAGGCTGGATGAACACAGCAGGCCAAGCAGCATCTCAGGAGCACAAAAGCTGACGTTTCGGGCCTAGACCCTTCATCAGAGACGGGGATGGGGGGAGGGAACTGGAATAAATAGGGAGAGAGGGGGAGGCGGACCGAAGATGGAGAGAAAAGAAGATAGGTGGAGAGAGTGTAGGTGGGGAGGTAGGGAGGGGATAGGTCAGTCCAGGGAAGACGAACAGGTCAAGGAGGTGGGATGAGGTTAGTAGGTAGCTGGGGGTGCGGCTTGGGGTGGGAGGAAGGGATGGGTGAGAGGAAGAACCGGTTAGGGAGGCAGAGACAGGTTGGACTGGTTTTGGGATGCAGTGGGTGGGGGGGAAGAGCTGGGCTGGTTGTGTGGTGCAGTGGGGGGAGGGGATGAACTGGGCTGGTTTAGGAATGCAGTAGGGGAAGGGGAGATTTTGAAACTGGTGAAGTCCACATTGATACCATTAGGCTGCAGGGATCCCAGGCGGAATATGAGTTGCTGTTCCTGCAACCTTCGGGTGGCATCATTGTGGCAGTGCAGGAGGCCCATGATGGACGTGTCATCAAGAGAATGGGAGGGGGAGTGGAAATGGTTTGCGACTGGGAGGTGCAGTTGTTTGTTGCGAACTGAGCGGAGGTGTTCTGCAAAGCGGTTCCCAAGCCTCCGCTTGGTTTCCCCAATGTAGAGGAAGCCGCACCGGGTACAGTGGATGCAGTATACCACATTGGCAGATGTGCAGGTGAACCTCTGCTTAATGTGGAATGTCATCTTGGGGCCTGGGATGGGGGTGAGGGAGGAGGTGTGGGGGCAAGTGTAGCATTTCCTGCGGTTGCATGGGAAGGTGCCGGGTGTGGTGGGGTTGGAGGGCAGTGTGGAGCGAACAAGGGAGTCACGGAGAGAGTGGTCTCTCCGGAAAGCAGACAGGGGTGGGGATGGAAAAATGTCTTGGGCGGTGGGGTCGGATTGTAAATGGCGGAAGTGTCGGAGGATGATGCGTTGTATCCGGAGGTTGGTAGGGTGGTGTGTGAGAACGAGGGGGATCCTCTTGGGGCGGTTGTGGCGGGGGCGGGGTGTGAGGGATGTGTCGCGGGAAATGCGGGAGACGCGGTCAAGGGCGTTCTCGATCACCGTGGGGGGAAAGCTGCGGTCCTTAAAGAACTTGGACATCTGGGATGTGCGGGAGTGGAATGTCTTATCGTGGGAGCAGATGCGGCGGAGGCGGAGGAATTGGGAATAGGGCCTCCGCCGCATCTGCTCCCACGATAAGACGTTCCACTCCCGCACATCCCAGATGTCCAAGTTCTTTAAGGACCGCAGCTTTCCCCCCACGGTGATCGAGAATGCCCTTGACCGCGTCTCCCGCATTTCCCACGACACATCCCTCACACCTCGCCCCCGCCACAACCGCCCAAAGAGGATCCCCCTCGTTCTCACACACCACCCTACCAACCTCCGGATACAACGCATTATCCTCCGACACTTCCGCCATTTACAATCCGACCCCACCGCCCAAGACATTTTTCCATCCCCTCCCCTGTCTGCTTTCCGGAGAGACCACTCTCTCCGTGACTCCCTTGTTCGCTCCACACTGCCCTCCAACCCCACCACACCCGGCACCTTCCCCTGCAACCGCAGGAAATGCTACACTTGTCCCCACACCTCCTCCCTCACCCCCATCCCAGGCCCCAAGATGACATTCCACATTAAGCAGAGGTTCACCTGCACATCTGCCAATGTGGTATACTGCATCCACTGTACCCGGTGCGGCTTCCTCTACATTGGGGAAACCAAGCGGAGGCTTGGGGACCGCTTTGCAGAACACCTCCGCTCAGTTCACAACAAACAACTGCACCTCCCAGTCGCAAACCATTTCCACTCCCCCTCCCATTCTCTTGATGACATGTCCATCATGGGCCTCCTGCACTGCCACAATGATGCCACCCGAAGGTTGCAGGAACAGCAACTCATATTCCGCCTGGGAACCCTGCAGCCATATGGTATCAATGTGGACTTCACCAGTTTCAAAATCTCCCCTTCCCCTACTGTATCCCTAAACCAGCCCAGTTCATCCCCTCCCCCCACTGCACCACACAACCAGCCCAGCTCTTCCCCTCCACCCACTGCATCCCAAAACCAGTCCAACCTGTCTCTGCCTCCCTAACCGGTTCTTCCTCTCACCCATCCCTTCCTCCCACCCCAAGCCGCACCCCCAGCTACCTACTAACCTCATCCCACCTCCTTGACCTGTCCGTCTTCCCTGGACTGACCTATCCCCTCCCTACCTCCCCACCTACACTCTCTCCACCTATCTTCTTTACTCTCCATCTTCGGTCCGCCTCCCCCTCTCTCCCTATTTATTCCAGTTCCCTCCCCCCATCCCCGTCTCTGATGAAGGGTCTAGGCCCGAAACGTCAGCTTTTGTGCTCCTGAGATGCTGCTTGGCCTGCTGTGTTCATCCAGCCTCACATTTTATTATCTTGGAATCTCCAGCAACTGCAGTTCCCATTATCTCTGTTCGCTTATCATGTTTTGATTAAATTGAGACACCACTATTCAATATAATATCCTTCAAATTGGGAGCGTTGGCCATATGTTCAATTAACTACTTTAAACTTAAACACAATCTTGAAAAAATATAAAGAAAAAATGCACATTAATAATCATTTGGCAGAACTGAATTTGTTTATTGCTGAAGAAGGGCATTTTGTCTGAAGTTTTCATTTTGCATTTGTCAAGACAATTTGCAAATATATCAGTTTAGGGCGGAAGCCAATGTTGCATGAGAGAGAAATACATATTGGTTGGCTAGTGGACTTTGGAAGAGGTGTTGTCATGAAAAATGCACCAGATGCTGATGTCTGACAACTAACTGGCACGCTTTGTTTAAAGTTTATACCAGGCAGGTTGACTCATTGCAATGCATCGAGCAATGAACCTGTAAATGTCTGTTCCTTTCAGTGTTGAGTTGAAACTGTACATTCATTCTTTCAACTGGAACTTGCTTATACTGGAACCTGTATATATTTATACACAGGGCCCTTTTCTTTGCAGGCAGAAAGAACATCTACAGGCACTGCAACTGTTTTAATTCAACTAACAAAGTTACATGCACTTGCTGGTTAATTCTCATTTCATTTCTTGGCCTTCCCAATTAGAGTCAACCTGCATGGTTTAAAACTTAAACAAAGTTTAAAAATTAACTATCAATCATGGTTAGCTTATGCAATCTCCATAGAAATAACTCTACCAATCAAAGTCAATTGATTAATCAGTCAGCACAAACTTCTCATTCAGAACAAAAACAAAGTTGCTGGGAAAGCTCAGCAGGTCTGTCAGAATCTGTGAAGGAGAAAACAGAGTTAACGTTTTGGGTTCGGTGACCCTTCTTCAGACCCTTCTCATTCAAAACGGTGGTTTTACCATTAAATTGGTATTCTTCCAAATTGCCCAATGAGTGCAAGACAAATGTTTTGATAAATGAAATTGGCCACACAAGTGGACAGGGCAGTGGAGAAAGTGTATAGCACGCTTGCCTTTATTAGACAGAGAATTGAGTAAAAGAATCAGGATGTCATGTTGCAGTTTTAAAAGACTTTGGTTTGGCCACACTTAGAATATTGCATTAAGTTCTGGTTACAACATTGCAAAATGTATGTGGAGGCTAGAAAAACTTGGGTTGTTTTCTCTGGAATGGTGGAGGCTGGGGGGGAATTGTTAGAAATCTATAAAATTATGAGGTGTGTAGATAGGGTTGACAGTCGGAAACACCATCAACTCCATCTATGCACCTCATTATTTTATAAACCTCTGTAAGGTCACCCGTCAGCCTCCTATGTCCAAATGGAAAAAGTCCCAGACTATCCAGCCTTCATAATTCAAACCATCCGTACCTAGCTTGCAAACTCACTTCTTTTTAGATATAAATCTCGCGCTCAGCTCGCATATGATTGCTGTTTGCTGTGAAGCTGACTCTAGAACAGATGGGTCTCCTGAGTACTTTCCAATCTTAGGGAAAGCAGATGCGGCTGCCTAGCCTCCCCCAACATTACAACAATATGGCAGTTGGGGACATAAAGTGGACATGATGGAGTGGCAGATGGAGTTTAACTTAGATAAATGTGAGGTGCTGCATTTTGAAAGGCAAATCAGGGCAGGACTTATACACATAATGGTAAGGTCCTGAGGAGTGCTGCTGACAAAAGAGGCTTTGGAATTTGGGTTCAGAGTTCCTTGAAAGTGGAGTCACAGGTAGATAGGATGGTGAAGACAACATTTGGTATGTACTGAATTTGAGAGTTGGGAGGTCATGTTGTGGCTGTACAGAACATTGGTTATGCCACTATTGGAATATTGCATGCAATTTTGATCCTCCTGCTATAGGAAGGGTGTTGTGAAACTTGAACGGGTTCAGAAAAAAATTGCAAGGCTGTTGCCAGGGTTGGAGGGTTTGAGTTGTAGAGAGATGCTGAATAGGCTGGGGCTATTTTCCCTAGAGCATCAGAAGCTGAGGGGTGACCTTATAAAGGCTGAGAAAATCATGAGGCACGCGGATAGGGTTAAGAGACGAGGTCTTTTTCTGGTGATGGGGAAGTCCAAAACTAGACAGCGTAGGTTTACAGTGAGAGGGGAAAGATTTAAAAGGGACCTAAGGAGTAACTTTTTCATGTGGAGGGTGGTGCATGTATAGAATAAGCTGCCAGAGGAAGCGATGTAGGCTGCTACAATTTTAAAAGACATCTAGATGGATATATGAATAGGTGGGGTTTAGAGGGATATGGGCCGAATGCAGGCAAATGGGAATAGATTTATTTAGGATGTCTGTTTGGTGTGGACTAGTTGGACGAAAGGGTCTGTTTCCATGCTGTACATCTCTGTGACTTTATGGTTCTGAGTGTAGTGTTAAAAGTAGACAAATAAAACAAGTAATGTCCTGGCCATGGTATGAAACCTTGTCTTCCAGGAGCAATAATTATTTTGTCTTTACTTAGTTTTGAGCTCAGAATTGGAACTACGCAGGCACTATATATGCCCAGGCTGCACAAGACTGAAATTGGTACTGGGTCTACATTTCGATAATTTAGGTGAGCCAAGGGTCCTTGTTTTAAGAGATGGATTTTGGGGTATCCAATCTCAGTCTCGGATTGGAGGAAATCTTTTGAGGACCTTCCTATGTTTATGTGTCAATGTTTATGAAGAAGTTGATATTTTTATGAAGAAGTTTATGAAGAAGTTTGCAGTGGTGATCAGATTCTAAGTCATGCCTTTCAAGAAAATCAAGACTAATTTGTGAGGGGTTTTCTAAAACAGCCATTAGCCCCCCGGCCATCCCCCGCCCTTTAATAGTTCTTAGTAGACTGCTCAGAATGTCTAAAAACTGCTGAATATAACATTCAGTATTTTTCAGTTGTCCTCATGCTCTAGGTCCTGAAAAATGGGTTCCAAATTGGACAATAAACATTCCTGTATTGCAAGTTTGAGAGACAATATATATCAATACAAGAGCTATGAATTTAAATGGCTTGAAAATTATTTTTAAGTGCCCATATTTCTCATGTGCTTTCACAATGAATGAAACTTCATTCCCAGTCCAAAAATGACCATCATGGATCCAGCTAAGTTCACATTGAGGGCTTTTGATTTGTGCAACCAATTATTCGTAAAGCAGGACCTTGTTTGTACTTCTGTTGTTAATAAACATCAATTGTACATGGTGTACTCTTCCACTCAAAGTACATTTTGAACACTATATGCCCTTGTTAGCTGTTTGTGTATGGAAGTAGAGAGCGTAATTGGAGATGGCATGATATGTCTATCTCCTAAGATTTTAGATTCATATCTCAGTGCTAATGATACATGACCTGGTAACAAATTGCAAGTGACATGGAAGTTTTAGAATCATTTTCCATCCCTAAGACATACCGCCCCCATCTCTATCCAAAGATTTATGGAACAGACTCCTAACAAAGGCAACTGGGGCTGCATTGATTCATTCCTCCAAGAGAACAATCAAATAGACCTAGATGCAAATAGGATTTGAAAGTCTTAGGGACCAAGATAATCAAGTGTCCTACAGAACATGTTGTGCTGTTGTCACCTTGGGGAGTGTGGGGCAAAATCTGACTTTTGTGGAAACAATCAACCAGAGTTTGTTGGAAATTTGGGAATATGCTCTTAATGTGGAATTCTCTTCCCAGCCTTTGCAATGAGAAATTCTCTTTTAATAACCTTCCTGTGCCCATTTATTTCACAAACTGGACACTGGTCATGCTGTCTGGATGCATGTTAACCATAGAACATAGAACATAGAACATTACAGCACAGTACAGGCCCTTCGGCCCTCGATGTTGTGCCGACCTGTCATACCGATCTCAAGCCCATCTAACCTACACTATTCCATGTACGTCCATATGCTTATCCAATGACCTAAATGTACCTAAAGTTGGCGAATCTACTACCGTTGCAGGCAAAGCGTTCCATTCCCTTACTACTCTCTGAGTAAAGAAACTACCTCTGATATCTGTCCTATATCTTTCAACCCTCAATTTAAAGCTATGCCCCCTCGTGCTCGCCGTCACCATCCTAGGAAAAAGGCTCTCCCTATCCACCCTATCTAACCTTCTGATTATTTTATATGTTTCAATAAAGTCACCTCTCAACCTTCTTCTCTCTAATGAAAACAGCCTCAAGTCTCCCAGCCTTTCCTCATAAGACCTTCCGTCCATACCAGGCAACATCCTAGTAAATCTCCTCTGCACCCTTTCCAAAGCTTCCACATCCTTCTTATAATGCGGTGACCAGAACTGTACACAATACTCCAAGTGCAGCCATACCAGAGTTTTGTACAGCTTCACCATAACCTCTTGGTTCCGGAACTCGATCCCTCTATTAGTAAAAGCTAAAACACTGTATGCCTTCTTGACAGCCCTGTCAACCTGGGTGGCAACTTTCAAGGATCTGTGTATATGGACATCGAGATCTCTCTGCTCATCTACACTACTAAGAATTCATCGGAGGACGCTAATCATAAAAACAAAAATAATGACTTCCAAATTCAACACAAAGTGTTGTAATGTGAGATGGCCTCTCCCAAAGCAATTTATTCAGGCATGCACTCCTTTTAGTAAAGGGGTCTGACTTGAATTCTCTCATTTATTTTTGGAGATCTCCTTTCCCTCCAGCATTGTTTCAAGCCAACATGAATATTATGTAAAATATCTGCCAATTGAATCCCATGTCCACCTTTTGCATCACCACAGCCAGTGTTTGTTTAATAACATTACTGTAAATTATCTTCATTTCGATAGCTAAAGGAAAACATTTACAATTCTCATCATAAGAAATCTCGAGCAACTCATTACTCATCAATATTCATGAGCAAGATTAGCATTCCTATAGATCACTTCATTCACTTTAGGTCATCGAGGAATTTAAGTGCTAAAATATAAAGCCAAGAACTCAGGATCCTGGAAGTCTGAAACACACTGAAATCACTGGCAAAACTCAGCGGGTCTGGCAGCATCTGTGAGAAGAAAGCAGAGCCAACATTTCCAATCCGGTGCCTCTTCACCAGAACTTAATTTAACCGTACATTTTCCCACTTCAACTTTAATGGGTGCACAAAAACAAAGAATATTTTAAGGGAAGATGAAGCATAAGAAGGCGTTCAATGCCAACAACTAACTTGTGATCTAGTCTGAGTGAATAATGCCAATGGGCAAATCAAGCTTTGAAAATGCTTTCCTCTTCTTTAGATATAAAACCATGTTTGTGGTTCTCCAGAATGATTAACCTGGATTTAACTCTCACAAAAGAGGACCATTGATTTAAAATTATCCCTGACCTGGCTTGATTTATATCCAAAATATCTTTAATAGCCCCTAAAACTTAACTCCCAATTTTACATTCTACACATTTTATTAATAAGGGGACAGTACCACCCCATTTGAAAACAAACATCACCTTTCATATGGAAATGCTTGTAAGCTTTCCTTCAAGATAACCGCAATATTTTGCAGTATCCGCTTTTAGTTGAACACAAATTATTTTTGGCAAAACATATCAAACTGTAAATACCATATCCTGAAATCAACACACTTATTTATTTTGCCATCATTAATTTATAAATCTCCTGCTTCTTCTGGCTGTTTCGAAAAATATTGGATTAGAGAAAGTATCACCTGCAGAACTGCAGCTTTTATGCCAATTGATGTAAATATCCGTGGGTTTGTGGCCAAAAATGCCAAAAAAAAGTTAACATTCATTTTCCATAGTGGGAGATTGCACTCAAATATCAATACTGCTCAGCCTCTCTCCAAAACGCTCCACAGTATAGTCTCACTTCTGCTTTATTAAGCCCCACCTGAAAGGACTTTCGCTATATCAAACCATCATGTCACAAAACTCGATCTAGTACTTCAGAATAAAGTTTAAACATTATCAAGCACTTTTTTAATCTCCCTGTTTCGCATATTTTCAGACTTATTGACAGTGACCAAAATATGCATGGTTTTACTTTGAGTTCAGTTTATGACTGCTCTCTGGATAGGAAATCTCCATCATGTGTCGCACGATCAAATGCATTAACATAATCCGATCTCTGGCCTATCACATTTAGCTCCTGAAGACTCTCATTGAACAAGAATGATTGAGGTGCAAGCTGTCTCATTTACTTACAGTAGCTACTCAGAATCTGAAATTTTATAGCTTTATGAGGAAGTGTGACGGACGCTAACAGTTCACAAAAATTATTTCACTGAGTTTTGAGCCATAGGGAGAGGCTGAATGGGTTGGGCCTTTTTTCCCTGGAGTCTCAGAGTTTGAGGGGTGACCTTATGGAGGTTCCTCAAATCAAGAGGGCCATGGATAGGGTGAACAGCCAAGGCCTTTTTTCAACCCTAGAATCTAAAACCAGAGAGTATAGGTTTAAGGTGAGAGGGGAAAGATTTACAAAGGAAGTAAGGGGTAACTTTTTAAAGCAGAAGCTGGTGCTTGTATGGAATGAGCTGCTAGAGGAAGTGTGAAGGCTGGTACAATTACAACATTTTAAAGGCCTGTGGATGGGTTTACGAACAGGAAGGGTTTAGAGGGATATGGGCTAAATGCTGGCAAATGGGACTAGGTCAGATTTTGGGATGTCTGGTCAGAGCGGATGAGTTGGACCGAAGAGTTTGTCTCTATGATGTATGACTCTATGAATTGTGGCTCATCTTGGATCAGCTTGGAGTAAATTTCCCTCATCCAGTGTTGATCTTAGACCTCAAAATCAGGATGACTTATGATTCAATGTCCCAATGGAAAATCAAGAAGGTGATTTCTTTTGTTATCCATGCCACTTCACAGTGTGCTGGCCAGAAAATCATTCTGGTATGACCGCTATGTCAGAGGTGAAAATCCCTAACACTGAGATAACTCTGAAGCACAGAATTTTGAGGACCAGGACAATATATCTGTTTTCTTGGTTCCAATATGAATAGAGCAGTAGAATATTTCAAAAGTCAAACCTAACTATTCATAAGTCTTCCAAATTTGAAATGGGGTGCATTGGAAAGTACACTCTCTAACAGCTGTTGTACATTTAATCAATATGTTAGCAAATGTGCAGATTTCACATCTCTTTTTAGTGAAATTTAAGGAGTTAAAACATTCGAAGGAAAACATTGTTAAACTGGAGATATCACAGTCTAACAAACAAAGAAAAAGCAACAGCAGCAATTTAATAATTAGGAACACTGTATTTGAGAATGCTGTGTGTGTGTTTTTATACAGCATAGTCTCCAGTGCAGTGCTGTTTTACTGTATTATAAAACACCATCAAGTGAGTTCAAGGCAGGTACAAATTGGTTTATTAGCCACTGAATGTGCTGTTATGTTGCTTTTTCTCCCCCATTCCTTCAAAGTAATTTGTATTTATTTGAGCAAATTCTTTTTGTATACCATTGCTTTTCTAAATCAGCAGTTCACCAGCTGATTGATTGAAAAATCATTGAATTGGAAAATCAGCTTTATTGGAAAAATAGGTTGGTGAGTAAAATAATAAAAAATTAAATGGCAAAGCAGGAATTCGGAAATTTATAAATACAGTTTGCAGGAAACAAAAACACTTCATTAATTCAGATGAGGAATAGCTATCTCAGTTATATCATAAAGAATATTCTGCTGGGGCCTATAGTTTTGGATAAAACTTTCCAGACCTTTAAAGTGAATTTGCCACTGTGCTGACTGAAAAACAGTATGTAATGTTTTATTGATAAATTTGAAAGTCCAGCCCAAGTGTGCAATTCTTTTAAAACAAAAGTTGTTGGGATGAACAGATGGAAAAAAATTGATGCCATTGCACAACTGGTCTCAGTTGCCCTTCCCTTAAAAGGTGGCACTATAACATTAACAAAAGTATCAGCCATTTCTTGTTTACTCAGATGACATGAACATACTTGAAAGCTATGTGTGACTTCACCCGGCTTCCCTGGTGTACTTTTTAACAGAGCCAATGGAGCAAAGACTCCTGCAAAGTCTCAACATGAGAGCTGTGAAGATGCCTGATGGCCAAATTGTTCCATCTGGGGTTTAGCCATTTTTCTTAGCATGAGTCAAGTTCTTATCCCTCCAAGTACTCTTTGCTCAGCTGCTCTTATTTTGGATCTGTTTAATCATACTGCTATCAAGTCTAGCAGAATCCATTTAATGTGAATGCTACCGATACGCAAAGAGCTGATTGCCTCATTTAAAAGCCTGTAATAAGGATACAACAAAACCAGGATTTCAATGTTAATGCCTGGGTCATATGTTTGAGTATATATGCAACAAGCGGATAAGAAGAAAATAGATTATGGCATGCCCGATTTTTACACTGAAGTGTACATTTATTGGAAAATATATTTCTGTGGAATGTGACAATACCAGATTTTAACAAAAGCTAACATGTTAAACTGAATCACTGCATCTTTCACCACATCTATACTTGCTGCCTGCATCATAATCGGGGGTGATCTTACTTTTATACCTTTGACAGCCCAGACTAACCCCTTCAACTACAACCAAGTGAACACGATGAAGCCCAGTTCTGTTGGGTAGTAGAGCATGGAATGGTTGACTGCAGCAGAGAAATCCAGCTGGATTTTGTGACTGGAAATTGGGAATTCTTTTCTCTCTTGCATGTCTAAAATCCAGTGTGATATTGTGTGCCATAACTCCGATACCAACATATGGGTTTCCCACAATAAGAAGTTGAGTAAACACTAAAACTGGCCGCCCACCTGCTATTTTACTTAGAGCTATTTAAAAGGCAATTGAGCTTGTTAGCAAGCCACTAGAACCAAATGAAACACTGCCTATGCTATAATATGGCAGGTGCACAGTCAGTGGGACTTTAGTTTTCTTTAATTAGCAGTTCTGCAAAGGGCAGAATCATTTCAGAATTTGTGGCAGAATGGGGCAAGACGTCCAATAATGTCCATCTTGACATCAAGGTCATCTCACTACGCCTTTCATGCTTTTCTTAAACAGAGTTGTGAGATTCTCGCTCAGCACTGATGACTTCTCAACTGACATTCATCACTCCTTGTAAAACCCTCAGTAACAGCCTACCTTACCACTTAATTATTCTGGTTGCAACCTATCCAAACTTTCCATTCAAATTAGCTGTCGGAAAAATTCGAAATAGAAACCAGGGTGGATGCTTGGTGAATTCAGCTCACTCCTTGTACTGAAGGATCTCCATGTTGGACGCTCAGTGCCAACACCTCAAGGCGTTCCCCATGGGCACCAGCGACCTGCCCTCCACATCCACATCCTGATATTGGACTCTGGCATGTGCCAGCATCTGAGAGCCCTAATGACCCAACTCTGATCCACTTACAGGATGCTTCTGCACTTCAGTGTTGCACCCTTGGCTGCACTGGTAATGGTCATTGCAATACTGCAGCAAGGACATGAGGCACACAGGAAAACACAGCCAGATCATGGACTGGACCAGGCTGCATCTCCAAGCTCTTTACCCACTGGCATAGTGCTCACTCACACTGAGCTCACTGCAATCCTGCCTTACATTGAGTTTTTGCACTTTTCCCCATCAACTAGAGGTTCCAGCCCAGAATTGCTGCTGTCCGACCGTGTCCTTTAGAACTGACTCCAAGCAAGTGAAGCCCACTAGGGTAGGTAGCACTCCTCAGTCCAGGCACAGTCTGACACCAGTCCAGGGAGCACTCGGAATGGTCACTCAGGATTCTCACTACAGAAGGGCTGAGGAGTCATGTGATGGGCAGCCCTGTCAACTCTTTCTCGTAGAATCCCTACAGTGTGGAAACAGGCCCTTTGACCCAACAAAACCATACTGACCCTCAGAACATCCCATCTAGACCCATCCCCCTATAACCCACCTAAACTACACACCCTGAACACTACGGGTAATTTAGCACGGCCAATCCACCTAGTCTGCACATCTTTACACTGTGGGAGAAAATCAGAGCGCCTGGAGGAAACCCACGCAGACACGGGGACAATGTGCAAACTCCACTCGGACAGTTCCCTGAAGGCGGAATCAAACTCGGCTCTCTGGTGCTGTGAGGCAGCAGCGCTAATCACTGAGCCACCACGCTGGCCCCTTCTGCCCTTGCAGTTATCCTTCAAGAATGAGAGGCAGGCAGGTGTTACAGAAGTTGGCAGTGGGTGGCACAGCTGTTACTGTTGGTGCAGGTGGCAAAGTACCTTGGATGAGATTGTAGGCAGCTCAGAGGGGATGCAGGGTTTATGGTTTCAGAGGTTGGAGTGGGTGTCAGTGAGTGAGGGAAGGTTTTGCAGACATTAGGGAGAGGAGTAAAAGAAGAGTCTTGGATATGAGTACAATAGCAGAGATAGAAGATCCTGGCACTTACACTGACAAAGTAGAGATGAGCATTGGCCTTCTCTTACTGCATTGGGCATTCCTCCAGACAACTGAGACCACACTAGCCTGAATTACCAACCTTGGACCAGGTTGCTGCCGAGCTGGTGTCTTGATGCTCACTGCCTGTTTGAGAGAAGAGGAATTTCAGCCTGTGCACTACCTTGTCTAACAGTAACTCCATGATACAAGCTGGTCAATGGGAGGATCTGGTTGGATCTGAGAGATAACAGATTCTCTTCTAATGAGAAGATTGCTGTAACAATATTTCCCTTAATCAATAAAACCTGCTATTACCTTGTCCTGCTGTCTCTGCCTCAATAATTCCAGAGTTGTGCCCGCTACGGGCAATGTGTAGTCACCAAATAATGCCAAGTGGAGGCACCAACATGAACTCAAACTCCTGTCACATCATCCAGCCAATTCAAATGTTTGGCCCTCCAGTGAGGTGGAACTAGATCATTATTTGACTCAGCCGAGGCTTCAGCCTTAACTGGCTGAGAGACCCACCTTCTTTTTTCTCTTTTTGCCCTTTCTTTTTTTCTTCTTCTTTTTTCCCCCTTTAACCAGGTATGGGTGTCACTTGGCAGCATTTGTTGACCATCCCTAACTGCACTTGAGAAAGTGGCAGTGGGTCATCCGCTTGAACAACTGTAGTTCAGACGGTGAAGGTGCTGTTGTGAGACTGTTCCCACAAATTTTCTTTTTTTGTCCCCGCTTAAATTTCAATAATGTGAAGGTGCCAGTGTTGGTCTGAGGTGGACAAAATTAGAAGTTACACACCACCAGGTTGTAGGCCAACAAGATAATGAGAGGCATAGATAGAGTTGATAGCCAGAGACTATTTCCCAGGGCAGAAATGGCTAGCACGAGGGGTCATAGTTTTAAGCTGGTTGGTGGAAAGTATAGAGGGGATGTCAGAGGCAGGTTCTTTACGCAGAGAGTTGTGAGAGCATGGAATGCGTTGCCAGCAGCAGTTGTGGAAGCAAGGTCATTGGGGTCATTTAAGAGACTGCTGGACATGTATATGGTCACAGAAATTTGAGGGTGCCTACATGAGGATCAATGGTCGGCACACCATTGTGGGCTGAAGGGCCTGTTCTGTGCTGTACTGTTCTATGTTCTATGTTCTATGTTCTAAGTTTACTTGTAATTGCAAGCTTTTGGAACACTGCTCCTTCATCAAGTGTCCTGTGGCATTTGACAATTTCAATAGACAACCAGCAGCAATTAGCCCGGAAGGATGTAATGCCTGCTTTGCCTCTAGAAGGATTTAGATTATCCCACATTTCTTTGGGTCTTAAGCAATATACTTTGTCACTACGCTGCCAAATTGGAGTGATCTCTTTCTGTATATTTGCTGCTGATATGGCTCCCTACTACTTATCTTTCTGCCCTTCACCATGGTGTAATTTGTTTGATGAAGGGTCTAGGCCTGAAACGTCAGCTTTTGTGCTCCTGAGATGCTGCTTGGCCTGCGGTGTTCATCCAGCCCCACACATTGTTGTCTCGGATTCTCCAGCATCTGCAGTTCCCATTATCTCTGTCATTTATTTCCTGTTATTTTTCCTCTTTCACTTTGCTTTTCCTCTTTGTCTTTGTTTACTTTTTCTCGCTCTCTTTTGCCGGCCACTCTTATCTCTATTCACCTTTCTCTTCCCCTTCTCTCATTTCCAAGATTTCGAGTGACACCGTTATTGCTGAGACCCTGGGATAATGCATAGTGCATGCTATGTCAAAATGCATAACGTTATTTAATAAACTTGAAACTTATAACAGTGGTGTGATTATTGTAGCAGTCTGGTAGTGAAATGCAAAGTGTGTTAAAACAAGCATCCGTTACATATACCAATTGGGATCTCATTGAGACCTGTACTGTTCCATAAAGATAGAAACATCATTTTAATCATTTAATTAATGTAATTCTACAATTTTGGTGTAGTGCAAGCATTTGATCTGCACAGTAGGCAGAAAATACCAACCAACGACAGAAAGAATCCAGTTTTACTGGGTTTCCTAATCTGTCACCTTACTGCTCCTTTCTCCGTTGCCCTTATGAGTTCTCTTAGCATTCCTTCTCTTTGGCTGTTAAATTGGGCTGCAATGTTATTGCCCGTAATATACAAAATTAACCATCATTTACTGACACATGGTTTGAGGCAATTTTTCAATTGCCCACAGTAACCCCTTGAAAATGATGGTTTTCCAAGGACATGGCTTCTATTTTCAAAATCAGCCTCCAACTGGCCTACAAGAGAATGGAGAGATGAAAACGTGTAAATGTAGGACGATGGCATGCTCTCAAAATGTAACACAAATATAATCACATCGACTGGTTTAATGTCTTTTTACTGTTTAGATGGCTCATCTCAGATAAATAATCATTATTTTGTACTTGATCTGTTTTCACCAGGGAGGGGTATAGTGTGCAGACTGTGTGGGTAATGCAGCTTCTGAACTACGGTATTGTTCATTTCTGTTGCATTCCCAAGGGACGATAGCAGGCAACAGTGAGATGACCTCCAAAGGGACAGTGAAATAACGATTGCTGTACTCTTGCTTACATGGAAGAAAACAGAATTAACTGGAAAAGCCCAGCAGGTCTGGAAGCATCTATGAATAAAAAGTCAGAATTAACATTTCGGGTCCTGTGACCCTTTCCTCTTGCTTAAAAGCCTGGTAACAACGGGGTTGAAGAGGTTTATCAACAAGAGCCTGGCAGCAAGTTGGTTTGCTATTCTCTTTGTTACTTGTGCACAGATTTAACATTTGGTGGCTTTGAAGGTTGCATTTCCATTCATTCCAGGACATCATACACATTGCCCCATTGTGCACTGGATTTATTGCATGTCTTGTGGACTGGACAATGAGTTCATTTATGAAATTCTGGGGCAAACAGCTTTGCAGACCATTGGTGAACACAGCTCACCATAACAGTGATGAATCTCAGCACACTGATACTAGCAGCCAGAGTATTAGAATTTTGTGTTATTAGGAAAATAGCTGGAACCCTTTCACCTGACAAAACTCCTGAATGAAGAGCAGTCACTGTGAAGTAGAAGACAGGCAACCAGTTTATACACAGCAAACTTCCACGAACAGCAATGAGATACAACCAGATAACCTGTTTACATGAGATAATGGGAACTGCAGATGCTGGAGAATTCCAAGATAATAAAATGTGAGGCTGGATGAACACAGCAGGCCAAGCAGCATCTCAGGAGCACGAAAGCTGACGTTTCGGGCCTAGACCCTTCATCAGAGAGGGGGATGGGGAGAGGGAACTGGAATAAAATTTTTATTCCAGTTCCCTCTCCCTATCCCCCTCTCTGATGAAGGGTCTAGGCCCGAAACGTCAGCTTTCGTGCTCCTGAGATGCTGCTTGGCCTGCTGTGTTCATCCAGCCTCACATTTTATTAACCTGTTTACATGATATTGATTGAGAGATAAATACTGGCCAAGGTACTTTCAATAACATCCCTCAATATTGCCAAGGACTCACAAAAGCCCATCATCAAGGTCAGAGGGGGCTTCTGGTTTAACAAATGGCAGGAGATCTGATCGTGGCAATTCCTGAGTATGACACTGAGGTTTCAACTGATATTTCTTTCCTTTTTGCTCAAGTCCTTCTGACTCTGAGGTTGGTGTATTACCATCTGATTTACAGCTGACACTCAAAATTAACTATAAGGAAGGAAAGAGAGATCTGATTATAAGATAAGTAAAGGGGCAAAAAGAAAGTCAAAATCAAGTTTAATTGTAAAGTTTACAGCTTTTAAAATCTCTAACAATTCTTAACACACAAAGGCATGAGATTCTAGACTTGTAAAAATTAATTCTCAGCAGGAGTTAGGTTGTTTGGCAATAATTAACACTCATCAGGTTGTGTAAAGACCATAGCACCACAAAATAAAGGAGCAGAATTAGGCATTTCGATCTATTGAGTCTACTCCATCATCTAATCATGTTTCATATGTTTCTCAACCCCATTCTCCTGTCTTCACCCCGTAACTCTTGATCTCCTTACTAATCAAGAACCTGTCCAGCCCTGTCTTAAAGACACTCAATAACTTCGCCTCCATGGCCTTCTGTGATGATGAGTTCCACTGATTCACCATCATCTGGCTGATGAAATTCTTCCTCATCCCCTTTCCGAAAAACACTTAGGCTGAAATGACAGGACTTGAGTTTATGTGGTGAGTTTTGTTTGTATCAATGATGCAAATAGTAATTTCATACTCTTCAGTACATGTCACTGGCGAAGAACGTCGTGACATTGTGTTTTCATGAAGCTAATGGTGGAGTATTAGATGTCAAACTTTGGATATTTGAGTTCAGCCGTGCATCTAACCTTGCCTAATCTTTGCAAACATAACAATAAAGCCTTTATTTTTGTAGCTACTTTGACAGGAAAACCTGGACAAATAAAAAAAAGTCAGCTGGAACAATAAGAATCTTTGAGAAAATGGAAGTTCATGTAAATCAACAAACCTGTGCAATTTTTCTCAAATCAGATAAACTGCTGTGTTTCAAATCCTTTCCTGGACCATGTTTTCTTGCCTCTTATTCAATTTAATGGATTTTCTGAAAAAAAAAATCCCTTATTACACCCTTGCTTCAATGAACTGCTGGATGTTCCTTTTCACCACTTACTGCTGCACTTCCAGAATGTGACCTTTGACATGCAAACACCCTAATGGAGTAAATCATCTGCTGGGATTTTACTTTACTGTGCTTTAAGGCTCAAAATCTGGGTGTGGATTTGAGAATGTGAGAGAAACACGGAGCAAAGAGGGGAGCACAGTATTCCTGTGGGAGAGGGATCGAGAGAAACATGCACATAAAATCATCGTAGGAGACTTTAGAAAACACATGGGGCTGAAATGTAGCGGTGGATTTATGTGTTTTTTTAAACGTATATTCAGAACGGTGTTGGGAGGTGGGGGTGTGGTGGTGGGTGGGCAGATGTTGGGGGATGGGGTTGGTAGGCTCAGCTATCCATGGTCTACATTGGTGGTGTGGGTGGTTTTATTTCTTCAGAGGGTCTAATGCATCAATTTCTGTCTTGTGAAGAAAAAAACTGAAGGTGGTCAGCAGCACCGTGTAAAGTATAAATTTGACCTTAACTCCTTGGAAGCAGATAGTTTTGCATTCCTTCATTTTCCCACCGTCCTGCCAAGCACATGTAAAAGTTAACGTTAAATGGTTTCATGTACACAGAATCCATAAACTGTCAAAGCTCCACTGATCTATTATATCTCATGCCTAATATATGGAAATCTCAAATATCCTGAATTATGCTCAATACTAAAATAGCTCCACCACTCGCCTATCAGAGTTCCATTCTTCTACATTTATAGGGATCTTAGCATTTCTGCATCACATCTAATGTTTGGCTTGACGATAAGACAAGAGATCGTTTCTAATTTAGGGCAATTTTAGAATGTATTCAAGCACAAGCAAATTAATTTTAATGCAGATTAAAATGGAAACCCACTGTGATAATTTGCAGCAATTTGCATCATGTAAACAGTTGTCGTCAAGACCTTCCTAATTGCACTGGTGTAAAAATTTACATCATAGATTTAAAAGAAAGGAAAGTTACCAAGCTCAGAATTGCAGCCTTAACAGATTTTGACTCGGCTTTAATACCTGGCAAAAACCAGAAGATAAACAGAGTCCACTTCATTTTGGCATTGTTTTGCTCAATTTCATCTATAAATGGTGGCCAGAAAGGGGACCTTCAACAAACCAGCGCTGTCCTGTTTAAATATGCAAGTGAGATTTTGCTGATATTCTGGCCTAATTTATTTTAACATGAGGCTTGAGGGATAAAGCACTGATGGTTTTCCTGGTAGGACAATGCAGTCAGGTAGAGCAGTCAATGACAAAGGGTATGCTTTTAACATTTTTTTCCTTTCTTTGGGGACTGGGAGGCACGCTCCTCTGGGCCCCTTGAGGAGGCCATGAGATTCCCCTGCCATTCCATTTGTACTTCTCCTCTATTAAGTTTTCTTCAATGTAGTTATCTTGTACTGGAGACTGTTTCTTTGGTTGATTGCTAGGACACGAGGAAAATACCCTCCTCAAATTCAAATAGTGCTATGTAATCTTTCATCTGGATGGGTTGTAGGACATCATTCCAGTATGCAGAGCTCCCAAAATTGCAACTCGCTCTCGGCGTTACCTTATCGTTAAACTTAGATTCCATGTATTCCTACCTCTGGAATGGAAATGGAAATAGGAAATGCCTTTCAATGACTCCAAGGTCGTGGAGGTAGCAAACTGACAGCAGGGAGTTGGGGGAGAATCAAATTAACTCAGCAAATCGCAGCATGTGTCCATGGGACTCTCTTAATCCCACTCCCACCTGGAAGAACAGGAATTTCTGTCCAGCGTACACAACAGCTGGAATTACTTCTAGCAGTAGGAGCTGCAAAACAGCGTTGATGTCAGAGGTCATTTGAATCTTCATGCACGGAGGGTGAAAGAATATGTTTGCAATCAATATGCATCATTGTTTTGTGTGTTCTTGACACATTCAAGAAAATTGCCAAACATTTTCTGTTTACCCAGTTGAAAATCTCTCATGTCGTACGGAAAAATGGGCAGAAAATAAATGCCCAAGCCCAAGTCTGATTACCCGAATTGATCAACAGTTCAAATAGTTTTTGTCCATTTCAAAGGGAATCAGAGTTCATTCTGGGTGGCTACACTGTATAGCTTTTAGAACAGATCCAGCCACCTGCATTCGGCAAGACAGCAGAAGCTTTATAAGATTAATTTTCACCTCCATATTCCCCAGTTGCTTTACACAGGCAATGCTGCAGCATACTATGGACCTTGTTATTTGCATTCCAGAATTATAATCTCTTATGAAAAGAGCTCTGTCCAGATTGAACCTCAGGTCATGAGGATTAAGCCTCATGGTGAGCAAAGGTCAAACATGATCAATAATCTGTTAATATCACATTGTGCGCTCTGACCAGCCTTAGTGTGAGGTTTGGTTCATGCGTTGCTGGAGGGCACCACTGGCCTGTAATTTCCATCACTGTTACTTTCCTTCTGTTTCTTACTGTCTGCTATCAACAAAATGTTTCTCAGTGGAATTTACTACACTATACGTTTCTTTCCCTTTTATTTTCTGAGCATCAATTTTCCTGACCTATTGATATTGCCAGCTGGAATCCCTTGAAGAGAAAATTTTGCCCAGTTTGAGAATGTACCAGAGCTATATGGATTCAAACATACAGTCACACTGGCACCTAACATTGGGGTGCTGCAGCAAGGACACTTTATGCTCAGGGATATACCCCCAGTTCATGGACTGGACCAGACTGTATCTCTGAGCTCTTCATTTGCTGTCAGAGGTCTTGTTCAATGGCTCTGAGTTTATCCCAATTTTCAAAGCATCCCTACCTTGAATTTCTAGCCTTTAAGTACCTCGGCCCCCTTGCAGCCAGAAATACCAGAGTCCCAGTGCTTTCAAGCTGTTTACTGCAGGCACAAAGACGGGAAGTATGTCACAGCTGTCTACAGGCCTCAGTCAAGGCCTGAGGGGTAACTTTTTCACACAGAGGGTGGTGCATGTATGGAACAAGTTGCCAGCAGAAATGGTGGAGGCTGGTACAATTACAACATTTGAAAGGTATCTGCATGGGTATGTGAATAGGAAGGGTTTAGAGGGATATAGGCCAAATGCTAGCAAATGGGACTGAGTAAGATGGGGATGTCTGACCAGCACAGATGAGTTGGATCAAAGGGCCTCCTTCCATGCTGTATGGCTGTATGACTGTAACTGAAGGGAAATAGCCTTCAGACGGGAGGCCCTGATCGTAAGTCAAAGACAGCTTCCGCTATCAGTCCAGAGGCTTGGATATGGTCAGCCACTCAGGGGGGTCAAAATAACAATACTGTCCTCATACAGAAGAAGGCTGGAATGCTGACAACTGGTCTTGACTTGTTAGGTCCTATTGAGAGAGAGGTAGGCATTAGTTGGGAGAGGGGAGCTGGGTGGCACAGCGTTTACTGTTGGTGCAAGTGGGAAGGTGTCCCCAGTGAGTGAATAGGCAGCTCAGAAGGCCTGCCAGGTCAGTGTGGTCATGGGTTAGGGTGGGCTGATGGCGAAGGAGGGCAGATGGTGCTGGCAGCACAGGGTGTGATCGAGCCTGAAGCTTTGGTGAGAGGTGGGGAAGGCAGCAGTGAAAGAGCGAGGTATTGGAGAGAAGATGGTGGGACTGCGAATTCCTCTACACTGCACTGATTAAGTGGTATCCTTGCAGCAGCCTGGAATGGTCTGGTGTCATGGCTGCTGCCCTGAGAAAAGAGGAAGCTGTGTACTCACCTATCTAGCAGGACCTCCAGATCCCTGCCCATAAAGCCATGCACCCAATTTCTCTTTTCTGCTCTGTCTGAGGCAAATGTCAGGAACTGTGCAGGGCAGCTCTGGGCTGGCAGAGTTTGTCTGGATACCCAGCCAGCTTTTAAAGATGGCAGGGGGCACCAAGATCAAATCCAGGATATCTATCTACTGGCAAGTTGTTCTGGAACAGGGGCATGGGAAGATAGGGGTAGAATTGGATGAGAGGGATGCTGTAGGTGTCAGGTTAGGTGGTCAATACGGCAACTTTGCTCAGGTAAGGCAAGCCAACCCATGAGGGTTGTAGTGAAAACCTTGGAAAGAATCTGACTCACCTAACACTTAACTGAGAAAACAACGTATTATTAGCCTCACTGTTGTCTCATCCAGAGTGAAAGAATGAACTCAGTCTCTTTACTTGCCCATTTAATTGCTTAGGTAAAAGGAGTTTGAACGGTGTCTGAACATTATCACATTGCTGTTTTGTGACCCAGCCAGTCATGTGGAGATTGAGAATTTTAAGTAACAGAAAGGATATTTGAAAATTTCCATTCAGCTTTAAAATTTGAAATGCAATCAGTAATCTATCAGATAGTTTCCCCAAAACCTGGTTAACGGGCCCTTTTGATTAATGGTTCTGAACCAGAGGGGTGTATGCTCCTAAGTCTTCCACCAATCGATTTGAAAGGCACTGCCAAAAACAAGTAAAGATTGACAAGATAACACAGCGTAGAGCTGGATGGGCACAGCAGGCCAAGAAGGGTCTAGGCCCGAAACGTCAGCCTTTGTGCTCTTGAGATGCTGCTTGGCCTGCTGTGTTCATCCAGCTCTACACTGTGTTATCTCGGATTCTCCAGCATCTGCAGTTCCTACTATCACTGATACAAGAATCTCAGACTCTCCGTGTTTGTAAAAACTTTGGTCAAAGTGTGGAAAGAGAATGAAATAAACCTGTCCAGGTGTGCGCAAGGCAGTGACAATAGTTGATTTTTCGACACAGTACGTGAAGGGAGAACTTGAAGATTGGGAAATTAGAGCAGTTGCCAATTCTTTGTCATCTGCAAAGTTGGTTTCCATGCTTGTAATGTAACAACTGGCAAGTGCTAGACAAGCGATGGTGACATCAATTGCACAAAACCTAATATTTGGACACAATTTTACGAGCAAGATGTTGTCCTTTAGGCTAGATCCCTGGTGTTGGCACCATGAGGCCAAGAATGGTGCACTCTGGGGGGAAACAATGACCAATGAACAATTAGTACAAGGGACCTGGAAGCAGGATGACCAATAGGAGACACTAGAAGAAGCAGCAACTTGATTATTCAGGTTTGAGAGAAAGAAAATGCCTCTAGATGGAGAAACTGTCAGTTCAACTTCCAAATAAAAGATGTGGAGCTGGGGGTAACCTGCAGAGACTTCTGGCTGCAGCTTAAAACACATGGGTGGGAGAATTTCAAAGTTTGCCTGGACTGCTGACCACTGCTACTCAAATCAATAATGGGGGCATTGCATCTAGGCAGCTAGCCTCGACCCTGATAGCTCTGAGCAAAGGAATCTGACTGAAAAATCTGTTTAGGCTCTGACAACAGATCTTGCGGACCTTTTCAAGAAGCCTTAGTTGGTTCTTGTGGGAAGATAGCCCTGGTGCTCTTTCTTCTATCCTCAGGTCAATGGCCCAGGCTGGGATGGTGCCTAAATAGTGGCACATTAACTGCTGACACAAATTTCCACATGTGCCTACATCCATGCTCTCTCCCAAGAGAGATTAAAATTCTGGTAAGATATTGCTTGTTTTAAAATATAATTTCAATGCCACACATGCATTTGCAACATTGGATATATCATTGAGGATAAGAGTTATCTAGTACCATATTTACAAATTAGATGCATTTATACAAAGGGGCTTGCTTAACAACAAAATTGGAAGGATATTTACTTAAGTTGTCTATGATCAGCAGGAAGTTGGGGGTGGGTTTTGGGAAAATAACACCATCTTGGTCCCGGAAAGGGAAAAAAAAACTGGAGGATAACACGAAGTACAGTGTAAATAATAGATAGAAAAACAGAAGTTGCTGGAAAAGTCAAGATAACAAAGTGTGAAGCTGGATGAACACAGCAGGCCAAGCAGCATCTTAGGTGCTCCTAAGATGCTGCTTGGCCTGCTGTGTTCATCCAGCTTCACACTTTGATATCTTGGATTCTCCAGCATCTGCAGTTCCCATTATCTCTTATTGCTGGAAAAGCAGAGGGTTTAATTGTGTAGTAAAACTCAAAATATACAGAAAATATATTCTTTAGTCACATTGAAGTGAAATTTTCATGACATGGGAGAAGAGCCACAGATCAAAAAGGAGTGGAAATTCTGCGTTGGAGAAGGAAGTCTGAGATCCCAACCTGTCCTGGCCTATATGTGACTCCAGCCCCACACCAACATGACTGCCATTCAGATGGTTGAAATAACCTGGCAAGCCACTGTGTCAATCTCAGAGCAGCTAGGAATGAACAAGCAATTCTAACCTTGCCACTGACATCCACATCCTGGGAATAGATTTTGAACAAAGTCTACAGTACAAGAATATTCAATTGTTCACAATGCCACAAACTAGGTAGTTTGTGAGGATGATGGAAAAATTTCAAATCAAATTATTGAGGGTGGGATGGCTGCAGTTAGGGCAGTGTAAAGAATTTATACCGCTTTCTCTGGAAAGGGTATATTTAACTTCAGAATCATACATGCCAAAGCCCATGTTTTGGCCGAACCTCAGCCTTTGGCCCCTCAACACCACAGGAAGAGAAACTCCGAGCCACTATGTGTACAGTGGCTAGAGTTGCTCTCAGCACGGGGGGAACACTGGTAACAAATAAAAAGCAGTTCTTAGGAAAGGTCACTGGAAAGTTAACTCTCAACTGCTGCCAGATCTGCTGAGCTTTTCCAACTATTTCTGCTTTTGTTTGTGAACACAGGTAACAGTTGCTGGAGAATAATAGGAAAGGGTGAAGGAAATAAAGTGCCAAGAGAAAAATAGAGACTGTGATGGGAAGAAGAAAAGGAAAGAAAGGCCAATGGTATGTGATGTTTTGTAGGGGGGTAGTGAAGCAATTATTTGAGGATTTACCATCATTAAATGAGGAGACAGAGAAAAGAATGAAAGATTGAGCGAATTAATGTTGAAAGAGAGAAAAGAGTAAAATGGAGAATTGAGGACAACTATCGGCTACACAAGCTGATGGTACTGGATGGGAAGAGCATTCCAATTTGAACTGAGATAAGACAGAAACAGCCAGTCAAGGAGGTATGTATCTCTGAATCTGAAATTCCACAGGGAGTTTTCCCATGAATTGTCAGAGTTTTGGAAGGAAACTTGAAACACCTTGACTATACGAAGAATTTTACTTCAGCCTGCTATAAATCAATGGGAGTGTAGCAGCAACAGTAAGAAAGTTGAAACACAGAGACTTCCTGTTGTATTAGCACCATAACTCTCTTTTCTTCACACTTCCCGATGTTAAAGCTGCCAGCTACCCTTGCTGTGTGTAAGCACTGGGGGGTACAGAGTTCAGACTTCCACATGATATTTGCTGTTGCTTAAGAAATGATGGCAATCTCCCAGGTTGGTGAATAGATCTTGTTAAGAGCCAAGGTTTCAAAGATCACTTGAAGAAGTGTAACTGCTTCCTGCACTAACTAGTGAAGTGTGGTATTAAATCATAAACAAGTCTCTTTGTTCTTACTACAATGAAAGGGATCTGTAGTAATAGAAAGTATTTTTGATTCAGACAGTGATGATGTTGTCATTATCTAATTTTGAATGAGAGTTGGTAAGTTGCCCAGCTTCAGCAGTACTTGTTTAAACATTATCATTGTTGAAGTTTATTCATGACTAAAATGAGCTAAATTGCTAAATCATGGGTTGAATTAGTGCACAACATTTTAAACTGTGATAAAATAATCTCTGAAGGGATTATAAAGCATTCACCCTGTCTGATCTGCGAACCACAAGACTAACATTGTAAATATATTGTTCCTCTATTGAAAGCCTGACAGGAGTAAGGAATGTAGGTATGCTTCCTAGTGAGATGTCTATTGGCCATTTTTGGAAAGGCTGGATGAGATGGTGGGTGGGGGCTTGGGGGGAGGCAGTGATTACAAATGGTTACCAGTAAGCGTGCAGACCCATGCAGTTGCTCATCAGCTATCCTGCTGATCTTAGTACTGAAGGGCTGCTTATCGACTCTCCAGCCTTGGGTGTACACCTACCACTCATACTACACAACCTCTGTCCATTAATTCGTCTGACATTGATGAAGCAGTCCACTTCTAATGCACTGTGAGTTGGGAGCCATAGGTTCTCCTGGTAGCTATTCACCAACCTGGGAGATTGCCATCATTTCTTAAGCAACAGCAAATATCATGTGGAAGTCTGAACTCTGCACCCCCCCCCCACCCCGGTGCTTACACACAACATCATTCCCAACATCAGAAGGAAGCTCCAGCTCTCTTCTCAGTTTTGGAATGCTTAACTGCAGCTATCGGCTTCACTCTCTCTCTCTCCCATTGGATCACACTCGCTGTGAGGTCAATCTCTTTGCAACATTTTAATCAATCAAGACTTGAAGCTCTCATGCAGTTATTGTTTCAGTAGCATTCATCAAAGTGGACAGGAATTTGTGTTCCATTATAACAGGTTCGTAATCAAGCCTGAGCTTAAACTCACAACAATGGCGATACCGAACATTTCCTGGCCGTCCACTAAGACAATGCTGGTTGTGCCTGGAGTGTTTTCACCATGTAAGCTCTGGGCATATGGAAGAGAAGAGAGATTAAACCTACACAGTGTTTACAACAAGATGTCTGTTCCCTTGATTGCAAACTGACAACCAGCAAATCAAAAATCCTGATTGTGAGACTGTACTAATGGGAATGGCAAGGCAGGTAAGGCATGGTTGCTGTGAGCATCCAGGCAGACAGTATGTCAGCAAGTGTTAAGACAGCAAGGTCTAATTTTCTTCTGATGTTGGGAATGAGATGTCAGGAGAACCTGTGGCTCCCAGACCCACACTGCATTAGAGTAGTCTGCTTTTTCAGGATCAGACCAATTAATGGACAGTGGTTAGGCTCACTATTGCCATGTGAATGGTAGGCGGATACACAAGGCTAGAGAGCCAGTCCTTGAGCTGGGTGCCAGTCCCTGCTGAAGCCTTTCAATGTTAGTTGCTGGTGCTCACTGCAATGTAAATCTGTGCTTTCAGTGTGCACTGTCAGTGTATCAGAGAGGCAGCACAGTGGCTCAGTGGTTACCATCTCTACCTCACAGTACCAGGGACCTGGGTTTGATTCTAGCCACGGGCGACTGTCTGTGTGGAGTTTTCATGTTCTCCCTGTGCCTGCGTCGGTTTCCTCAGGGTGCTCTGGTTTCCTCCCACAGTCCAAAGATGTGTGGGTTAGGTAGATTGAACATGCTAAATTGCCCATAGTGCCCAGAGATTTGCAGGCTAGGTGGGCTAGCCATGGGAAAAGCAGGGTATGAGGGTGTGGATGGGATAGGGGCTGGGTCTAGGTGGGATAGTCTTTGGAATGTTGGTGCATTCGATGAGCTGAATGGCCTCTATCTGCACTGTAAAGGTTCTATGATTCTATGGTCATAAGGAGTCAGCAGATGCCAGATGCCAATGCCCATGGATGAGGGCTGTCTTTGGCTGGTGCTTGTGCATCAATGCAACTTGTTTGCAGGCCACGTGGAGGTCGTTTGGAGTAAACAGGGGGCTGAATCCACCAGGTACCATCTCTGATTTCCATATCAAGTTTTCTCAATGTTTCATTGTTTAATAAGTTTGGTGAGATAGAAAGCTAAATAATAATGAAGTGAGTTAGCTGTTTACAAGGCGCTTAATAGGCTAGGCATGCTGCGGTGAGTAACTCCTGACACCCCAAAGACTGTTCACCATCTACTAGGTACAAGTGAGGACTGTGATGGAATACTCCTTACTTGACTGGATGGGTGCTGCCCTAACAACAAGTCAAGAAGCTTGATACCATCTAAGACCAAATAACCTGCTTGATTGGCATCACATCCACAAGTAATCAGTCACTCTCTCACTATTTCTCAGTCGCAGCACTGTGGACTGTTGACAAGCATACAGTGCAGAAATTTTCTGAATTTCTTTGGACAGCATCTTCCAAACTCAACCACTTCCATCTAGAAGATACATGGGAATATCACCCCCTCTAAGCCCCCCTCCAAGCCACTCACCATCCTGACTTGGAAATATATTGCTGTTGGTTCATTGTTGCTGGGTCAAAATCCTGGAAATCTCTCCCTAAGGGAATTGTGGGGCGACTTACAGCACAGGGACTGCAGCAGCTTGAGAAGGCAGCTCACCAACACCTTCTTAAGGGCAATTAGGGAAAGGTAATAAATGCCGATCAGCCACATTGTTCAGACCCCTATAAGAGCCTCCTCATTATATCTGTCAAAGTTCTCAAAGGAATGTACTGTGCTGAGGATTAAATTTAAAATAAAGCATGCAGTGTTTTCAAAGAAATCAGTGCTTGACATTTCATTCGATCTGACAAAAGCCTCAGGGCTATCATTCTAGGGTTTAACACTGGGACCTAACATGTTCATAAATGAACTGTTTACCTGATGCCTTCAAGTGGTTGTTGAATACAAATGCTTGTTTTCCTAAGAGGTTAGTTCAAGGAATTTCAACATGATTCAGTATTTCTTTTAATCAATGAATGTTCATTAAGGAACCGTGACATCATTAAGAAATGAAAACTTTATTTTCTGTCAGCATGGCTCCTGACATCTGCCCATGATGGAGATCTGGTGAGTTGGCTTGGAAGGGCTAAGAGAAAAGGGAGGTGATAGGTTGGCATGAGTTGATACCAAGTTAACACAGGGACAATAACAGGCCATGGAGACGAATGAGTAATGAATTGGTATAGTAGGCATGGGGACCATAAGGTGGGTGCACAGAGGGCATCAAGTGTTATTGAGGATATGAGGGAACATTGAGTTTGGATGTGGTTGCATGATACAGGAGAAAATCAAGTGCTATGGGGATAGGTGGAGGGCTTAGATTGGCACGCAAGGCATGATAGGTAGATGGGGCAGGAAGTGGTGTAGGTATTTTTTCTATTCATTTGTGGGATGGGGCGTTGCTGGCTGGCCAGCATTTCTTGCCCATCCCTAGTTGCCCTTGAGAAGGTGGTGGT
Source organism: Stegostoma tigrinum (assembly GCF_030684315.1). Lineage (NCBI taxonomy): Eukaryota > Metazoa > Chordata > Chondrichthyes > Orectolobiformes > Stegostomatidae > Stegostoma > Stegostoma tigrinum. The sequence continues at coordinate 114,469,962 of NC_081357.1, read as the reverse complement.
GAGCTGCCTTCTTGAACCACTGCAATCCCCCTGCTGTGGGTTGACCCACAATGCCATTAGGGAGGGAATTCCAGGATTTTGACCCTCCAACAGTGAAGGAACGGTAATACATTTCCAAGTCAGGATGGTGGGTGGATTGGAGGGTAACTTGGATGTGGTAGCGTTTCCATACCTCTGATGCCCTTGTTCTTCCACTTGGAAGTGGCTGTGGGTTTGGAAGGTGCTGTCTGAGGATCTTTGGTGAATTTCTGCAGTGCATCTTGTAGATAGCACACACTGCTGCTACTGAGTTTGACATGTGTAAGGCATGTGAAGTGTGAGGGCTGTCCTTTCTTTGTTAATACATTATTTTAGTATCTTCAACAAAGTCATTGCAGTGACCTATTTGCCCAGCAGCCTCTGCATTCATTCTGCCCAACCCAACTCAGATGTAACACTGATAACAGGAACTGCAGATGCTGGAGAATCCAAGATAATAAAATGTGAGGCTGGATGAACACAGCAGGCCAAGCAGCATCTCAGGAGCACAAAAGCTGATGTTTTGGGCCTAGACCCTTCATCATGCTCTCTGATGAAGGTTCTAGGCCCGAAATGTCAGCTTTTGTGCTTCTGAGATGCTGCTTGGCCTGCTGTGTTCATCCAGCTTCACACTTTATCATCTCAGATCTAACACTGATGGTTCAAAACGAAGCTCTGGATTTTCTGGGCACTTTCCCAAAGGTCAGATTTGCAGAGACAGGAGTTAGCCCATCTCTGTGCTTCCAAGTACAGAATGAAAATGAAGGCTCCAGATTTATAATCTTGCGCATCTGTGAGATACCTCAACACATTTTACAGCCAAATAAAATATTTTTGAAAATTGTAAAGCTAAGAAGCACGGGAGGCAATTTGTAAACACCAAGGTTCTACAAACAGCAATGTGATAATGACCAGATAATCCATTTTTGGGTATTGGTTGAGAGATGACTATTGTTCAGGAGTCTATGAGAATTGCTTTTCTTCCAAATGGCTCTGTGGACGCTGGAGCAGCAGCATTTGGAGTCATAGAGTCACAGAGATGTACAGCATGGAAACAAACTCTTCAGTCCAACTCGTCCATTCTGATCAGATATCCTATAAATCAAGTCCCATTTGCCAGCAATTGACACGTATCCCTCTAAACCTTTCTTACTCATATACACATCCAGGTGCCTTTTAAATGTTGTAATTGCACCAGCCTCCACCACTTCCTCTGGCAGCTCATTCCATACACACACCACTATCTGCATGAAAAAGTCACCCCTTAGTTCTCTTTTATAGCTTTCCCCTCTCACCTTAACTCTCTAGCTTGTAACACCCCCACCCCAGGGAAAAGACCTTGACTATTTACCCTATCCATGCCCCTCATGATTTTATACACCTCTATAAAACTCATTCTCCGATGTTCCAGGGAAAATATCCCCAGCCTATTCAGCATCTCTCTATAACTCAAACCTTCCAAACCTGGCAAAAGTCTTGTAAATTTTTTCTGAACCCTTTCAAGTTTCACAACACCCTTCCTATAGCAGGAGGATCAAAATTGCATGCAATATTCCAATAGTGGCGTAACCAATGTTCTGTACAGCCGCAACATGACCTGCCAACTCTCAAATTCAGTGCATACCAAATGCCATCTTCACCATCCTACCTACCTGTGACTCCGCTTTCAAGGAACGCTGAACCCAAATTCCAAAGTCTCTTTTGTCAGCAGCACTCCTCAGGGCCTTACCATTAAGTGTATAAGTCCTGCCCTGATTTGCCTTTCCAAAATGCAGCACCTCACATTTATCTAAATTAAACTCCATCTGCCACTCCTCAGGCCCATTGGCCCATCTGATCAAGATCCCATTGTACTCTGAGGTAACCTTCTTCGCTGTCCGCTCTACCACCAATTTTGTTGTTATCTGCAAACTTACTATCCATACCTCTTATGTCCACATCCAAATCATTTATGTAAACGACAAAAAACAGTGGATCCAACACCGATCCTTGTGGCACACTGCTGGTCACAGGCCTCCAGTCTGAACAGCAACCCTCTACCACCAGCACCCTCTGCCTTTGCCTTTAAGCCAGTTCTGCAACCAAATAGCTAATTTTCTCTGAATTCTGTGTGATCCTACCTTCCTAACCAGTCTACCATGAGGAACCTGTTGAATGTTTTGCTGAAGTCCATGTAGATCACATCCACCACTCAGGCCTCATTAACCCTCTTTGTTACTTCTTCAAAAAACTCAGTTAAGTTCGTGAGACCTGCTTTCCCACTCACAAAGCCGTATTGACTATCTCTAATCAGTCCTTGCCTTTCTAAATACATGTAAATCCTGTCCAGTTGGATCCCCTCCAACAACCTGCCCACTACCAACGTCAGGCTCACCCGGCTTTTCCTTACCAACTTCCTTAGTGTCATAACGTTAGCCAACATCCAGACTGTTGATCATCCCCTTAAGATAATGGACAATTGTATCAAGAGAAAAGCTGTATGAGGACGATGAACGTGTACAATCATGAGTTTCCCTACAGGGCTTTGAAGCCCACGGACAAACTCAAATGTGGGTCAGAAACACATGCTCTGTGGGAAGGAGTCACTCATTGAGATTTCCAACAGGGCAGCAAATTAATGGTTAGAAGGTGGCCCCCTTTCAGGCTCTGAAAGCTGGATGGTTTGTCTAAGGCTTTCCAAAAGGAAGTCACAAAGAAGGCATTTACCCTTAAGTCAATCCATCCCTCTAAATTAGGCTTGTTAAGCATTCCATTTACTCCCTTAGATTTTCCTCTTGAAAAACAGGCAATTTGCAGTTCGGAATAATTTCAAACCCTCGTGACAATTAGTGCTATTTGCAAACAATTCACTACCAGCAGTATTCAAATTTCAGCCTCCAAATTCTAAAGCTGAAGGAAAGGAGAAATGACCCTTTTACCTCACTGTCTTAGCCTGTGCTCCTGTGGATTACCTTTACTTACCTTCCAGTAAACGTTGTCTTGACTTTCTGCGAGCTCTCAATGAACAGATCAGCATTTGGGATTAAGAAACAAAAATTACTCGATTCATAGAGTCATACAGCACAGAAACAGGGCCTTCGGTCCAACTTGTCGATGCTGACCAAGTTTCCCAACCTAATTAGTCCCATTTGCATGCGTCCTGCCCATATCATTCTAAACTTTTCCCATGAATGTACTTGTCCAAATATCTTTTAAATGTTGTAACTGTACCTGCATCTATCACTTCCTCTAGCAGTTCGTTCCACATTCAAACTACCCTCTGTGTGAAACAGTTCCCCTCAGGTCCCTTTCAAATCTTTGTTGTCTCACCTCAAAATTAACAGTTTTGAACTCCTCTACCCTAGAGAGAAGACCTTTGCTACTCGCCTTATCTATGCCCCTCATGATTTTATTCTTCTTTAGAAGGTCACCTCTCAACCTCCTACACTTCAGGGAAAAAGTCCCAGCCAATTCAGCATCTCTTTATAACTCAAACCCTCCATCTTTGGTAACATCGTTGTAAATCTTTCCTGCACCCTCTCCAATTTAATAACAACCTTCTTGTAGTAGGGCACCCAGAATTGTTCACAGTACTAGGAACTATCTAACAGCTCAAGCAGCTTCAGTGGGAAGAGAAACTGCTGCTGACGACTTCTCATCACAATTTGCTCAGAGTTTCTCCTACTATTTATTGTGAAACTTTGAATCAGTACTTCACCCCACCAAAAGGGTTTGTTGTCCCAGCCTTAATTTTCTCAAAGTCATCAGGTTTTTAATGGAAACAGAGGAATAAAGCAAGCATCTTAAAATAACCACTCGACATTTAAAATATTTTCATGCCCTCATGGTTTCAGGTTAATCAGACTCCAACATTCATTCCCTACATCGAGCAGCTTCAATCTTGTTGTAATGAACATGTCTTTATCACACATCAAAGCTATTCACAACAGCTCAACTTCAGTTATGTGTCTAAGTAGCTGAGGAAGTTATCCTTCAAGTACGCACATGCTGCTGATGTTACCGAAATGCACAGTATCAGCACATTTAAGATCTACTACAGCTGTAAACGTCTTATTTTATATCCATTAAGCTCTTTGAAAGCTTGTTGCAGAAGAGGAACAGTTGTCTGCATCAACACTTCTTTATGCAGAGATTTGCTATATGTATTGGTAATCCAATTAATGATTTTCTGCAGTCTTTACAAAGTATTTATTCAAACTGATTCAAAAGATACAGCTTCTGTTGAATGTCTGTCATACATCATCTCAAATTTTTTTCATTAATTTTACAGCTACTTATGACAATATTTGATTCAGTGGAAGTATTTACTCCTGAAGCATTTCCTTATCTGTACAAAAGAACACATTGAACACATGAACCAATAGAATTGGTCCTGAACAGGCATGGAAAATGGATGGTAGTGAAATAATAGATAACAAAGTGTGGGGCTGGATGAACACAGCAGGCCAAGCAGCATCTCAGGAGCACAAAAGCTGATGTTTCGGACCTAGACTCTTCCACTTTGCACTTTGTGTCGCTTCCTTTTGCATTAATCGCGTTATAAGCTGGACTAGACATGGGTGGCACTGCAAAATGCTGCAATGTTATACACAAGAGCAATTCCAGCTCCATTTTCCAAACCAACTCCTCAGTAACTGAGAGGCATTTTGTTTTCTCAGTTACTGCCAATTTATGAGAACAAGGTAGAATTGATACGCCTGCACTGGAATTTTGATGTGATGGGATTTTATGTGGTTCCCTGAAATTCCATCATTGATCCCAACTAAAGGCAGGATCCAGGTGGTGTTTCCACTCTCTTAAGAGGAAACTTGGAGGTAAAAGGGTCTTATGTTGCAATGGATATGCTATATCTATTGTTCAAGAGACAAGAACTCCTCTAATCATGCCACTCAAACTTATTCTTAAGCCTTTCCAGAGACAAAGCCAGTTGCCAGAGCAAAAAGAATGAGAAACATTATCAAGTCCTTTTGCTCCTTTCATGGAATACCCACAATAACAACCCTCCCACCTTGACTAGGTGTGAGTCAGCAACGCTGCACTGTGAAATTGCTTAATGTCTGAAGCTTCATTCCTTGGCCATCATCTCATTGTGCTGGTGGACAATATGGACAGACAACTGGTTTTCTAATGAAGAGGAGGAAAGGTATTGGACGTTAGCTCTAAGGACAGGAATCGGGCAGTAGGCCTCCTTGGCTCATTTTCTTTGAATCACCATTCCAAGATTTTCCCAATGAGGACAAATTCCAAGAGAAAATCCAGCTGACTTGTTTCTTATAGATGTATAAGTTGATCGAGGGATAATATATTGTGGTTGGCGCTAGCATTTTCATTTAAGACTGTGATTGTTCAGAAGAGAATGCTTTGAGATAGAGCTTCCCTTTTAACGTTCTGAAGCATAGCACTTATAAGATGGCACACAAGGATTAGTGTATTCCAAAGGCAGTATTGCACCAGGAGTTTTTTAAAAAATGTCATAAAGCTGTAACAGGTGAGAGAGCTTCCAAAAGTGTGAGTGATGACCTGTTCTGTAAATGAAAAGTAATTACAATAGGTGCGGATGTTACAAAGAATAAGAAAAAGATTTTTGTTTTGTAAGCAATGCTCATGCTGGGGTTTAGGCGATAGTAAAGTTCAAGCAAAAAATGGCACTTGAGTATTTTGATGTGTTAGTATCTCATGCTTTCTGCAGCCTGTATATATCTTGCATTTTATACATATGAGTATCTGTGTATATGTTTGTTTGTATATATACATATATTTATAGATACACACACATTATCTTTATATATTTATCTACCCATGCACCTATATCTCAGAGTATATTAATATACGATAGCACCATTTAAACTGTCCTAATGACTTATACCACTTACAATTATGTAATCAACATGACAACAAAATTTCTTTGTGAAATTAATTTAATTGCTGTTACTATTTGCCTGAGAATTATACTAAAGTTCATCCCACTCGATGCCCGGAATCTCTGTGAGATCGATACCAGTACAGTCACTCAGTTTCAGAATTCACACATCAGTGTCCCTGGCCAGTAACCCACAGAATGAAATCTGCAAATTTCTACCTTAAAATGAAATCAAAGTGGAAGAATAGCAGTAATTGGTATGTTTCAAATGCAATAAATACCTGCTGGATATCAAGGTGTCTGTAAGGGCTACTGACATATTACTTTGAATACTAAAAGCAGTCAGATCAACTGAACTGCAATTTGTCAAACTTTCCATGAGGTGGTTAAGTAGTAAAAGCCATTCGAGGGTAGGCTGTATTTTGGTTCATAGAAAAAGCAGAATATCCCTTCATTCTGTGCATTTTTGCATTTTCATGCTTCACTTTGGGCTTAATATAACACATCGCTGAGGTTATCATGGCTCATGCAAAAACCTATCAGCATATTTAGCAGTCTTTAAATCAAGCTACTGAGAAATTTGCACTTGGCTGCAGGTCTCCCAAAACAGAGTATGGATGAGTGAGATAGTAGGAACTGCCGATGCTGGAAAATCTGAGATAACACGGTGTAGGGCTGGATAAACACAGCAGGCCAAGCAGCATCAGAGGAGCAGGAAAGCTGACGTTTCGGGTCGTGTTTATCCAGCTCTACACTGTGTTATCTCAGAGTGTGGATGAGTTTTTTTCACACAGTGGCCTCAAAGGGCGGACTGCCTGCTTAAATAGTTGCAGTGCCTGTGATATTCACATTGACAATGACCTAGGAAACTGCAGTCACCTACGTCAGCTGAAACCAAGACAGAGGCTGGAGGTTAACTGCAGCCAAACCGCAGGCAATATCCAGGGACTGCAGTGTTGGTGCTGGGAGCCTACAAGGGGGTCCCTACAAAAGTAAGCTAACAGAGTAATAGTCAGCGAGCATCTGTAAATGAAGATAATAAAATGTGAGGCTGGATGAACACAGCAGGCCAAGCAGCATCTCAGGAGCACAAAAGCTGACGTTTCGGGCCTAGACCCTTCATCAGAGAGGGGGATGGGGTGAGGGTTCTGGAATAAATAGGGAGAGAGGGGGAGGCGGACCGAAGATGGAGAGAAAAGAAGATAGGTGGAGAGAATATAGGTGGGGAGGTAGGGAGGGGATAGATCAGTCCAGGGAAGATGGACAGGTCAAGGAGGTGGGATGAGGTTAGTAGGTAGGAAATGGAGGTGCGGCTAGGGGTGGGAGGAAGGGATGGGTGAGAGGAAGAACAGGTTAGGGAGGCAGAGACAGGCTGGGCTGGTTTTGGGATGCAGTGGGGGGAGGGGAAGAGCTGGGCTAGTTGTGTGGTGCAGCGGGGGGAGGGGACGAACTGGGCTGGTTTTGGGATGCGGTGGGGGAAGGGGGATTTTGAAGCTGGTGAAGTCCGCATTGATACCATTAGGCTGCAGGGTTCCCAAGCGGAATATGAGTTGCTGTACCTGCAACCTTCGGGTGGCATCATTGTGGCACTGCAGGAGGCCCATGATGGACATGTCATCTAAAGAATGGGAGGTGGAGTTGTTTGTTGCGAACTGACTAAATGAAGAAATTGGTTGAGCAGTTTAGGAGGGAGGGCATCAACATGAGAGCGGAGCAGTGGTAGAAAGTGTGCGTCCCTGAGCTATTGCAGAACATTGGCTGACTGGTAGTGAAGTGCGGCATTCCAACCAGCACCTGGGAATCACTGGCCCAAGAGCATCCAAAGTAGAGGAGGAACATCCGGGAAGGCAGCAAGTACTTCGAGCCTTGTTCTCAGGAAAACGTGGAAGCCGGGCGAAAACAGAGAAACGAGCTCACTGCCGCACCAATACCCCAGCCACCTTTTCCCGTGACCATCACCTTACCCACGTGTAACAGAGATTGCAGTAGCTGTATCAGTCTGTCCAGCAACCTATGGCCTCAAGCTGGGAGTAGAAGAAAGTCGCCCTTGTCGGGAGGAATGAATTACTCATGTAGAGATATACCTCACTCGCTCAAATCTGACAGATTAGTGGAATACCAGCTGAGAGGTTCTGCTTTAGATCACTGTTATAGTTTCATTCAGCTAAAACTCTCAACTCAGCTGTCTTGTCAAAAATGGTAGATATCCTGATCCTTGTCGTGCTTTGAGCATCTTCTGTCCTGAATTGAATTGAATTGGATTTATTGTCACATGTACCCACATCAGGACAATGGAAAGTTTACAAGTGGTCACTTACGGTGCCATGTAAGGTACAGAATGATAGATACAAAGCAGAAAAATAAGGAAAGCAAAGTTAATAAGTTAAACATTACAGTCCTTCTTACTGAAAGGTAGAGAAACAAAAAAAACAATAGTTAAGAGTTCAACGCCACAGTCCATCAGTGATAATGGGAACTGCAGACGCTGGAGAATTCCAAGATAATAAAATGTGAGGCTGGATGAACACAGCAGGCCCAGCAGCATCTCAGGAGCACAAAAGCTGACGTTTCGGGCCGAGACCCTTCATCAGAAAAGGCTCCTGAGATGCTGCTTGACCTGCTGTGTTCATCCAGCTCCACACTTTGTTATCACCGTCCATAAGTGCCTGGCCGTGCCCTGCGCACAGTCCTCACACGTGCTCGACCTCCTCCACTTCAGGCTCAACTTCACACCCGCTCCCCACCACCCCCACCCCCACCCACCCTCCGCTAGCCATCCTGGGGTTCCTTCGCCCACTTTTGCTGCCGGCGATGCAGCCTATCACTGTCACCATGGAAAAGAAAGGAAAAGATGAAAATGAAAGAAGAAAGGAAAGGAGAAAGGGTGATGTGGATGGCCTGGTGCGGGGCAGAAGACAGGCTCAGGAACCCGAGCGCTGACTATCGTGCCGGCGCCACCACCTTGAAACACTCTATTCAAAGACTTTTTGGTGCGTGTGGGGAGATTTTCATTTCCCAGCACAGGGGTCCATTGGCCAACCCTGAAAAAGAGGCACAGGGTCAACTTCCCTATTAGCTACTGTTGGTTGGAACCCGTACCATGTGTATTCTTCATGGTTTTCCGTTCTAGTTCTAGTCCTTCTAGTTTTGGGCATTCTACGTTAACACAATGTCTTTCACAGTGTGGTAGCAGATGTTGTGACAGCCACCCTGAAAACCTAGACCTTCAAGACAAATACCATGTTGCAAGCTTGCTCATTGGCAACTGCTTAATCTAGCTCCCCTTATCCCAGATAAGGGATATGAGCAAGGCACATGTCCATCTACAGGTTTGACTCCCTCTTGCAGGCATTCAGCACAATGAAATCCTCAATTTTAGTTGTAGCATCATTGACAGCCCTGCCTTCTACTGCCTGAGCAATAAGCTGGAATGTTCTCCCTAAATCTTTATGTTCTGCTACATTTCTCCTCTTCTTTATGTTGTCCCTCAAAATCTAGCTCTTTGACCAAGATTTCAGTAATCTGCCTTGTAAAACTCATGTTACGATCTCTCAGGTAACATTAAAAATCGTCAAGTCAGATACCAACATGGCATCTAGCTTGCTATACCATGAATGTACATTTTCCAGGTATCTCCCTTGGTGGCTAGTCACTAAACATTCACACAAGACTATTAATGTTTTTTGTCAAAGAATGTAAGTTTATTACACAAAGAAAAACTGTATAAATGTATGTAAGTAAATGTGGAGAAAGAAATCTCAACAGAAAAGGCAAGAACCTCAACTGTGCTCTTCCCAACATTATCCTTTTTCCGATAATGAACCCCAGGGAAGTAGCGTGTATATCTTATCTCTTCTTAACAAACTCGCCCTTCTTGGATTCTTGAAACACTTTCAGGGCTTTTTTTTTCAGTTCTTAAGTTCTCTCTCTTTTCAAGCTTATTACTTATGTTGATATATGTGTTTGATATCATGTTTTTAGTACTTTTCTCAAAATAGTAGGTCGTAAAATCATGGTTTCAGTCAAGAAAATCTTACATTCTGTCTCTTTTATTTTGATCTAGTTAAATATATCTATGTGAAAAGTGATAGCTGCATGTTAAATTAAAAAAAAATTGTTATGACTGACTGCGAGGTGTTAAAAACACAGAATCTGATCACATATCCTGGCCTTGCTGTAACAAAGCAGTAAGTTGATTCATTCTGTTCATTTCTGCTGTCCCTTAGATCAAATATGCAGGAGATTGTGTATTTGCTCCTTTCATTAGTCTTACTATCTGTGAGGGAACAAAACCAGAAGTACAGCATAATTTCCAGGATTTGTTTTTTGTAAGGGCTTTCATCCAATAAATTTCCCTTTCTGTTTCCCAAAGGCATTGATGTTTTGTCAGATTTCAGTTCTTTAGGTTGCAATTTGGTACTTATCCCAAAGTGTGATTACTCATACAACAAAAGCAAAGTATTTCGGACTCTGCAGATCAGGAGCACAAAAAGAAATTGCTGGAGAAACTTGGTATGTCTGAAACATCTGTAGGGAAAGAAACAGATTTAGTGTTTCAAGCAGCATTCCCACTGATTCTTCATCGTGGATCTCTGCGGTCTGTGCATGGTAGTGAGGTGAATGTTGTGTTGACATGCTGTCCAGCCTGGAGGGAGCATTGATATCAAATCTAATATGACCATATCAGAATTGCAGCAGCTAGAAAAGTGTGTGTTTTATCTTGTCAGGAATAGCAGAGGAGGAACAAGTGGAGCAGATGGTAAAGGAGCCCTGGCCAAAGGGCAAATGAAGTGCTATTAGTAATACAGATTTGATATAAATAGTAAATTGTTCCTAATAGTACATATTAGTGGCAGAAAATATGTCAGCGCTGAGGAGGAAGACCTTAGGGATTGGGAAAGAGGAGGTAATTGTTTTATTCATTCTTGGCATGTTCGCATTACTAGCTAGGCCAGTATTTAATGCCTATCTCTAATTGCCCAGGAGGCAGTTAAGAGTCAACCACATTGCTGTGGGTCTGAAGTCACATGTAGGCCAGATGGGTTTTATTTGTCCTGAAAATCGACAATGGTTTCATGGTCATCAGTAGATTTTTATTTTATTGCATTCAAATGCTATATTTTCTGCCGTGACAAGGATTGAACCCAGGTCCCCAGAACGTTAGCTGTGTTTATTTGGAATAATAGCCCAGTGATAATACCATTAGGCCATTGCCTCTCCCTAACTAAAATTGATCGAAATCATTGAACTCCAAGGTTAAGTCCTGAAGACCGTGAAGTGCAAAATGAGATTCAGTTTTGCCAGCTTGCAATGGACTTTGCTGGAACACTGCAATAGGCCTAGGATGGAAATGTTATCATGTGAGCACAATGATGCACTGAAATGGCAAGCATCTAGAAAGTCGTGGTCATTCCTGCAAACAGGTGGAAGTGCTCCGTAAAACTGTCGACCAGTAGATGTTTCCTCTCACCAATGTAAAGGAGACTGTATTGTAAGCAGCAAATACAGTAGATTAAATTGAAAGAAGTACAAGCTTTGGATAGTGAAATTTTAAATGGAAAGATAGGGGCTGGGGTGGGGGGTTGGCATGCTGGGGCGACCTGATAGAGGCCTACGAAAATGATGCAAGGAATGGAAAGGATTGATATTCAGAGGTGGAAGAGTCAACTATAAGAGGGCGTAGGTTCAAGATGAGGGGGATAAATTTAGGGAAAAATTTTCACACAGAGGCTGGTGGGTGCCTGGAATGCATTGCTAGTTGAGGTGGTGGAAGCAAGCACATTAGCAATGATGATAGACACATGAATGGGAGGCGAACTGTGGCATAGAAACCACACATAAGGAATAAGTAGCGGGTCTCAATAAGAAAAAGGAATCAGGGCAGTTTTGCTGGGTCAATGGGCCTGTTCCTATGCTGTATTGTATTCTAAGAAAGAAGTAAAGGGGCAAGTGTAACATCTTCTGCAATGCATGGGAAGGTCTCAAGCTTTTGGGGTGGAAGGTGTGTTGGGGAAGAGGTTAGGGTAAAGAGATGTTGCAGTTATGTTAGAGTGGACCAAGGTGCCATAGAAAGAACAATCCCTGTGGAATTCTGACTGGACGGGGAAGAGAAGATGTGTTTAGTGATGGTATCCAACTAGAGGTGGCAGAATTGGCAGATGATAATCCTTTCAATCTAGAGGTTGATGGAGTGGAATATTGGGCAGAGCCCTATCACAGCCCTGGGAGGAAAGAGAAGGGGTGAGGGCAGAAATGAGGGAATGTTTACCCTGTGTTAGACTCAAAGTTAACACTGTTTCCTGCTTTGCAGCTGCTACAAGACCTGCAGAGTATCTTTTTCACCGCACTTTCTTTTTGTATTTCATAACGTTACTCACATTTGAACCTTGATTCTTGGAGGTTTCAGCACTATGGTCCTATAACATCCGAGCTTAGTCCTTGTTCTGCCAACCTGCACAAACAGTAGGAAGTAATGAGTGGCAATCAGGAGAAACATCCTGATATCTTAGTGTTATCCTCATTATCTTTCTTCTCCATGACCTAAGGTGGCCACTACTTTGTATTTGAAGAATCCACAACACAATGAAATAGACCTGTAGTGCAAATCCAGCTTGTTCGATTAGGTAATGGCTGATCTATATTTGAACTCCATTTAACTGCTTTGGTTCTGAACATTTAATGCCCTTGTCTAACTAAAAAGCTACATTTGTAAGTTGATTCAGTAGTCATAAGGAAACTCTGTAGATTTCTGGCTGAGCAGGAAAGGAGCTTAGAGAAAAATAAAGAATGTAAGGAAAGATAAATGATTGTAGCTAAATATCCTGGGTAGTGGGGTGAACTAGATACGGTTCACTTGTTTTAACGATTCTTGTGAACTTGTAGAATTGTAACAATAATCTCCACAGAAATTAAAAAAAAACAGATACTGAGTAAAGCTCTTAATGCTGGCCCATTGAATATCTACTGGGATGCTGATACATCCCAGTCCTGATTTAAAACTGTGGTCCAATTGTGAAGTTAATATTTATAACTTAGCATTTCCTTCTCACTTTCTTTGACTTTTTCAGCCCTTTAAAGAAAACTGCAAAGTTAGTGAGAAAATTTTAAGAAAGATACTTTAGTCTCAAGAATTGGCTATTCTGCAGTCATAAAATCCATTTGTTCTTAACAAAGAGCAGACATAGGAAATGCAAGATAATAATGTGTGAAGCTGGATGAACACAACAGGCCAAGCAGCATCTCAGGAGCACAAAAGCTGACATTTCGGGCCTAGACCCTTCATCAGAGAGGTGGGTGGGGTGAGGGTTCTGGAATAAATAGGGAGAGAGGGGGAGGCGGACCGAAGATGGAGAGAAAAGAAGATAGGTGGAGAGGAGTGTATAGGTGGGGAGGTAGGGAGGGTTAGGTCAGTCCAGGGAAGACAGACAGGTCAAGGAGGTGGGATGAGGTTAGTAGGTAGGAAATTGAGGTGTGGCTTGGGGTGGGAGGAAGGGATGGGTGAGAGGAAGAACAGGTTAGGGAGGCAGAGAAGGCTGGGCTGGTTTTGGGATGTGGTGGGGGAAGGGGAGATTTTGAAGCTGGTGAAGCCCGCAACACATCCCTCACACCCCGCCCCCCGCCACAACCGCCCAAAGAGGATCCCCCTCATTCTCAAACACCACCCCACCAACCTCCGGATACAACGCATCATCCTCCGACACTTCTGCCATCTACAATCCGACCCCACCACCCAAGACATTTTTCCATCCCCACCCTTGCCTGCTTTCCAGAGACCACTCTCTCCATGACTCCCTTGTTCGCTCCACACTGCCCTCCAACCCCACCACACCCGGCACCTTCCCCTGCAACCGCAGGAAATGCTACACTTGCCCCCACACCTCCTCCCTCACCCCTATCCCAGGCCCAAAGATGACTTTCCACATTAAGCAGAGGTTCACCTGCACATGTGCCAATGTGGTATACTGTATCCATTGTACCCAGTGTGGCTTCCTCTACATTGGGGAAACCAAGCGGAGGCTTGGGGACCGCTTTGCAGAACACCTCCGCTCGGTTCGCAATAAACAACTGCACCTCCCAGTCGCGAACCATTTCAACTCCCCCTTCCATTCTTTAGATGACATGTCCATCATGGGCCTCCTGCAGTGCCACAATGATGCCACCCGAAGGTTGCAGGAACAGCAACTCATATTCCGCTTAGGAACCCTGCAGCCCAATGGTATCAATGTGGACTTCATCAGCTTCAAAATCTCCCCTTCCCCCACCGCATCCCAAACCAGCCCAGCCTGTCTCTGCCTCCCTAATCTGTTCTTCCTCTCACCCATCCCTTCCTCCCACCCCAAGCCACACCTCCATTTCCTACCTACTAACCTCATCCCACCTCCTTGACCTGTCCGTCTTCCCTGGACTGACCTATCCCCTCCCTACCTCCCCACCTATACTCTCCTCTCCACCTATCTTCTTTTCTCTCCATCATTGGTCTGCCTCCCCCTCTCTCCCTATTTATTCCAGAACCCTGTCCCCATCCCCCTCTCTGATGAAGGGTCTAGACCCGAAACGTCAGCTTTTGTGCTCCTGAGATGCTGCTTGGCCTGCTGCGCTCATCCAGCTTCACACTTTATTATCTTGGATTCTCCAGCATCTGCAGTTCCCATTATCTCTGACATAGGAAAAGCAATTTGTTTTCACTTCAGCTTCAAATTCTGGTCCCATTATATCAATGAACTAAGTGCTGAAGTAGTTTCACGTAGAAACAGAAACTGGATTGAATTTTGCTAGAGGAGTCTGCTTTAATATTCTGCAGTTGAGTTGTCAGGTGCTTTTCATGTTGTTCAGTAAGAAAGACCTGCCTATCAGAAAGCCACAAATGTGTGAAGCATGGTGGATCAAAGGGCTGCAATTGAAGAACTCCTCCATTGAACATGATGAAATTGTTATATCAAAGCATGCAGTCTAAAGTGATTGATTTGAAAGTTTCTGTCCGACCAAATCCGGTCTTTTCTATGCTGCTCCTTGATGTTGATAATGTCAAAATTCAACAATTTTCTTACCGTAGGATAAAGCTGAATCAAAAATTATTTTATTTAAAAGTCAGTGGGAGAGAAAGTAAAATGCACGTAACACCAGCAAATGCAATGTTGCATCACTTCCTTGGTTCAATATCATGTGGAATGAAATTACACTGTGAATCCTATTGCTGTATTTTAACCATAACAGTCAAGGTGCCTTGTATTTTAACACACATTCAATCAACTAACATAATCTTCACATTTGACTCAAACATTGTCAGAGAATTCATCGAGCTATTTGTTCTACTTAGAATTTTGTGAATTTTCATTGTATTATCGAGAACAGTATCCAATCGATATATCCCTCAGTTTTCATTGTATGCTGTACTTACTTACAAAATTCAGGACTGATCAAAATTGTTCCAGTGTCTAAGAACTTGGGCTAGCATCTAAACCACAAAACATATTGTACATTTTCTTTTTGAACAGTACAATGAATCTAGATGCATTGACTCAGTATCTAGCATACAAATCCCCAAAGTTCAAATTTTCCACAGTTTGATACATCAGATATTTATTTCACAGAAGTAGCAGCACATAGAAATGCACAAAGATGCAATGATACTTTAATTTCTGTAGGTACATCAGTTGTGTTTCAGGACATCAAGCCATTAGTGCTAAGTCTACGGTGGCTCAGTGGCTAACACTGCTGCCTCACAGCACCAGGGACCCAGATTTAATCCCAGCCTCGGGCAACTGCCTGTGTGGAATTTGTACATTCTCCCTGTGTCTGCTTAGGTTTCCTCTGGGAGCTTTGGTTTCCTCCCACAGTCCAAAGACATACAGGTTAAATGAATTGGCCATGCTGATTTGCCTGTTGAGCTCAGGGAGGTGTATATTAGGTGGGCTATCGGTGGATGGATCTGGGTGGGATGCTCTGCAGGTTTGGTGTGGACTTGTTGGGCTGAAGGGCCTGTTTCCACACAGTAGGGCCTGTTTCCACATTGTAGGGATTCTATGAAATACAATCCATGGACCTGCTGAGAAAACAAAGAAGTTGGATTTAACATAATACATTCCCAGGCACCAAACTAAATCAGCTCACCCCCTGCTAACTTCTCCTTGCCAGCCACTGACTCTATCGCACTTCCTGAGTACAGGCTGAGTCCAATCCAGACTGTTTGCAACCTCAGTACCCTATTTAACTCTGACCTTCCAACCCCATAGCTTTCTTACAGATGGCTTGATGCCACACCATGAGTTTGAGGAGAACACTAAGTCAAAAACCATTTTTAGGTTTGGATTTCAAAGTAACACTATTTATTAAACAACAAAACTAAGTACTGCCGTATGAGACTATCGTAGATATGCCAGGCTGTAATCTATTAGTTATATTAATTACAGGCAGATCTATCTTCTTTGTGTATTTATGTCCATGTGCTCTGAAGACTCTTTAAAGTTAGAGTTTTGCGTAATTTAAACTTTGTCCACATTATGCTATTTATACTGTGTAATATACAGATCCTTAACGTCATCGCAAGGATGCTGAAGGGTCTGCAATGTTTATGCAATGATATCTTCTCCACTGCCAGGATTACCAACTGCCACTCCCATAATTTACCTTCCTCCACCCAAGCCTCATCTCATCTGTTGCTAAAAACCTCATCCCTGTTGTAGATCCTCTAGACTGGACTGTTCCAATTCTGTCCTGGCTAACTTCTCACTCTTCACCTTATTTGAACTTGAACTAATCAAAAACTTGGTTTACTAACCAATGACTGGTCTGTTCACGTATCAATTTTGCGCTGTCTGGTATCTTTGGCTCCGAGTGCCCTAATTCCCCAACTTTAAAATCTTCAATTCTGTTTTTTCTAAATCCTTCCCTGGTGACAGCATTACCCTTGATTAAGAAAATTTGTGGCACTAAAGATTCAAGTCACAACTGCCACATGGGTGTCTTTTAACAGGTTAATTAAAAATTACTTTTTTTCCCTTTTTTTGTAACCTCCTCCAAGGCTTCAGGCTTTCTGTACTCCTCCAAGATAGCCTCCGGTACACCCTTAATTTTCATTAATTCACCATTGGCAGCTTTGGTTTCAACCACCAAGGCCCTACACTCTGGAGATCCCTCTTAAATTTCTCCACGTCATTCCATTTCTCTTTCCTCTCCTGAGATGTTCAGTGGAATTGAACTTTTGACAATCTGAGCTTTTATGTCTTACAGTGGCTTGGTATCAAATTTTGTTCGATCAGACTCCTATATTTAGATTTAGATTTATATTTTATTGTCATGTGTATTGGAGTACAGGAATACAGTGAAAAGTGTATAATGTCGACACTATAATGTGCATTAGGGACAATGTAGTAAAAAAAAAGTTTAAAAAGTTAAGCGTTGAGGGTCTGTGATGTCGGGAGACTGGGGAGTAGGTGGCCTGAGTGCTATGGGTTTCGTGGTCTGTTCTCCAATGTCACTCTCCTTTGAAAGCTCTCTGAAAGATGGGCTGAGTGTGGGGTGGCAGAGAATGGTGGAACAGACAGAGTCACTGACCTGCTTTCTGTGTGGTTAGCCATTCCTCTACCTCCTGGAGACTGCATTGACCCAGATTTTGAACTCAGAGTGGGTTGGCAGGCTCTGATGGTGTGACCTCCTCTGGGAAGAGGACACCTCTTCACTGCATCACCCTATCCACCAGAACCTCCAGATCCCTGTTGGAATAATGCGGTGCCATCTTCTCCCTAATTGAGCAGGACAGTTTTGGAATAATTGTGTTCATCCAAATGCACAGTGGTTTCTTAAAGATGGTTCAGACACAAGGGATCCTGGTCTTTTGATGGATGTCTACTGGGTGGTCAGTTGTTGTAGCAATGATGCATGGTTAGATGGGACAGGAATCAGATGTGAGAGAGGCCACAGGGGTGTTGTGGATAATTATTGAATTTGGTAAGATAGTGCAAGGAAACTTGCCAGGCATCATAGCGAAAACCCTCCTAAAATCACAATTCAACGTGGACTTATCTAAAATAATGGAAGAGCCTGCCCTTGTTGTTAAAGTGGTCTATAAATGTAAGTTAGTTGTAATGGGCTGGACTGATGCAGTTGAGAGAAGTGGAACCCATAATTCGATCGGGAGAGAACTGATCGGTCACATTTATATTGTGAGTGGGTGTCAAAGGAATGGCAACACATTTTTCATGAAGAGATGAGCTCTATGGCCTTGCTTTGCTGTAAAATATTAAAAGTAACAAGAAAAATGACTGGCCTTTGACATGCTGCATGCAAATTCTACGTTGATGATTTGACCTAGCAATGGGTGAAATATATCTTTAAGATTCTACCATAACTTTGCGGCTTAGGATATGTGCTACTGTTTGCAGCCTATCAAACTTTCTCTGTTTCCTGTTTTGTGGTGTTATCTGACTATTCAAGATATTTTTTCAACTTCAATCTCAACTCACTTTAATGACTCCTGAATTTCAATTTCACCCAATTACTATGGAATGCATCCAATGAGTAAGCTAACACACATTTCTTAAAAATTCATTTAAATGATGTGGACATTGCTGGCAATGTCAGTATTTGTTGGCCTTCCCTAATTGCCCAGAGTACAGTTAAGAGTCAACCAGATTGTGGTGGATCTGGAATAATCTTTGCGTTACAATGGCAGATTTCATTCCCTTAAGTGCATCAGCATACTGGTCCAGTGATTCACCCTGGGCTGTCTCTAAATGTATAACTCTTCAGTTCTATATGTAAGGTTAATCAGATGTTTTATTTAATTTCTGGTTTCTTCAATTTATTCTCATGCCCTCCGATTTTTTAACTTGTCTGCATCCATCAAGTCATTTTAAAAAAGCATGGATCACAATCTTCTATGAAAGAGCATCATAGACTATTTAACTACAGCAGGCACCAAAGACCTAATCCTCATTAACAAAGACATAAAATTTTCAGTAGAGTACTGTAAAGCAATGAGGTGCAGCAATTCTGCCCTGGATTTTGAAGCTAATTGTCATTCAACTTTCCTACCAAACTCTTTATTACTGGTACAGTGCATACTATCTAATCTGGCTTCTACTTGGATCAGTTGTGAGGTTAACCTGACCTAGAAAGCTCTGCTCCATCAAGTCCTACACCATCTGATGCGACGTAATATTTTCATTGATCCATCAGTGGAGCCATCTGTTCATAAACATAAAGACAGGCTTAAAGCAGAAAATATCCAAACCAGGAGCTAATGGGGTTGATTGTGGATTGATCAGTTCTGAGGAAGGGTCACCGGACCCGAAAGGTTAACTCTGTTTGCTCCTTCACAGATGCTGCCAGACTTACTGAGCTTTTCCAGCAACTTTGTTTTTATTCTTCATTGTGGCACACTTGGAAACACTGTCATCTCCACATCAGAGGTTTCAGGTTCACTTATCACACCAGGAAGTGTATAAAACTTCCACAAAGGGGTAGCAGAATAGTGTGGGACCTGTCATATTTCAGAAGGAATGTTAAATCCTGTTGATCTTCAGCAGTGAATAGTAAAGATACTGCAGGAAGCTCAAAGAAGAAACAGTCCTGCTAATATTGTGTTGAGATAGCAGTGTTAATAGAGGGAATTCACTCCCTAGTCCTGGCCAACGTTCACTCTTAGTCAATAAAAAATCAACTTTTTATTAGATTGCTGTATGTGGAATACAGATGTATGCAATTGTATGCTGCATTTCATACACTGCAAACTGTGATAGCACTTCAAAATTACTTCAATGGCTGCAAATCTGAAGTTAAGAAGGTACTATTTAAAATCAAGCCTTTCCTAATTCTTAGATAACAAGGTGTGGAGCTGGATGAACACAGCAGGCCAAGCAGTATTAGACAAGCAGGAAAGCTGGAAGAAGGCTCCTCTGATGCTGCTTGGCCTGCTGTGTTCATCCCGCTCTACATCTTATTATCTCAGATTCTCCCGTGTCGGCAATTCCTACTACCCCTTTCCTACTTCTTCACTTGGACGGAAACTGTTGAAGTATCTGTCTCCCAGACTTTGTAGGTAATAGTTACACACAAAGAGGGATTGACACACTTTTCTGCATGTGTGAGACAGAGTTATCTAGTTGCACACACATGATGTCATATTTTTAAAAATATATGTATATTCTTGGGATCGTGACAATCTCAGGCTGGGCCATCCGTAATTGTCCAGCTGGCAGTTAAAAGTCATGCACTTTGTTGTGGGTCCGGTGTCACATTAAGACCAGACCAGGTAAGGACGATAGTTTCCTTCCCAAGAGGAAATCAGTGAACTTGATGGGTTTTTCTGACAATCCACAACATTTTTGTGGTTAGAGTCATAGAGTCATAGAGATGTACAGCACAGAAACAAACCCTTCAGTCCAACTCATCCATGCCAACCAGATATCCTATATAAATCTAGTCCCATTTGCCAGCATTTGGCCCAAATACCTCTAAACCCTTCCTATTCATATACCCATCCAGATGCCTTTTAAATGTTGTCATTTTACCAGACTCCACCATTTCCTCTGGCAGCTCATTCCACACATAAAAAACCCTCTGTGTGAAAATGTTGCCCCTTAGATCCCTTTTAAATCTTTCCCCTCTCACATTAAACCTATGCCCTCTGGTTTTGGACTTGCCTACCCTGGGGAAAAGACTTTGTCTATTTATGCTATCCATGCCTCTGAAGCTCCAGAGAAAATAGCCCCGGCCTATTCAGCCTCTCCCTATAACTCAAACCCTCCAACCTTTGCAACATCCTTATTGTTACACCCTTAATTCCAGATTTTTGTTAATTTCAAATTCCACCTTTTGCACAGTCCCAAGCACAGTCCCCAGAGCATCACCTGGTTATATGGAATAATAATCTGATAATAATACCAATGGCCATCAACTCATTGAGTAATGCACTGGCAATCAACCAAATTCATCCACAGTGATCATAGATCTGAAAAAGTTTTAGTCTAACTATCCAATGTCCTTGGTTTCCGTCACTGAGGAATTCAGGTTCAAAGAAAACATTCACCATGTTTCTGTACTTAACATGAAATTAACTGTTTATCGCAAATAAGTTGTTCTTAACCAATACAATTTCAGTAGAATGAATTGCTGACTTATAACTCCACCACTTAAACTCTATCCCTTTCTAGATGCCCCCTTCACAAAGAGACAGACACATAAAGACAGACAAGACAATGGATATTAAGAAAAGCAAATCAGGATAACACAGTTTGATAGCACCAGCCTGGGCCGCATGATTTGATGAAATGCTTTTTCTCACTTCCTTTCAGTTCCTTTTTAGTTCTTTGTTGGTGACACAAGTTTGTTTACACACTAATACATTTACAGGTTGACAATTTGTCCTCCCCTTGTCTTTAACACCATTTTATTCCTCCTTCAGAGGAAAAACCAGTGGAAGACAGCCAGCTGTTGACGGAGACCTTTTGGTACTTCCACACAAGACCGAAAATATACTGACAGACATTTTCAATTGGTTGGCTCTCTGCTGTCACCTGGTTGGGAGCAAATCAGAACTTTGTTGCCAAGTGATTATCTCCCTTAGTTTAGAGCCTATTAGTTTAATGGTGTCTGCTTTGCTGTCACTGTTCCAAGGAAAGCAATGTTGTATACAACCCCCAGTGTACTCCATCTAACATGATTTTTAAAAGTGCAGCCAAATCTTTACACTGGGTTAAAAGCAGTATCTTCCTTTCTAATTTTACAGTCCAAAATTAAAGTAAGTGCAATGATGTGATCTTCACACTATTGGAAATGTGCAAAGGTAATGTTTCCCTCTTTGAGGATGTTAATGCGGGCTAATACATATAAACAGGCCTCTCATTGCTGACAAGCAAGAATTCCGTCTCACCATTCGTGACTTGGTTAGAAATTTGCTCTCAATGGCAGTAAGCTCCCTGGTGCCAATCTCATAAGATTTTCTCGACTTTCTTGCCAATGCTCATGTGATTCAAATGGCTGGGAAAATTCAGTCCTTGACTTTGCCCTCCCCGTTAGGAATATTCTTAATGTCCTTATTTGTTGCTATCATTTGAACTGTGCAGTACAAAATTGTGAGAATAGGCCATTCCTTAAGGACTCTGAAGACAAGAAGGACATATTCACCAGCAGCCAACAAATACAGGATCAATGACACCTGAGGTCTTCGTTCACAAGAGTCGCTGCCAGAACCACATATTTGGGAACTTCATCAATACCAGGAGATGTTGGTAGAAACTTACTATTGTCACCACAGGTCTGTGTATGGCATGACCTACAGTTGACATTTCATTCAAGAATGGATCTTTCCACAGAGCTGATAATTACCAAGACAGGAAGCTCTCATCTTACCAAATATTTCCAAACCATTATAGTGGATATCTTTCACATCAGTCCTGCAATGCACTCACTGTATAGCAGATCATTACTATGCTTGCAAGTGGTAATACTTGCTTTGTTTTACTTGTAGACTTTACTTCAGCTTAACAAAACACAAACCTTTCAAGTTAGCAAAGATGGCATCTTTATGGGTTTCAAGATTCTTTAATTACAGCCATAAGTTACATTTTCCGACGTCATTCTAACACGGTCCACTTCTTTGCATTTCTGTCTCAAAGTCTTTCCGAAGTAGGGTCACCAGAGAGCAATCTATCTAATTCAATTGGAGATTGCTGTAAAGTAGCCAGTACTTAGCATAACAAACATTTATTTGCATAGGTGTGTATTATTGATATGGAATGTTTTTCCGGTATTGAGGAACATTGGATCCTCTTGGATTGCCATGGGTGAGGCATGCATTGTGTCCTGAATACAGTGCACAATCATGCTGTGGGTGAATTTTAGAATACTTTGTCTTAACAAATGAGCATCCGTTCTATACTGGCTGTACGCATTGGCTCATGACCCGCGGTAGCTTGGAAGAATGTAGTTGCATATAAGCTCCAAATTGATTCTGTCAGCGTCTATGTAGCTGATCACAATGTCTAGTAAGTTTAGTGAAGTTTAGCTGGCAAAGTGAGATATTTTCCAATGAATTTGGATATTTGTGGCATTGTCAATAGAACTTGCTGATCTTGGCTGTGAACAGACCTCTCTTATCAAATGGTCACAAGATAATTATGAATGAGAAAGGCCATCTGGCTAACCTTAGATCATTAACGCAGAGAGATTTGATTGATCAGCATAGATCACTCCAATGACTCTTAAATTACACTTTCGCCTTCAGTGATTCTAGCTGAAAGCTTACACCAGAATTTTATCACACTGATAGATATGTTTTTAAATTTGTTTGCACTCTAGTCCCAGGCCTGCCGTTAATTTAAAGTAACATTCTAAATTGGTTGTTTGCAAACACATAACAATCTCATGTGCATGGCCACCTCTTTGAGATCTCATTTCCAAGATGAAAGCTGGAATTCCTCGCCATTTCCTCATAGCTTTTCCCATTTCCCCCAGGGCTTGAATATGTTTTGTTTCCCCCTGGCAACCATAACCTTGCACACAGAATCCAAATGTGTGGTCCCATCAAAGATGTTATCTTTCCTGACTTATATTCAAGCATGCCTCAAACATAGTTCAACATTGTAAAGCTATCATTCACTATTATGTTGTATTAATTGGGCATGTTTAGTACTGAATCCACTAGGACACTTGTCTTTGGAAGCTTTATTTACACTTATGTCAAGACCAATGAAAGAAGTACATGTTACCTGATTTCCCCTCCTCTGTAAAGCATTTTGCTCTTTTCTGATCTGCCTATTGTTCTGCACATTTTGCTCCACAGTGTCTGATCCACCTCTTCCAAGCTTCTGTCACATTTTCTTTCAACATAGTTATCACTCATATTTTACAGCAAGAAGAAAGAAAGACATCCAGAACAGCCGACATCTTCAAAGTTTTGCTCTGGCTTCCAAAGAATCCAAGATGAAAAGTGTACGGGAAAGAACAGCAAAAGTTAAGGCACGAGCAAATGCCCATACCCCCAAAAGCTTTCTCGCCTTTTCAAAGCCAACTAAGCCAATGCTTAAGCATGACCCCTTCCCATCATGCTTTTGTTGCTCTCTCCCACTTCACAATTGTCTTTCTTTCTTCCCAAAAAATGCAACTCTCATGCACAAGGGCCAGCTTGCAGAGTATCATTCCCAAGCCAATAGCTGCCTTTGGCAACCCCCAAAACCCTTTCCCCTCAGTTTGTGGATGGAATGGATGGACTAGCCTCGACCCACTGCCTTAAGCCACCTAACCAGGCAGCCCCGGTCAAGAACTGTCCAGGCCCCTGACTGGTGGCTCCACACTTCCCTGAATGCGATAGCCCTAGTCTGGCCTCAATGGAGCCACGGGACCGATTGTGACCTACTCCCTGGACTACAGAAAACATCCTACTCCCACCCAACAGAGAACACCCTGACTGGATGCCTGACCATGACCAATATCCTTGGGCTAAGATAAGAGGCTGCCACTGAGTTACTGTGCCAGGACCCCCTGACTGACAAGCGAGGCCCACTCCCCTCAGCCACTGAGACCCAACTATTTGTTTGCTGAAAATATTGCCATGTAAGCTAATAAAATGTGAGGCTGGATGAACACAGCAGGCCCAGCAGCATCTCAGGAGCACAAAAGCTGACGTTTCGGGCCTAGACCCTTCATCAGAGAGGCCCATGAGGTGAGGGTTCTGGAATAAATAGGGAGAGAGGGGGAGGCGGACCGAAGATGGAGAGAAAAGAAGATAGGTGGAGAGAGTATAGGCGGGGAGGTAGGGAGGGGATAGGTCAGTCCAGGGAAGACGGACAGGTCAAGGAGGTGGGATGAGGTTAGTAGGTAGGAGATGGAGCTCGTCAGCTTTTGTGCTCCTGAGATGCTGCTGGGCCTGCTGTATTCATCCAGCCTTACATTTCATTATCTTGGATTCTCCAGCATCTGCAGTTCCCATTATCCCTTGCCATGTAAGCTGCTTATTTCAGAAAATATTCAAATAAGCTAATAGAGTGCTGGTCCTTGGGTACAAATAAGGGGATATAAAAGGTTAAAAGTCGGATGGTGCAGCTTGTGAGGCTGATGCGGCACACTGCCAAGCAGCGAAGTCTATACATCTACCTGACTGCGGAGGGCAGACCACATGGTATGGCATGGCAAGGTAAGGAATGGATGGCATGAGCATGCAGGTAGGCGCACAGTGAGCAAGCAATCAGACAGCAATCAAGTGGCCCTGAGATGCAGCCTGGTCCAAACAGTGAATTGCATGCCCGTCTGTGTCCACATTGCAACTAGCGATGAACTGCAGCAGCAGGGACAATGTGCTTCCAGTGTATCTGAGAAAGCCATGACGGTTGTGTTGGGGTTGGCAAGTGTCACTGTGGGATTCTACCTATCACTGTATTAAGATTAAGCTAGCCACTGTATTTTAATGAAAGCCTGTTATTACATTACAATGTCAACATCTGGGTCCCTTTTTGAGTTGTCTTCTCATTATGAGCTGTGTCAGCTATTTCTAAGAAGCTCTTAGAATCATAGAAGCCCTACAGCACGGAAGCAGGCTATTTGGCCCATCAAGTCCGCACTGAACTTTCAAAGAGCATTCCACCAGACCCAATGTCCCTGTAACCCTGCATTTCCCATGGCTAATCCACCTAGCCAGCACCTCCCTGAACATTATGGGCAATTTCACATGGCCAATCCACTTAATCTGCACATCTTTGGACTGTAGGAGGAAACTGGAGCACCCAAAGGAAACCGATCCAGACACGTGGGGAATGTGCAACCTCCATACAGACAGTCACCCGAGGGCAGAATTGAACCTGGGTCCCTGGCGCTGTGAGGCAGCAGTGTTAATTATCCCTTGGTTCTGTTTTTACAGGTTCCTTTAGGTTAACATTCATGAGAGACAGACACACAGTAAAAATAATCTGCCCAGGTAAAATGGACAATGAATGCCATCATTGCGATAGTGATGACCCTTAAACCTCCCTGACATGACAAATTTACACAAGTTATTGCATTCAATGCTCTCCAACAGGACCACCACAGATTCAGTGACTGAGAGGACACAATATGGTGGTGATGTGCAGAGTCCTAACAAAAAATAGTAGCTAATCAAGATTGATGCAGGTACTTACCATCAAGCACCTAGAAGTGATCAACTAGTGACTGGAGGAGGAACCTACCAAAATAGATCAGACAGAACAAACACTTGTTTCCATTCTTCTCATGATCCTGTCAGATCACAGCCTTGTTTCTACCACTGGACACTGTATTGGGGAGAGAATATAATGTCAAAATTCCAGAGATAAAATAATGAGAGAGTGAGAAAATAATAAAGGCGGCACGGTGGCTCAGTGGTTAGCACTGCAGCCTCACAGCACCACGGACCCAGGTTCGATTCCAGCCTTGGGCGACTGTCTGTGCCGAGTTTGCACATTCTCCCTGTGTCTGTGTGGGTTTCCTCCGGATGCTCCAGTTTCTTCCCACAGTCCAAAGATGTGCAGGCCAGGTGGATTGGCCATGTTAAATTGTCCATAGTGCTCAGGGGTGTGTGGGTTATAGGGGGATGGGCCTGGGTCTGGGTGGGATGTTCCAAGGGGCGGTGTGGACTTGTTGGGCCGAAGGGCCTGTTTCCACACTGTAGGGAATCTAATCTAAAAAAAATGCTGAGAAACGTCAACAGGTCTGGTAGCATCTGGTGGTGACAGAAACAGAGCTGAAGAGTTGATTTTTGAGGAAGTGGGATTGTCAAGAAATTTCCCAACCTGACAGGTCTCTCTCCTTTAAAAAAGGTCTCTGTGTTGGGCAGTCAAGGTCTGGATGGAGGTTAGACCTCCTGCATCTGGAGCTCAAGCCAGCCACACATTCACTGACAAAGCAGCCCAGTGTTATTGAACATTTTCAAGCCCTCAATCCTCATCCCCCCTTCACTCTTTCCTCATATCCCTATTTCCCTCTCATTGTCCATTCCCCTTTTATGTCCTTTTCAAACCATCATATTTCCATGGACCCCCATGTATTGCCAATAGCCACACAGCCAGAATAGGCTCATGTAGACCTCATGTCTTTGGAATGGAGATGAGAAAAAATTAAATTATGAAAAGATAAAACAATCAGGAACAGTAACCTGAGATAATGGGAACTGCAGATGCTGGAGAATTCCAAGATAATAAAATGTGAGGCTGGATGAACACAGCAGGCCAAGCAGCATCTCAGGAGCACAACCTAACAGGTATTTTATTTACCCACATCCGGTTTAAGAGAAGGATGGATGAGGGTTGGATGGCCAATACACACACAGGACCTGGTCACATAAATATTTTAATGAGTGCCTTCATTGACACAGTTTTTCTATTTTTAACTAGGAAACCTCATTAATGAAATGAGATCAGGCTGAATCCATTTTCATCATTCCTACAGTGGACTCTCAATTTGACCCATGTTGTCATCAGACCAGCCCTGGACCACAATCTGCCATCTCAAGCCATCACTGGACCACTACAGACAAACCATGGCTTGCCCACAGTTCTCCACAACCCATTTATGATCAGGACATTGTTTAGGTCATTGGAACCACTGTGTTGGATTGGAAAGGCCTCACCATTATGAGACTCTCGCCCTCGTCAACTCCACACCTGCTAATCAAAGGCACAATGTGGAATCAGCTAAAGTGACCAGAGCCTCCTTGTAACGTTGAAACTACCTCCCATCTCGTCAGAATCCTTCCCAAGTGACCAGAACCTTTCCACGGCACAAGTATCCAAGAATTAACAGCCATCTTATTTTGTTTGCCATATCTCTCCAGATATGGTTTCAGGAATTCCTGTCAGTTGTTCTCCCCTTGTCCCTTATCAAAAAAATGCAATCTGATCCTACTTCAAGCAAAAATGAGACACTTCCAACAACACCTTTACAGTGGAGAGAATGCGTTTAACATTTAGAGGGATCAGCCATTAAAAATGTTAACTTTATTCTACGACAAAACATAGAAACGTTATGATTCTTATCCTATTATAAAACACATTTAAAAACTTATGTAACTAACTGGAAATCCTTTTATAGCGTTGTTTCAGTGTAGCTTCAAACATAATGAGATTATGCTGGCTCCTTTTCTTATTCCATACTTCTATTCTCAATCCCACGAAAGAGATAAACTCTGCTCAATTTCTCAGACTTTGATGTCCCCTTCGATCTTTGCACATTTTTCACAATGTTCAAACAGGACGAATCACTATCCCTTTTTCCTTTAGCTATCCCCTCAGTTAGTCACAACAAGGGCAAAGTACACCTTTCCCCCAACCAAATGAATTTAAGTTTTAAGTCAACTTAGCCAGGATTTCTTGTGTTAATGTAATAGTGAATTTACTAATCACCAACTGTGAGAAGATATCATAAAGCAATACATAAACACAGGTTAGAAATTAGAATTGAGTCCAAGAAATCTGTGTATCATTCACTGCATCATTGGTGAAGAGTAAATCGTGTAACATTGATTGCTGAAATATTGCCGATGTTGAGATGCTTGGTTTAATAAAATTCTTTTGTCTGTTTCTTAATGAATTGACATGAATATTGTTAGGCTGTGATTTTCAGAGCACTTGAACTCAGGCTAGTGCACATAATTACCATAGCCCAGTGGCACACATGAGCACCTCAGCTCATGAGTACATGCAGATCAGGGTTGAGATTGGCTTTTAATTCCAATCCTTGTGTGTTTTTGAAAAGAGAAGGCACAAAACAAGGCTCTTGACCTGACTGCTGTCTTTCCTTCACTCGCGTTCGCAGTTTAAGATACTCACCATAATTACATTTCATTTTGTAGTTCATTTCTTTGTTTAAACATTTATTGCCACCTTCAGGCAAAATGTTCCAGGATTTCTCTCCAGCTATTGAATTTACAGCTGCAGACAACTCTTGGTTTTTTTAAATAAAAAAATTATTTTGTCATTTAAATTTCAATATGTCTGGAGTTATAACTCCTTATCATGGAAAATTGCCTGGCATTCTTTTGTTGAAAAGGAGGGAGTGCTCCACAAAGTGTTCTGCATTTTCTATTTTCTGCCTAACCACTAGAAAACTCACCATTATCACAACATCCCTGTTTTGTGCACAGATGGTCAAACTATGATGTCCAGCTTGTAAATGCATATGCTATGGGCCCCAGCATTCAGCCTCTACACAGGGAATCTCGGTCCACATTGTATACTTATAAGAAGGGGTTTCGAATAACTTGCTATCCAGGGATCCAGCCAATAAAAAACCGTCTCATGGATCTCAAAAACTTTTAATTGAAACATTTCCTTTTCTGCCCTGTTTTTCTATCCAAAGTAGATGTGTTTGTGAAGGCGATATAAATACTTTTTAAAGCATCAGTTCGGGCTGTGGTCCTTGCAATTAGGGAATGCAGCTAAATTACCAAAGGTGTTAAAACCCTTCATCTATTTTTAAAATTATTTTTAGAATTGGTTTTTGCTCCAGGTAAACTATCACACCAAATAAGTGAATTCAAGAATCTCACGTATCCCAAAGCTTGTCTTTGTAAAACCTGATTTTGAAGGCTTCGTTTTTGTTTTAATTTCTTTGGGGCATCACTCCAGTATCAGTTCTTCTATCCCACATTTTTCCTTCCTTGCAAATTGAACTGATGCTCTCTACTTCATCATTTCTACCATCTCCTGTGGCAGACAGAGTCTCTTTGGCTTTGCTAGTCTTTCCTGGCTCAAGAAAACAAATTCTGTCTAACATTGCCTGTCCTTATGACAGTTGCATTAATTTGATTTTCTGTAATCGACATGCAAAAGTCTGGTTCTTATTTCTGAAGTGTGGGCAGTGCTTCATCATCCTAAGATTCTTTCCCTTTGACTTTTGGTAAAGATATCCTCACTCTGTCTGATTTCCTTCACTCTTCCATTACCCTTCTCTCATTTGCAGGGTCATGATGTTGCATTCAGCTTGAATATTTTAAATTGCTATGTGCAACCTGACTATATCTGCAAGATAATTATATTATTTAGTGTAATGTGCATACTTGATCACAATAAAAGTCTGCTACTGACCCATGGTTGCAGAAAGTCATCTCCGCAGTAGATTTAGAACATATGCCACAATAAAATTGAGCCTTATTTCTGTAAGAGAAAGGGTACTTGTGTCATTTGTGAAATATTCACTAACAATTGGGAAGCCGCAGGATTCCACCTCTTATGATGTGATACCTCAATGCAATGAGCACAAACCACTTTAAAAGACCAGAAGGGAGGTGACAGGAAATGTACCATTAAATTTGTCCTGCTAAAATAAATTAAACTGGCGCCTTTTAATATATGACTATAAATGAAATAAACTGTATCAGTATCCAACTTTTGTGCAACGGCAGTCTTTGTGGCCAGCTAATAAGTAACAAGAAGACATTTGAAGTTTGTAAGTGGAATATAAAGAGCGTCAAAATCGGCTGCCATTTTCCCTTAATGAAAGAATGCCTGGATTAGATGGAGCTTCGAAATTTCAATCACAATTATGACATTCCATAGGATCCACATCTATCCAAAAAATCATTGCGTCATGCTAAACAGAATTGTAGGCATGTTACACATCGCACAAGGTTCTAATTAACATGTCTTTTTATTAAATCTACGTTAACAACAGTGGACAATATCGATAAAGATTCCTCACAGGCATAATCTTTGGTTTAATTATGTTAAGGGGCATGTTTCCGCAGTGCACTTAAAATCTGAAACACTCTCCCAAACCTTATTCGTTACTGTCTCTATTCTCAGCTTCTCACAGACCCTGTTGCCAGTCCTTAACAGATGGCACTGAGCAGCAGCCTCCTTGATGCCCCACCTAAAAGAAAGGACTTGAGTGTGTTTGACAGTTGAAACAGATGATGCAGTGCACCACCTATGTAAACAGAAATAGTGCTGGGACTGATATAGCACAGAGATATGACCCTGACCATAGAGCCAGTCAGTCTAGACTCCAGATGTGATCATAATGTTACTAGGACATTTCAAATCCAACTGGTAAATATTTCTAACAGACGACAGTGGTTTGGTCAGAAAAAGTGAGACGGAAGACAAAGGGAATGTTATAAACACATTGCGCAGCATTATGAGCAGCTTTCCAAAAATACGTTATGTCTACAGTGATGAAAATAGCCGATTTGTTTCAAACAAACATCGAGCCTTAACTGCTGTGAGTTGGAAAACATCCACGGCAAGCCCAAGACACTTTGGGGCACACCAATAAATTACTTTTTTTTAATGGAAACCAACTGTACAATTAGCAAATTAAATTTGTTTCAGTCATAAAATTACTTGAGTGCCTTTTTTGAGTGGAGCAAGCCACTTGAGTTTTTACAAAAGCTGCATTAGAAAACCTGATAAACAACCCAGTAGTACGTATGGAACCATTTATGGTAGGAAAATGTGAAGTACTCCAGCTAACCCTTTTATGACTGAATTGCTGTGGCACTTTGCAGAATGTAAACCTGGTTTTAATGAAACTGGATAGAACTCGCTGCTGCAATGTTTCTGTCTTTGCTTGTTTCTCCTTTTCTTACTACATCATGAGAGGAATAGTTTCTAACAGCATTGATAGCCTCCTCACTCTTTTGGAGAAGATCCAAAATACCTAAAAACAAGACACATATAAATCCATGCAGCAAAACTACACAAATGATCATAATGATGCTATTGGTGATCCAAACTTCTACATGGTATGAGTGAGTAAATGATTTCTATTGAATACCAAAACATTACATTTATCCAAGTGTCCATGAAGAGAGCTATCATATCAGCTTGACTCATAGTGAAGGCTCAAGATTTTTAACACCAATTCTGGACGTTGTACTTGTCATTAAGACAGATGTGGCCAGGTCCGAACTTAAGATACGGGTACTACTAAACTTAAAAAAGAAGGATAAAGTAAAATGTATAAAGTAAACAAAGCAAGACCTAATTATCAGTAAAAAAAATAAATTTAGGAGTAAGGAATCAAACTGATTTGGATGAATATCACCTAAATCTGTTTTATTTGTAATTTGAGACCAAAGGACACAAGAACCATCCAAAGAATTCACTTCCAAACCTTTGATGTCTAGATCCATTAAATTAGCCTTTTGCAAACAAATGAATGACATGGATAAATAATTTTCCAAGATCAGGACAAACATATCCTCTTGCCCTGCTGTGGTGATGAGACTCAGGCAGAAAGCCATTCACCTATCCCATGATTTACTCCGCTCAGAGGATCCCTTTCTCATCAAATGGTTTAGGTCCTCGATCATTCATTCTTTAAACCCATTATACGATAACATACTCTTAAAACTAGCTTAAGTGCATGAATGGTTAATGAAAGAAAATTTGCACTCATGAAATACCATTCATAATCAATAGAAATCCGACTGTGTTTTGCAACAAATAAACTTCTGAAGTGTTGGAAACGTCAGAAGTTACACGGCAATAAAATGTGAGGCTGGATGAACACAGCAGGCCAAGCAGCATCTCAGGAGCACAAAAGCTGACGTTTCGAAGGGTCTAGGCCCGAAACGTCAGCTTTTGTGCTCCTGAGATGCTGCTTGGCCTGCTGTGTTCATCCAGCCTCACATTTTATTATCTTGGAATCTCCAGCATCTGCAGTTTCCATTATCTCAGAAGTTACACGGCTCCAGGTTATAACCCAACAGGTTTATCAGAAATCAGACAAGCTTTTGGGGCACAACCCCTTTGTAAGGTGCAATGAGACAGCACAGTACACAGACACAGAGTTCATAGGTACTACATTGGATGAGTCACATGAGTAGATGAGGAGGAAAGCGACGGACACCTGAAGATTTTGAAGGGCGCCCTCATAAGAATGGGATATAATGTTCAACTCATCAATCACCAGTTTATCCAGTTTCGAATTCAGCGAGTAATTCCAGTTATTTAGCTTGTCTCCAGCACCAAATTATTTTTAATTTGTTGTAACTATCTCTTTGCCCCGCCTAATCAGATTATAGATCTTCCTTTCTCTGGTTATTCAGCTGTTGACATTTTACCCACCATCTAACACTCTTGGTCACCTGCAGAGACTTTCATCTGACACTCTGCACACACCAGCTGTATGATCTTTTGATCTCTCTGCCCTTGATCTCTCTGCCTATAAGCTCTGTGTCTGTGTGCTCTGCTCTCTCTCTCTGCACCTGATGAAGGGGTTGCGCTCTGAAAGCTTGACTGATTTCAAATTAACTTGTTGGGCTATAACTTGGTGTCATATGACTTCTACCTTTGTCCAACCCAGACCAACACTGGCACCCCCACATCATATCAGAAATGTGACAGTCATTTTATACACAGCAAGACGTCACAAACACCAATGAGTCAATGGGTGAATTATCCATTTCTTGCTTACGTTAGTGGAGTGATGAAAGCCTAGACACTGGGGAAGAAAATACCTAGTTCTTCTTGGAAATAGCATCATAAGATTTTTCTTTTGTTCACTTCAGCAGGTAGGGCTTCAGTTTAAACTGTGAAAGAGAGCACCTCTGACAGTAGGCAGTCCCTCAGCAGTGCACTAGGTGTGTCAGCGTAAATTATGGGCTCAATTTCTAGGGGTGTGACTTCACTCTAAAAACTCTGACTCTGAGACGGATGGGTGACCACCAAGCCAAGACAGATACCTAAAATTATGACTCAATGCTAAGGTGAAATGCTAGCATTTGTTACTGTTTATATCATCAAAAGTGGCAGGTCAGCACTTTTCCCTCGTCAGAGATGCAGTTGCCAGAGATGTTGTGATGACAATTGAACAGGGAAGAGGGGAACCAAGTGACTGAAATCTTATAAAGCTAAACAATGAAGAATAAATTGGATGTGTTCGAACATACCATATAATCAAGCCTCAAATAATAGACTATTCTTCCCATCATTTTAAAGTGGAATCTATACAAGCGGAATTCTTAAAGGGGTCACTTACATGCATTCCCAAAGCTTTAACACAAGTTTAGTTCTTCCATGCTTTGTTTATGAATTCTAGGTAAAATATTCTTTGTGAATACACAATAAGAATGGCAGTTTTATTATTTCCTGTTATGTATTTTCACAATAAGCCTCTATATGACAGTCAAAGTAAACGTTCTAACTTTAAAATACTACATGTTGGAGTGCCTAAATTATTATTTATTATTTGAATGACAGATTTTATTTAAAATATTCCTCATGGAGGAATTTGGCAAGAGTTCAGTCTGGCATTAAATATTGATTCTACAAAATGTGTGTTATTGTCTCAAATTTCAACTTGGTTTGATGGTTTTAACAACATGAATCTGCTCTCAATTACATTAAAACTGAGAAACTCTGCCGTTTGGAAATATTGCATATAAATCTTACAGCCCAAAGGCTTCGTGAAGACGTACGAGAGGACAGCAACTGTTGAAACTCTCAGCAATCATTCCAAGGTTTAAATGTCACTGATTCGAAGAGAACTCTCTGCCAGTATTTTATTTAGAGCCAAGAACAGGAGACATTTACAACAACAAGCAACTAGTGGAGTGGCAGATCCCTGCCTTTCTCTGTGACTTATTCTGAATGTGACAGCAGCAAGCCGGTCTGGCTGAGGGGTCCATCGGTCATTCAAAAGATGTGGGTGGGAAGGTGGGGAGAGCATGTCACGGAGCTCGAGTGTTTGGATAAGGCCTTAGAGCATGTGGAGGAATCAGCGTGAAGCAACACACCTGGAGGAAAAGACAACTAATCCAACCATAGTTTCATATGGCCGGCTCCACAAAGTCTAGCCAACATCTGGAATGGATATCAGGAGACACTGAGCAGCCCCGACTGGCGCACTATCCTACCTTTGTACTCGCATTTAAAATGTGAAAGCAAACAGACATAAAGGATATATTTATGTTCAACAGCCTTTGAGTAGCATTTCTACTTCCATCAACTACACTCGAAAAGTTTCATGTTATTCACTGATCACCACTGATAACAGACATTTTTTGTAATCTTCACTACCCCCCCCTTTCTGTGAACTAATGCCATTTTTAAACAGAGAAAAAAAGATTGAAATGGCTATTGAAACTGTGACAATTAGCAGAGCATTAAGGTTCATTTTTCTTTGTATGTATTAATTGAATGTCAGCCAGCTCTTCTACGCTCTGTTGAACCTCTTTACAACAGTGTTAACCCTTTCTCCCGTGCATCCTTTAAATACATTCGGATCCTGACCCTATAAGGCAATAAAAAAAATCTTGGCTCCATTCAAGCTGATACTTTGGACTTTCGTCAGGCAGAAAGCTCTATTTTTACCAGGAGGAAAGAATCATTTTGAAGCAAACCTTTTATTTTGATTTGATACTTTTCTGCTCATCCAAATATTAATCAGTGATATTTTCAGTGGAAAGAAATATATTGTTTCCAGATTTCTCTGCTATTAGAACAATACATGCATGATATATATATATATTGGGAAAGCTGTTAGCCAGAAATGCCTTTCCAGGCAACAGCATGACTGAGGGGTTCCGGTAATTTCATAAACTGTGAAAGTAATCTTTTGATCCATTTACAAAGTCGCAGGAGCCCCGAGATCATGTTGCAACATTGCCTTTATTGATCAAAGTTAGCATTAGAGACTCAGGGCTGCCATGATAAGTACAATGGCCAGTGTGCTATTAAACCACACTGACCAGAATTTGTCCACTTCAATCGAGCTCTGTGCTGAATTAGTTGCTTTGAACCAGGAGTCAGCAAGGATTCAGTCAGCAGTCCTGAGATATAAAGGATAAACAAGCCTTTGGAGTGTTTTTGATCATTATCCAACGATAATTGCACATCTCCGCACACGCATTGGGTGAGGACTGGATCAAACCATGATGCTTCCAAAGTCGAAAAGCCTCCCAACAATAATGATCTAAGTTATGGTGGCACTCAGAAAACCCAGCCCAACAAAGAGGGACTAGTTCATTGATGAGTGAAGCTCTTGAAAGTTCATCATAACAACATTAGGAAAGAAGGGTTTCAAAATCATTCCCTTGTACGTGTGAAAGCTGAAATTGCTGAAGGGTATGGCCTGGCAGGAAAGGTCATGAGGTGTGTTTTTGGTAAGCCTGTCATTTCGTCACAAGGAGAGATTGGGCAGAATCTTATAGGAGTGTGAACTATGTAGGCAAAGGTGAGATTTGAGGCAGAATTACATGAGAAGCCCAGTGAGGCTTATGTCAATATTGGGAACAATTCACCATACCTTTTAACTAAGGTTCAGCTGTCTAGGCTAGTTTCTCACTAGCTAGTGGTGAATTGCGTATTAAGAAAGGGATTATTGCTTGTTAATGACATTATGAACTGCGCATCTTACCTCTCCAGCTTGCACTATGGTAACTTCAGCTGGTAGCAAACTGGAAGCTAAGGATTCTCAATATTGAAACCAGAGCTAGAAGCTGGTGAGTCCAGCTTGCTGCTTACTCCAAAGGACTTCCAGACACGAGACACTAAAATCTTGAGCAAGCTCCATGGGCATTGGCCATATGAACCCCACATCCATGGACACCGGCATATGACATGTAGCAGCCTTTAAGAACCATCATGGCACATCTCTGAATCACTTACAGGATGCTTTGGCACTCCAATCCTGCACCTCAGGCTGTATCAGCAACTGTCATTGTAACACTGCAGCGAGGACACTGTCACTCAGGGACACACACCCAGATCATGGACTACAACAGGCTGCATCCCTGGCTGCTTGCTTGGTCTCTCACACTGTGAGCCTTCATGAACACGCTTACGGCATCCCTGCCTTGCTTTGCCCTTTTTGCACGGTGCCTCCTCAGCTGGAGGTACCTGGTTCAAGGTACTGCTGTCTTGTTTTGCCATTTTGCATAGACACCAAGCTGGGCAGTCAATCCAGAGACACAGGTAATGTTCTGGGAACCTGGGTTCGAGTCCCACCACGGCAGATGGTGAAATTTGAATTCAAGGAAATATTTGGAATTAAGAGTCTAATAATGACCATGAATCCACTGTTGACTGTTGGAGAAACCCATCTGCTTCACAGATGTCCTTCAAGGAAAGGAAACTGCCATCCTTACCTGGTCTGGTCTGCATGTGGTTCCAGACTCACATGGTTGACTCTTAACTGCCGCCTGGGCAATTAGGGATGAGCACAGTGCCTGGCTAGCGATATCCTCCTCTCCGTGAATGAATAAAGGAAAAGAAACAGTCGGTCTCAGTTAAAACACAAAGGATAGCCTGCACTCAGGGGATCCCAGCGCAGCAAATCAAGGGCAGCGTTTGATTTCAGTCCAGAGGCTTAGACCATCAGTCAGCTGCTCAAGGTGATCAGAGTCAGGATGGTTTCCTCATAAGGGGCGGGGAGGAGCTTAATATCAGGAAGCCTAACAGTAGGCTGGGCTCTTTTTGCCCTGTTAGGGACTGGTTTCCTGCTGGAATGAAAAAGAGGCAGATATTAAGGGAGGTGAAGCTCAGTGTACCAGCTGATGCAGATGGGGAGCTGTCCCAAGCAAGTGAGTCGTCAACACAAGAGGGTATGCAGGGTGAGTGGTGCCAGTGGTGAGTTGGAGTAGCTGACAACAACTTTGGGAAGAGCATTGGCCTTGGTGGGAGTTTGGGTACAGTCGCAGAAGCAGAGACAGAGGGAGGTATCTGAGAGAAAGTGTTTACACTGACTGAGGGCAGAAGGTCATTGACCATTTTCCCACATTGCTGGGCATTCCTCCCAATAGCTGATACTGCATTGATTTGGATGGAAACTATGGACCAGGCTGGCATGGCCTAGTGTCACAACCTCCTCTGCCAGTCCTGAGGGAAGCAGGCACGACCCCACAAACCATCTAGGACCACCAGGGCATAGCTGGGGCCCATGGGCACCTGCATGGGCCCCAGCTATGCCTGCCTCTTTGTAGGTTACGTGGAACAGTCCCTCTTCTGCACCTACACAGGCCCCAAACCCCACCTCTTCCTCCGGTACATTGATGACTGTATCGGCGCCGCCTCTTGCTCCCCAGAGGAGCTCGAACAGTTCATCCACTTCACCAACACCTTCCACCCCAACCTTCAGTTCACCTGGGCCATCTCCAGCACATCCCTCACCTTCCTGGATCTCTCAGCCTCCATCTCAGGCAACCAGCTTGTAACTGATGTCCATTTCAAGCCCACCGACTCCCACAGCTACCTAGAATACACCTCCTCCCACCCACCCTCCTGCAAAAATTCCATCCCCTATTCCCAATTCCTCCACCTCCGCCGCATCTGCTCCCACGATAAGACATTTCACTCCCGCACATCCCAGATGTCCAAGTTCTTCAAGGACCGCAACTTTCCCCCCACAGTGATCGAGAACGCCCTTGACCGCGTCTCCCGTATTTCCCGCAACACATCCCTCACACCCCGCCCCCGCCACAACCGCCCAAAGAGGATCCCCCTCGTTCTCACACACCACCCTACCAACCTCCGGATACAAGGCATCATCCTCCGACACTTCCGCCATTTACAATCCAACCCCACCACCCAAGACACTTTTCCATCCCCTCCCCTGTCTGCTTTCCGGAGAGACCACTCTCTCCGTGACTCCCTTGTTCGCTCCACACTGCCCTCCAACCCCACCACGCCCGGCACCTTCCCCTGCAACCGCAGGAAATGCTACACTTGCCCCCACACCTCCTCCCTCGCCCCAATCCCAGGCCCCAAGATGACATTCCACATTAAGCAGATGTTCACCTGCACATCTGCCAATGTGGTATACTGCATCCACTGTACCCGGTGTGGCTTCCTCTACATTGGGGAAACCAAGCGGAGGCTTGGAGACCGCTTTGCAGAACACCTCCGCTCAGTTCGCAACAAACAACTGCACCTCCCAGTCGCAAACCATTTCCACTCCCCCTCCCATTCTCTTGATGACATGTCCATCATGGGCCTCCTGCAGTGCCACAATGATGCCACCCGAAGGTTGCAGGTACAGCAACTCATATTCCGCCTGGGATCCCTGCAGCCTAATGGTATCAATGTGGACTTCACCAGTTTCAAAATCTCCCCTTCCCCTAACTGCATCCCTAAACCAGCCCAGTTCGCCCCCTCCCCCCACTGTACCACACAACCAGCCCAGCTCTTCCCCCCTACCCACTGCATCCCAAAACCAGTCCAACCTGTCTCTGCCTCCCTAACCGGTTCTTCCTCTCACCCATCCCTTCCTCCCACCCCAAGCCGCACCCCCATCTACCTACTAACCTCATCCCACCTCCTTGACCTGTCCGTCTTCCCTGGACTGACCTATCCCCTCCCTACCTCCCCACCTATACTCTCTCCACCTATCTTCTTTACTCTCCATCTTCGGTCCGTCTCCCCCTGTCTCCCTATTTATTCCAGTTCCCTCTCCACATCCCCCTCTCTGATGAAGGGTCTAGGCCCGAAACGTCAGCTTTTGTGCTCCTGAGATGCTGCTTGGCCTGCTGTGTTCATCCAGCCTCACATTTTATTATCTAGGACCGCCAGGTGACTGCCCGCAAAGCAAGGCACCAATTTTCCCTTGCCAGCTGTATCTGGGGCAGATGTCAGGAACCATACAGGGCAGCTCTAGTGGGTACACAACAGAGAATGACGCTGGTGACAGGGATGCCGGTCCATTTTGGTATATCCTGCCAGCTGCGAGTTGTTCTCGGTAAATTAGTGCTTGAATCTGTTGAGAGAGATTTCATAGGGATGGGGTAGGTAGTGAAAGAGGAGCGTTTGGTAAGATGTGGCATATAAAGCACCAGGCATCACAGAGAAAAAGTCTCCCTGAGCTTGACAAACTGCCACTTAGCCAAAAAAAAGTAAGATTTTGCCACTAGATATTTTTTAACCCCTCGGGCCCTGTTAAAAAGTTGCCGGATTGACCTCCCAGTGAATTCAGGAACAAGACATAGCTTGATAAATTAGTAAATTCCTGCATTGAAACAAACTGTAACATTTTCACCTTGTGTTATTTTCTCAGCCTGCAGATGCTTAGAAATGAACAGAGGGGCTGGCAGAAGAGATTGTTTGCCATTTCTGGATAGCTGAACGAACTGCGGATGCTGTAAATCAGGAACAAAAACAAATTTGCTGGAAAAGCTGAGCAGGTCTGGCAGCATCCATGAAAGAAAACTGAGTTAACATTTCGAGTCCAGTGACCCTTCCTCAGGACGTAATAGATATAGCCTGCTCAGAGCAACAAGGACACAAAGCTAGCCAGTTAGCGCAGTAATTACAGGCAACTTTATGTACGCCTGTCATTTGCTTTAATTGATAACTTCATTTAGAAAATTTGTAGAGAGGAATATTTAAAAAAAGAAGTTTTAAAAAACTGTCGCTGACTGGAATGGTGTGCAAGGACTGGAGAAATGGTCACAAATGGTTAGCAGCTACAACTCAGAAATTGATTGCAACTCGGACTAAATTACTTTCTGTGTCCTACATTTGCTGTGCACGGTCTAGGTCCGAAACGTCAGCTTTTGTGCTCCTGAGATGCTGTTTGGTCTGCTGTGTTCATCCAGCTTCACACTTTGTTATCTTGAACTCCAAAGTCTGTATTAGTCCACAATTACCTATCATGTAGTACACTGCCTTGCAATCCTGCACCAAGCAAAGGTAAAGCTGCGTTTTACATGTTGCATATATAATTCCTGCTGTGATAACATTGCACAAATCCTCACTGCCATTTATTAATGATTCTATCATGCAGACACTTTGATTGTTGTTTTAGCAGAAGTGATAATCTAATTATTTTTAAATGGCAGGTGGAGGAAATTGATTTAAGAATGCTGGGGACACATTTGATAATATTACAACTCGTTATTACCAGGCTATGGTTTTCATGAGCTTCTCATTATTTAGTGTTTCGAAGCACCTCCACTTTTGTGTTAAATGCTGGGTGCAATTATTCACAAAAATACATGTCAGCGCCTTCTGTCTGTCTGCGGTATGCTTGAAAATGGCTATAATGTAGAATTTAATGCGATGGTGTCTCTATAAACATGTCAGGGCAATTTTCCTTATAATGGACGTCTAAATATGATGCAACTGTACATTTATAGTCAGCCTGTGTTGTGCTCCAGAAAAACCTCACCAGGAAAACAGGCCTGTCAGAGATGAGTATTGCAAGACGGTGAAAAGAAATGTTTACAGGATATGAGTGTCTTTCAGATTATTCAGATGAAAATGTGCAAAAAGTGCTGCGTCCGCGAGCCATGCTCAAGGACACACACTGACCTTGCATCTCTCTTCGACACTGTAATAATCCCAATTTATCTCACGTTGAATACAATGTTCATTCATTCCAAAAGGTCATGACAAGTTTACCATATTATTGCTGAAATCCACTGGAGGGAGGGGCTTTCAACACCCACAACTGAGTAGAAGAGGGT
This sequence comes from Stegostoma tigrinum, assembly GCF_030684315.1. Taxonomy (NCBI): domain Eukaryota; kingdom Metazoa; phylum Chordata; class Chondrichthyes; order Orectolobiformes; family Stegostomatidae; genus Stegostoma; species Stegostoma tigrinum. Next base: position 114,428,734 of record NC_081357.1, on the reverse strand, counting down.
TGGGTGTTAAAAAATTTTAAAATGCAACAGCATGACTCCAACCAGTTGCATAGAGGCCAGACTTCTTTTGTATGGCAGTGGTTGGGTTGTATGTATGAGTTTTGTTTTGAGAGACAGAATGCTTCAAAACTACATTGAAACCAGACTGCCACTGAGCAGTTGGGGGCGGGTTATGATCTATAGCTGTCACCTGTGTTCTCATCATTTTACCTCCTTCCAACTGCGCTGTGAGCCAGGAACCCCCTGTTTGTTCTGAAGGAGCCTCCTTTTCACCACTACCTTGGACAACATAGAGGAGTTGAAAATCCACAGTAATCTAATGCATCCCTGTGACTTCAAACATTACAAGTGCATTTCTATTGTAACTTGCCCTGCCTGAAGATATCCCAAAGTGCTGTTTAGAAAATAAAATGTATTTCAGCAGTCACTGTTGAGATATACTCACCCAAGTTTACATACAGTGAGCTCTCACAAACCGTACTGAACTGCTTTAGTGATTTCAGCTGAGAAGTAAAGATTGGAAAGAAAACTAGAAAAACATCATCTTGCTTTTACTCGAACTATATCATAGAATCTCATGCAAAGGTTAGAAGGGGAACACACTTTAACATCTCATCCAAAAAATAGCCCCTTCAAGGGTCCAATGGTCATAAATTTATTGGCACACCGGGGTGTTGCTGCTTAGATCAAATGGGAGTCCTGAGCCCATGTGTGTAAATGGTAGGACTCTGAAGGGGATTTTGCCAGTGGTGGTAAACTGAGAACATAGTCACCATTGAGGATGGCAGCCTACCTCTCTAACCCACTATGACTAGTTCCTGGGCAAGTTCCCCTTGTTTATTATGGTGCAAAGTAGGATATCCCAAAATGTCAAGCTCCTATGTAAGGAGGGATAAACTGAGTCCCATTCTATAGTCACCTGCTGCTTCAGTTGATTGCAACAGGGTTAACTTAAAAATAATTAAACAGAAGAGATATTGGAACATTGATCTATTACAACATGTAACACTGGTAACATTGATTATGATGGTTGAGTCTCATTTTTGAGATTCTTGGTTTTGTGTGTTAGCAGAAATCCTGCTTCCTTTCCTTTGCTGACTTGCTTCCAGCATCCAGAGCAGGAGATCGGCTTTTAATGCTACCTACATGCAGGGGTGTTTAATGGTTATCCCCAAGGTGTGACCTTCACATCAAATTAGTCCACACATTGATTTACCAGGCCAATGACAAACACAGATCAAGGGTTACATTCAGTTATTAACCCCTTTTTTGGATATTCTTGGAAGTATAAACATAACATGTCTTTTGATTCATGTCCTCAATCTGAAATATAACCCATTAAGAGATATCCTGTTGAGAGCAGGCAATTAAATTGCTTTGCACCACTCTCCTTTGAGGGTACAATATTTTGCGGGTTCACACAGGGAATTTTTCAGCAAGGGAACTCTGTTCTCAGAAGTTGCATTATCATCTGGTCTTTGCTTGCATTCTTTAAACAAACACATGTAAGGTCCAAACATTCAACATATTCGTAAGTAATTTGAGCTCTGATCCATTGTCATGTCAATTTAATAAATTTAACTTAGGATCTCTGCTTAAGCTCAACATAGAGCTAGTTTTATCAAACCTGAAGGGAGGCTGTGCTAGCTGCACTCAAGAGTCACTGATTTGGTACAGGAAGCTGCGAACAGTGGTTAGATCGCTTATACGCACCAATGTTGCAGACCCTGGATGTCACTTCTGGGGTCTCTATCAAAGGTTGGAGGGCTTGGGGTGGAAGAGAAAGGAGTATGTCACACTTTCACTGCAGATTTATGCACATACCCTACCCGTGTCTTTGATGCTTCATCCAATGTCAGTCCCATAAACACTGGACTAATCGCAAGGCTGATTATGGGTTATTGCTGTGACAAAATGGCAGCCATATTTGTCAACTTAACAACAGTCATTGGATGTGAAAAGATGACAGATCCCTGCAACAGGATCTCTAAACAGTTAGGATCAACCATGTCAGACCAGATATTATCCAGTTGAATGGCACAGCAGGCTCCAGGCCTGAATGGCCTACTCCTGTTCCTATTTCTAATAGCCTTATAAGTGCCTTCTAAGTATTGCTATTAGTCTAGCCAATCTCTAATTAAATAAAATATTTCCAACGGTCATCCTTCTCACCAGCCCTGAGACTGAATTTTGTCATTAAACCTGATCATACTATGTCAATAACTGAACATTTAAATTACCCCATTGAAATATTCGGAAGGAGAGGCAGATGAATTCCATCAAAACAAGTCATCTATTAGTAGAGCTGTGGTGGCTGCTATCCTCAGGGAAATGTGCAAAAGTAATAAAATTTTTAAGAAAGTAAAACTGTGTGACTTACAGGATAATTAGATAAAACATTAATTCAATAGTCCATGTATTCTACTTGTCATTATTCACTCTACTCCAACTGTTTAAAATTTAATTATTATGGATACACATATTCCCTCAGTAAATTCTGTTCAAAAAGAGAATTCAAAAATTCTCTTTATTAAAAACTATAGGCTCTGGGAAATTATTTTCATGCTCCAAACAACATCAAGTTCATGTGCTGTGTTAATGGGAACTGTGGATGCTGGAGAACCCAAGATAACTCACACATAACAAAGTGTGGAGCTGGATGAACACAGCAGGCCAAGCAGGATCTCAGGAGCACAAAGGCTGACGTTTCGGGCCTAGACCCTTCATCAGAGAGGGGGATGGGGAGAGGGAACTGGAATAAATAGGGAACAAAGTGTGGAGCTGGATGAACACAGCAGGCCAAGCAGCATCTCAGGAGCACAAAAGCTGATGTTTCAGGCCTGCTTGGCCTGCTGTGTTCATCCAGCTCCACACTTTGTTATCTCAAGTTCATGTGATAATGGGAACTGCAGATGCTGGAGAATCCAAGACAACAAAGTGTGGAGCTGGATGAACACAGCAGGCCAAGCAGCATCCCAGGAGCACAAAAGCTGACGTTTCGGGCCTAGACCCTTCATCTGATGAAGGATCTAGGCCCGAAACGTCAGCTTTTGTGCTCCTGGGATGCTGCTTGGCATGCTGTGTTCATCCAGCTTCACACTTTGTTGTCTAACATCAAGGTCATACTCATTTTTCTGGGTTGCTGTCACTAGGGGCAGAAACTTATTGGGTCTGAGGAATGTGGGTTATGGCAGAGCTTGTGTCAACATCAGCCGAGAAGTCTGGCAATGCCAATCTCAATGCGGCACCATTTCACTCCTTCTTTCATACGTTTGACATGGTGAGGATTTTCTGGCTCCACTTGCCTAATTAAGGTCCAGCTTCCTATCCTATTATACTTACCAAACAGGCTGGAAGTTGAGAAAACTCAACATGGAAGTACCTGGTGTACCCAGCTTGTAGTTTGTGCAAAGAAAATCCATGCGATATACTTGGCACTAGCATCTCAGGGCATTCTCATGGGCAGTAGGCACACACACCCCATGTTCCAGGGACATCCGAATGTTGCAGCCTTTGAGAAACCTCATGGCATGTCTCCAATCCACCCACTGGAAGCTCTATATTTTAATGTAGCCCTCGGTTGCACTGGTGACTATCATTATAGTGCTGCAGCAAAGATACTGCACTCCAGTTCATTAGCTGGACTAGAGTGCATCACTCACTGTCATAGTGCTCACTCACTCTGAGCCCACCTGGATGCTCACAGCACCTATTGTCTTGCCTTTCTGTGCTTTGCCCTCTCAGTTAGAGCGACCAGACTCATATTACTTCTGTCTTGCCTTGCCATTGAGTTTGTCATGGGTGTCGGCAGTCCTCAGTTAAGTCAAGAGAAAGAGGGTAAGATATCAGAGAGAAGTTGGTGACACGCTAGCGGAGTGGAGATGAACATTGACCTTCTTCCTAGCTTGCTGGGCTTTCCCACAGATGGCTGAGACTGTTCGAACCAGGGGGAAAACTCCGATCAGGCTGATGTCATGGCTGTAAGCAGGCCCCAGTCAAGTCAAGGTGAATATCCTTCAATCAGAGTGTCCAACACTGAAAGGCAAAGGCAGCCTCTGATACCTGGGAGAGGAGGCATTCCCATCTCTGCAGTGGCTCCAGGTTCCTGCCTGGAAAACAGGAAATCCCCACTGTCTGCTATTTCCAGGTAAACCTCAGGAACTGTGCAGGGCAACTCTGGGCTGACAGAGCATGTCTGGCTTCCCAAAATGGCGTGGACACAAGGGATGCTAGTGCGTTCTGGGACATCTGTTGAAAGGCGAGTTGTGGGAATAGCATGTGTTAAGCAGGGGCTGGAAACGGAACATGGAAGATACCAGAGTGAAAGGTCGGGCGTGGGGAGTGGTTAATGAGGCGAATTTGCTGAGATGTGGTGAGGTAATTCATTAGGCCTCATGACAGAAATCTTTCTCAAAGACTGTACGCAAAATAGATTTAGTGAAAATAAACTGTAAGTTTCATTTCAGCCTTTTGTGTTCATGGTGGACTTCTAGTGTGATTTCTGCCAACCAACAGTTACCTGGAAGGTTGGAGTGATACAGTCCTATAAGGGAGATAAAGCTCATTACACAAAAGAAGGGAACAGCCTTGACCAAGCTAAGATATTTGAGGGTGAATTGGCAGTCATTACAAAGCAGTTGGGTCTCCTCAGGAAACATCACTTTCTAATTTTCCCCAATGAGTTGACTGGTATCTGACCATGTTGTGATTTGTGGAGGAAAATCCAGGCCAAGATGTTTGATGAAGATCTCTGAGCCATTCCTTGGTTAGAGGTCCACACTACTCAACTTTGAGTTCCACTAGAAACTATGAATGAACTGTTTCAGCCAGGATTATATAAATAATCTTGCATGGCAAGGTTCTTAACAAAAGCGGTGAGTGAAATTTTATAAAAATTCTGCTTTTTAAATGATTTTTGTATATTTCCATACTTAGCCAGCATAATGAAAATCCAGCAAAATAGGACAATCTCAGACATAACCTTCTCAATTTAACCTCAACTTTAATTACTCATTGTGGTAATTTTGCAACTTAAAAATGACCATTATCATGCAAAATTGCACTAAATTCATATCTCGAGTGGTTAGTCACATATGCTGTCTGCAAATCATGAATTCATCTGATTTTTTTGACATATTTTACAACTTGGCTTCATTCACAAGCCATCATTTGGGCTGAATGCTTACCTTGTAACCTTTACACAAGGTAGAGAATTGATGATAAAATAGCACAAATCAAAGTGGCTGCAGGATGACATACAATGCACTCACTGTGGTGATCATGCCTTTCATAAATGTTCTGTGAGCTATTATCTGCAATAAACTGATGTTCAGGACTGAGATGTTTCTTTTAGGGCCAAAGAGAAAGATAGAAATTGCTGGAAAAGCCAGGAGGTCTGGCAGTATCTGTGGAGAGAAATCAGACTTAACATTTTGGGTTGAGTGACCCTTCCTCAGATCTCTTTCTTTTCAGGGACTTTGTTTAAAAATTGGTTTCAACAGGCAGCAGTAATTAACTATTAGTGAAGGTCAGTCTGAAATTCCATATCAGAATGTGCATGTATGAAAGTTGGAGCATTTTTATTATTTCGCTTAGTCCAGGTTAAGTACAATGAAAAAATTTAAAAGTTCAGGAAAACCTATCCCTGATTAGCATTTATGTCACGGCATGTGAAGATTTAAATACTCATTGAAATAGCAAGCATATTAACTTAATTACAAATATTCTTAACCAAAGGACATACAACCAAGAGAATGGCTAAGAATGTAAATTTTGGCCAATGTATTTCCGTGACTGTCTAGAGACCCCTGTAGGGGCGACACAGTGGCTTAGTGGTTAACGCTGCTGCCTCACAGCACCAAGGACCCGGGTTCGATTTCACCCTCGGGTGACTGTCTGTGTGGGGGTTGTACATTCTCCCTGTGTCTGTGTGGCTTTTCTCTAGGTGCTCTGGTTTCCTCCCACAGTCCAAAGACTAGGTGGATTGGCCATGATAAATTGCCTATAGTGTTCAGGGATGTGTAGATCGGGTGGGTCTGGGTGGGATGCTGTGAGGGTCAGTGTGGACTGGTTGGACTGAAGGGCCTGTTTCCACACTGTAGGGATTCTATGATTCTATTATCCTCAGCATTAAGGGAGACCCTGACAAGAATCAAGGAAGTTGCAGAGAGAAGGATTCTAAAGGGAGAAATGCATCACAAAGTGAAGTGTAATTTCCTGTGTGTTATCTGAGACTCTGAACATGATGGGAAAAGAGAAACATACTTGTTTTTTCGTCTTTCAAGGATACACAAGGACAGGATTAAAAGCTAGTTTCACGTATGGTCTGTGTCTGCTAGTAGATGAAGTTAGATGCTGTGAGGGTCACTGCGGAGAAATCCCTGAATGATTCTTGTGTGGCAGGTAAAAAGAAAGGCAGAAATAATGGGAACTGCAAACACTGGAGAATCCAAGATAACAAAGTGTGAAGCTGGATGAACACAGCAGGCCAAGCAGTATCTCAAGAGCATATTGGGAGCAGATGCGGCAGACTCGGAGGAATTGGGAATAGGGAATGGAAGTTTTGCAGGAGGGTGGGTGGGAGGAGGTGTATTCTAGGTAGCTGTGGGAGTCGGTGGGCTTGAAATGGACATCAGTTTCTAGCTGGTTATCTGAGATGGAGACTGAGAGGTCCAGGAATGTGAGGGATGTGTTGGAGATGGCCCAGGTGAACTTGAGGTTGGGGTGGAAGCTGTTGGTGAAGTGGATGAACTGTTCGAGCTCCTCTGGGGAGCAAGAGGCGGCGCCGATACAGTCATCAATGTAACGGAGGAAGAGGTGGGGTTTGGGGCCCACACTTCCTCTCACCCACCATCCTGCAAAAATTTCATCCCCTATTCCCAATTCCTCCGCCTCCGCCGCATCTGCTCCCAGGATGAGGCATTCCACTCCTGCACATCCCAGATGTCCATGTTCTTCAAGGACCGCAACTTTCCCCCGCAGTGGTCGAGAAAGCCCTTGACCACGTCGCCCGCATTTCCCGCAACACATCCCTCACACCCCGCCCCCGCCACAACCACCCCAAGAGGATCCCCCTCGTTCATACATACGACCCCACCTCCGGATAACCTCCGGATACAACGCATCATCCTCCGACACTTCCGCCATCTACAATCCGACCCCACCACTCAAGATATTTTTCCATCCCCACCCTTGTCTGCCTTCCGGAGAGACCACTGTCTCCGTGACTCCCTTGTTCGCTCCACACTGCCCTCCAACCCCACCACACCCGGCACCTTCCCCTGCAACTGCAGGAAATGCTACACTTGCCCCCACATCTCCTCCCTCACCCCTATCCCAGGCCCCAAGATGACTTTCCATATTAAGCAGATGTTCACCTGCACATCAGCCAATGTGGTATACTGCATCCACTGCACCCGGTGTGGCTTCCTCTACATTGGGGAAACCAAGCAGCGGCTTGGGGACTACTTTGCAGACCACCTCCGCTCGGTTCGCAACAAACAACTGCACCTCCCAGTCGCAAACCATTTCCACTCCCCCTCCCATTCTTTAGATGACATGTCCATCATGGGCCTCCTGCAGTGCCATAATGATGGAAACGTAGGTTGCAGGTACAGCAACTCATATTCCGCTTGGGAACCCTGCAGCCCCATGGTATCAACGTGGACTTTACAAGCTTCAAAATCTCCCCTCCCCCACTGCATCCCAAAACCAGCCCAACCTGTCCCCATCTCCCTAACCTGTTCTTCCTCTCACCCATCCCTTCCTCCCACCCCAAGCCGCACCTCCATTTCCTATCTACTAACCTCATCCCACCTCCTTGGCCTGTCCGTCTTCCCTGGACTGACCTATCCCCTCCCCACCTCCCCACCTATACTCTCTCCACCTATCTTCTTTTCTCTCCATCTTCTGTCCACCTCCCCCTCTCTCCCTATTTATGCCAGAACCTCACCCCATCCCCGTCTCTGATGAAGGGTCTAGGCCCGAAACATCAGCTTTTGTGCTCCTGAGATGCTGCTTGGCCTGCTGTGTTCATCCAGCTTCACACTTTGGTATCTTGGATTCTCCAGCATCTGCAGTTCCCATTATCTCTTATTAATACACGTGTTGTTATTATTTCTTCTGATGTTTACTAATTAATAAACTCACACTTCTGTTAACTCATTAAAGCCCGGTGAAATTGGCTCCTTTTAAAACATAAGTTCCTTTGGTCTCAGAAAAAGGTATTCACAAAGCAGATGACCCTTTTAGTTAAGCTTGTTATGACGAATCAATGGATAGGTGAATAAAGACATGGAGCCAATTCATCCCTTCACACCCTGAGCGGTTTTAGGTTTCCCACGTAGAAGCTTAAGGAATTGAGGAACCTGACCTGAGGACTGATCATAACATATGATAAGGACCTCACTATGGAGTCAAGGTGTTCAGGAGCTTTTTTTTTCCCCAGATCCACTTCAGGTCTGATGATATCTACCAGCTTCTGCTTGTTTCCCGTCCCGTCTCCTGCTCTCTCCCCTCCACTTGCTCCTTATCACCATTTTTCTCCCACTTCCTCTTGCAGTTGACATGATCAGGAGATGCTTTTGTAACATTACTGGGTATTATATTGTGTACAGTAGATAAGGGGCAGTCTGAGACAATAATACCCCGAGCTCAGTTATTGGGGTGACTTGATACTGCAAAATCTGAGCTGAAATCTTTGGCAGACCTAAATTTGTTACAATGATATTGTGGTGTCCTCTAAAGTCACTGCGAAGTATTCATGTGTCTGAAATGATGTAGAAGCTGATGATTGTACATACTTAAGATATTGGCCTCACAGCAGAAACTATCAAACAGGTCATTAATCTTGGATTAAAGTCCCTGGGGTCAGATTAATATTTCCGAAATTAGTTCCACTCTTAATGTTTGGACGGTCCAATATTTACTGCAGACAACTCAAACATTGTATATTCTGGGAAATTTCAAATGAAAATGACAAATGTAAATGCTGAGTCTAATTTATATTTACTTTGCTGCAACTTTGATCTTAAGGAGAGAACTGTAATATAAACACAATCTACATGTCAGACATTAGTCAGAATTTTTACACTACTGGTTCAGTTGGCAGCCAGCAGTATTCTATTCTGTTTTCAATGTACGATTTAATAACAATAAATCAAATAGTCAACAAACTCATTTAAGGGCTGGCTTTAATGAAAGCTGAAGCATGCCAGGCGTTACTGCTTTCTGAAGAAACCTTACCGTATGTCTGAAATGGTTTTCATTTCTCAGCAATAGCCTCACTGTAAGTACAGAAATACTTCAAAGTCAACATAATTAGAACTGGATAGTGAAGGTTTGAACACAAATGACTCCATGCATATTCCTGGTGCCATTACCTCACTCTTAATGCATGTGGTGCAGGGATTTTTTTTTCTCTTTTGCACTTGCAGTGCCTCCGATCTGTTCGTTGTTATCTGTTGTACCTTAGACAAGAAAGCAGAATATATCGATTTACAGAGTGCTACTCTCATCTTTTCAATGAGATATTAAATGAAGGCTCAGTAATTTTGCTCAGGAGGAAGTAAAACATCTTGTTACTCAAATGCCATGACAGTTAGCTAAAAAAAAAGTAAAATAATATAACAAAGTGTGAAACTGGATGAATATACGTTTGTCATGTTTATCATGTCCTCATGAGATTTGAAAGTGTCTGATAGCAACTCTTAAAACTCATAGCTATTGGGCAGAAACACGGCAGTCAGACTCAACACTGTGAAGTTCCACAAACAGCAATGGGGTGAATGAGTGATAATGGGAACTGCAGATGCTGGAGAATCCAAGATAATAAAATGTGAGGCTGGATGAACACAGCAGGCCCAGCAGCATCTCAGGAGCACAAAAGCTGACGTTTCGGGCCTAGACCCTTCATCAGAGAGCTCTCTGATGAAGGGTCTAGGCCCGAAACGTCAGCTTTTGTGCTCCTGAGATGCTGCTGGGCCTGCTGTGTTCATCCAGCCTCACATTTTATTATCATGGGGTGAATGACTTGTTCAGCTATTTCTTCAGTGGGCAGGAATAAATCTGAGCCACAAACATCTAGGTATTGGGAGTATCATTCCAATAAAGGTGGAAAGGGATTAAAATACCAGGTGGATTTCACTGGAGATAGCAAGAACTGCAGATGCTGGAGTCAGATGTAACAAAGTGTGGTGTTCGAGGAGCACAGCAGGCCAGGCAGCATCAGAAGAAAACTGACGAAGAAGGGCCCCGACCCGAAATGTCAGCTTCCCTGTTTCTCTGCTGCTGCCTGGCCTTCTGTGTTCCCGCAGCTCCACACTGTGTTATCTCTGGATTTGAATGGAGTTGCTCGTGACAGGATTGCTGGGTGTATTGCAGATCCAGCTGCATGCACGAGTCCTGCAGGTGCCAAAAGCTCCCCTACATTTAGTGAGCACAGGGAAGGTGCCAAGAAGAAACTAGCCTTCTCGCTATTTTATAATCAGCTTGTTCCAGGATATGTTAACATACCTCCAGAGCACGTGAGACTCGAACCTGGGCTTCCTGGCTCAGAGATAGGGACAATACCACTTTAGCACAAATTGTGTTTGGCATTGTGATCTCTAGACATTCCAGAGTATGCCCTGCTGTACCATCTTCTCAGTGCCTAGAAGGGAATGCCTACATTTGGTTAAATCAAGGGCATTGTCCCTGCACAGACCGCCTGCAGGCTGGAACCTTATAAGTCTTGGACCATCCAGGGCTTCCTGGCAAATCCACCTATGGCAAAGTGTCAAAGTAGCATGCAGCTTTTCTCAACGTCGGCAACATCAGCTATGGTAGCATCATAACATAGTGCTGGGAAAAGAAGCATTAAAGAATATTGAAGTTACTTTGGGGCGGGTTTGTGAGACAGGCTTCAGTACAACATTGCGCCTTTCCCAAATACGGCACTTTTTGCACCAATTCTCTTGTCTCTTTCAATCTTTAAAGTTTCTCTATTTCTGCTCCTCTGGTGGGCTACTTTGAAAGTCATAGGTAACTGCTCCCAGACTCACACGTGCAGCAGTACAAAGAGCACTGAGGCCGCCACGCATGAAATATAATTTCTGGAACATAAGAAGCTAAACTAGAAATGTCAGTTTCATGAGTCAGTCAACATTGTTTCACCGCTGTACACCTCAGTGATAGATTAATGTCTCTTACAAACTGGGGTTTGAGTCACACAAGCATAGCTACCATGTAATCCAGCATAACTCCATACCTAATGTCCAGCAACCTGAATGGATGCTTATTGGTAAAAGGGAACAAAATAACTTACAATTAATGGTATACAAAGTAGCTTAATGTTTTAATGCCATAATCAAGATACTTAAGGGCAGGAAAAATCTTTGCACAATAACCAACTCATTGTTCTGAGAGTCCTCATATGTTAATGATAAGCCACTTGCCCAGACTACTTTTCCTCCTCATCTTAATTCCTCCACACCACCCCCCGAAACCCCACTCCCACCATTGAGCATATTGTGCAGGGCACAGCATGCAATCATTCATCTGGAGACCCAGTGAGTACAAGAGAGCTCAGATGAGGCTGAGCACACTCCACCAGACAGTACATGCTATAACCAGGTAAGAAGAGATTAGTCTCCACTGTCTACTCGCCTTTAGGCTCAGCACATGCAGCAATTGGGTGAAAGTGCCATTCTGGCTGAGTGGCCACCCAATATCCTGGAAAAAGGTAGCACCCGCAGTGCTCTGACACCCTTCCCCAAACACACATCCAGTGCTCAACTTCTCACTGCATTCGGTACAGATCATCCTAACACTTACATGGCAAGATATTAAAATTATGGTGTGTGGCTCACACAGGACTCTTAGAAGTTGAATGAATAAAAGTTCCTCTTCAGCCAACATTGGTTTCTTGTGGCATCATTGCAGCTAACTTCAACTTCACCGAGTTGCCCAAGTTCACTTTGCAATCACCTTTGACCAGTATCTGACCCCAAAGCACCCTCACTCTGCGTGCATAACAAATGGGCGATGAATCAATTGCATATTAAATATCGCTGGACTTTGCGTATTCCTTGCTACAATGTTGTAATGTGAATTATGTGCTTTTGCTCACCAAAATGACACTTACCCTGACCATCCTGGGTACAGCCACATTAATTTCCAAGTAGCAGTTCACATCTATAGAATGGAAAGCAATGGCGTAAAGAGCAGCCCATGGTGAACACCATCAGCACTGAGCTCTGCCTGGTCACCAGGTACCCTCCCCCAATATTCCATGTCACCCTTTACTTCACTTTACCCATTTCACCTGTCCTTGTGTGTGGAGACCATCCAATTGGAAATTTGTCTACAATGTCCTCCCTTCCCTCTGAATTCTGTAGCCTTCTAACTGAGACGCTACAAGATCCTGCCCGTGTTGTTTACTGTCAATGGGGAATGTGTGATTTTTGTTCCTGTTGAGTCAGCTGCTAAATTCTGTTTATATTTTATTCCAAAAGCTTACCATGGTGTTGAACGTAGCCACTATTATGCTCACAGAGCTAACCGCTGCATAATGTTTATTTTATTAAGTGTACGCATGAATCAAATGGTTTACTGCATAACTCTGAAGACTCTAGAAATGTATTATTTTGGGTGGACTGCCTGAGTACATATGTAGAAACCCATTGTGGATAGGAAGTTGAAATTGTTTACCCATGTACTGTACAGGCTCAGGGACCAAAGCTAGAGCAGAATCATCTTGCCCACCAGTTGAAAACAAAAAGTAAAAGCATCTCTAACGCAACAATAAGAAATTTAATCTACATTTAAAAGAGCAAGCTGTGTGCGCCAGCTCCCCACATTCCTACTGCTAAAACCACACTCTTTCTGCCAAAAGAAGGATTATCTTAGCGACTTCAATTGGCCAGATCTTTAAGTAAAATTTTTATGGAGGACGCCAATCCCTTATCCATTTGGACTGATGTTGTTAACAATGGCAGATCTTTCATGTGCATGATGAAGGTAAGATAATGGTCAAGAGTCATGCTGAGGTATGCAAATGAATTTGCTGTGTGAAGACAGCATGCTGTGGACAGCCTTCATTTCTATGGGTGGAGTGGCTGTGTTTGTCTCAGTAAGAAGTCACCTCTAACTCTGGTTCTTTGTCTGTCTATCTTGCATTTTTTTTTACTCTCTTTTTAAATCAAGGTCCTTCCATACTTGTTACCAGGAACCGAAATCTGATTATTCTTAAAAGTACAGATGATAGCTGGTGCTATTTGTGGACGAGCACTTAAATATATTCATGTGACACTTCTCTATCTGTATTTCTAATGCCGGTTGTATCTGACGCTGCCTATTTTAAATGACCCAACACCTCTGTTAGAATAGCAGACAAGTAAGCCCCCAACAAATACATTAAGTGCTTGTCTGCTGACATCGCTAACAGCCATTTCTAGGCTGAGCTATTTTTTGCTCTTTTCTAGATTTGCAGTTTGCTTCTGATAGTATTTGGTCAGATATAGTCCAAATAAGGTGCAAAATAATTCCCTCACCTCTATTCCTGCAAAATATCTGAACTTCCAACTACAAAGTACGACCAATTTCAGCCTCATCATGACATTTCAAGGTCAGTTACACACAAGAAATTTCCAGAATAAAAGAGATACAAAGTTGGAGTGGAAGGAGTTGGGAGCACAGAGGGGGGGGAAGAACAATGTGTCAGGTCTTCACCAACCTTTATGTTGTCCCTGGAACATCCAGGATTTGTCTGGAAGGCAGGGTTTTAAACCTCACACAGGGGAAGCATAGGGGCATTTGCAACAATCTCATTTGACCTTGCCGTCCCTCAAAATTGGGCACTTGTGAGAAATGGACCGTATGTCAGTACCTCTCTGACTGGAGGAGTACACACAATTGCTACAACATGACACAAAATTTGCTTTTCATTTGGGGGTCATCAGGCCAGGAATTGGTGATAGAAAGATTCTGGCTGCTAACTTTGGGAGCTGCCTGAAAGCTTTGCATTAGGGCTTCTGAGACTTAACTTCTCTGGTAGGAGACCTTGCCACGGGATGGGCATGTATTGGGGCTGTACTTGACCATGGTAAATAATCTGAGTAAGTGAACCTGACTAGGGTTACGGAAAGAGGGGGTGTACTTAAAATATACTTTGAAAAGTGCTAACAAGCAATAGATGATATGTCAGGGAGTGGGGGTTAGTCTGCAAGCAAGAGCTACAGGAGCTCCAAGCCTTTCCATTCCCACACCAACCTCTCAGAAGGTTCGGAGTAACGTAAGCCCTGCATTGGCAGTTTTACGCTGTGACTATTGCCTCTGGGTATACACAGCTGTCATCACAGCTTACAGAGGGAGGAGGCCTATTTCATGTTAGGCAAAGTTGGAATTAAAACTGAAGCCTCAGAAAGCATATTGTGCCACACAGTGTACCACGCACATTCCTAATCCACCATGCTGACAGCCCTGCTACCTCAGTGCATGAGAACAGATCTGCAGAGCCTTACTTTTCTTGCATCTTCTGGAAACATGATATTGTAAAGAAACAAAGTAAATAAACTTTGGAGTAATTTAATAGAAATGAAAAGATGAAAAATTATTGTAAATTAAAATACTTACTTGTGTAGTGCAGTTATATTTATATTTGGCTGAATGTGTCATTTATAGCCAGACAGTTGTGCATTGTGTAAGATTAATCAAAACAAAAAAAAACAAAAGTGATGATTTATGCAACAGAATTTTGTAAATCTAAACAGAATTTTAATTGGATCCGTGGCCAACCTAATAGTCACAACAATAAATTGATGAGCTCCTCTCTGGATATGGTCCATCAATGACATAACAAATGCTGCAAATAACTGGGAAGCATCATTAATGTGTTTTTTCATTTAAGATTTATCATTGAATTTAATAGAACAAGAAACATTATGAAGCACTTCTACATTGTGCAGCTAAATTAGCAAAATACATTCATCATCTTTTCCTGGTTACACTGTAACAATCTGGGAGACTGGATTTATTTTTTGGTACATCATTAAATAGTTATTATATGTCACTTAAAGATTAGTTTCAGCCAGTGGTATGCAAACTAAACGATTACATATATGTCAGAAAGACTCTTGTGCACAGAACAGACGAGGTCCATCCATAATGTAAATGAGAGTAATCTAGCAACTATGTAGGTGTCGCTGCCTATGACAGAAATTAATTAGGTCAAAGATTGCTATGTATCTAGGTAGTCTCTTTTTGAAATGTTGATGTATGTAAGCCCGCAGACAAGGAAAAGAGGGAAATTAATTATTTTTGACGGCTGACCCATCAAGATATAGCCTTGGGAAAAAAATATTTAATGACTCAATGTTAACACCCATAACTAGAAAGACTTCTATTGACATGAAAACACTGTCCCAGCTGTTCACTACTAGTGGAGTTTGGTTGTGAAAGTGAACTTTGAGAGGTCAGCATGAGAATTGCATTTCTCATATATGATGTTGCAATTGAAAGTGTACAAAAGATTGCTTTAACCAAATAGCGGGCATATTTTTGAATGATTTAGAGAAATGTACTTTAAAGGCAATGGGTAGAATTCAGAGTTGATGGTGGGTCCACTGCCTACTTGTTGGTGAACCAGCAGAAACTCCACATTGTTTTTGTCCCAGAAGCCCAGTTCAATTGCCAGGTCAGAAGACACTTATCTGGATAGTGTTGGGCCAAAGCAGGGGAGGTGATGGCCTAGTGGTATTATCACTGAACTGTTAATCCAGAGACCCAGTTCATGGGGATCTGAGTTTGAATCCTGCCAAGACAGATGGTGGAATTTGAATTCAGTAACTATCTGGAACTAAGAGTCTAGTGATGATCATAAATCACTGCTGATTGTAGGAAAAACTAATGCCCTTTAGAGAGGAAACTGCCATTCTTCCCTGGTCTGGCCTACATGTGACTCCAGACCCACAGCAATGTGGTTGACTCTTCCCTGTCCTCCTGATGATTAGGGATGGGTAGTAAATGCTGCCTGGCCAGTGACGCCCACATCCCGTGAATGAATTAAGAAGAAAAATAATTACAGTTTTCAGTTCCCAGCAGTGTGGAATCCCCACCACTGAGAACATGTTAGAGGGCATTGAAGCCCAATGGCCTTCTCAAGAAATGTCAATGGATCCTTGGAGAGAGGTAAGTGGGACAAGTTGGAAACAGCAAGAAAGGGTCACTGCTGAGGTGAGGCTTTCGTGCAAGGCTGGGGTTGGTTCTCAGAGATCGTCAGGTACCTTGGAAACTGAAGAGCGGCAAATGACAAATACACTTGGTAGACTGCTGGCAAACCGAAGATCAAAGCCAGCTGCAACACCTAGCATCGACCCAGGCGCTGGAAACAACAATGGCACATGCAGTCATGCAAAGTTTTAACATCTGAGGATCCATGCCAAAACTGGGAGAGCTGTCCTACAGACTCGTCAAGTAATAGCTCGACATTGTCTTTAAGGTATGATTTAATAAGGACAACAATGTACAAGACACCATCATCAACATCCCTGAGTATGACTTGATTTAGGTGCAAAAGCTTCTGAATCTGTTGACAAGCTTGGTTTGGAAGGGATACTTTCTCTTGTAGGTGAGTCCAGAACTAGGGGGTGGCATTTTAAAATTAGGGATTGCCATTTTAGGACAGAGACAAGGAGAATTTCTTTTTGCCTTGGAATATCGTGCAACCTTCTGGTTCTGTGCGACTTCCTTTTGCCTCTGTAAGAATGGTTGCTGTGGTGGCAGGCTGTCCTAGACGTAGGCTAATGTGAAATATCCAGATACTCTGAGTGCGAAAGAGAGGATGGGCTTAACCATCTGATTCCTCTTGGTTAGTCTCTGATATTGGTAGGTTGTCCATCAGTAGCCAGGGACCCAAAAAAGCAGCACTTAAAATACCCTGTGAGTCAATCCTCATATTTCACACAAAGGCCTTTCTGATCAGAACAATTTTTACATCATAGCATTACATATCAGATATAGAAATGTCAATGGCTGTTGTAAGTTCAGCTCCAGCTTCCCTTTCCAGCACATCTGATGCAATGATAGTTCACAGAATCTCTACAGTGTGGAAAGAAACTGTTTACCCCATCGAGTCTGTGAACAGCACCCCACCTAGACCCACCCACAAATTTCCTGCTGCTAATCCACCTTATCTGCGGGCCTTTTGACTGTGGGAGGAAACCCACAGTCACCCCAGGCAGGATTCAAACTCAAAGATAACAAAATGTGAGGCTGGATGAACACAGCAGGCCAAGCAGCATCTCAGGAGCACAAAAGCTGACGTTTCGGGCCTAGACCCTTCATCAGAGAGGGGGATGGGGGGAGGGAACTGGAATAAATAGGGAGAGAGGGGGAGGCGGACCGAAGATGGAGAGTAAAGAAGATAGGTGGAGAGGGTGTAGGTGGGGAGGTAGGGAGGGGATAGGTCAGTCCAGGGAAGACGGACAGGTCAAGGAGGTGGGATGAGGTTAGTAGGTAGCTGGGGGTGCGGCTTGCGGTGGGAGGAAGGGATGGGTGAGAGGAAGAACCGGTTAGGGAGGCAGAGACAGGTTGGACTGGTTTTGGGATGCAGTGGGTGGGGGGGAAGAGCTGGGCTGGTTGTGTGGTGCAGTGGGGGGAGGGGATGAACTGGGCTGGTTTAGGGATGCAGTAGGGGAAGGGGAGATTTTGAAACTGGTGAAGTCCACATTGATACCATATGGCTGCAGGGTTCCCAGGCGGAATATGAGTTGCTGTTCCTGCAACCTTTGGGTGGCATCATTGTGGCAGTGCAGGAGGCCCATGATGGACATGTCATCAAGAGAATGGGAGGGGGAGTGGAAATGGTTTGCGACTGGGAGGTGCAGTTGTTTGTTGCGAACTGAGCGGAGGTGTTCTGCAAAGCGGTCCCCAAGCCTCCGCTTGGTTTCCCCAATGTAGAGGAAGCCGCACTGGGTACAGTGGATGCAGTATACCACATTGGCAGATGTGCAGGTGAACCTCTGCTTAATGTGGAATGTCATCTTGGGGCCTGGGATGGGGGTGAGGGAGGAGGTGTGGGGACAAGTGTAGCATTTCCTGCGGTTGCAGGGGAAGGTGCCGGGCGTGGTGGGGTTGGAGGGCAGAGTGGAGCGAACAAGGGAGTCACGGAGAGAGTGGTCTCTCCGGAAAGCAGACAGGGGAGGGGATGGAAAAATGTCTTGGGTGGTGGGGTCGGATTGTAAATGGCGGAAGTGTCGGAGGATAATGCGTTGTATCCGGAGGTTGGTAGGGTGGTGTGTGAGAACGAGGGGGATCCTCTTGGGGCGGTTGTGGCGGGGGCGGGGTGTGAGGGATGTGTCGCGGGAAATGCGGGAGACGCGGTCAAGGGCGTTCTCAATCACCGTGGGGGGAAAGTTGCGGTCCTTAAAGAACTTGGACATCTGGGATGTGCGGGAGTGGAATGTCTTATCGTGGGAGCAGGTGCGGCGGAGGCGGAGAAATTGGGAATAGGGGATGGAATTTTTGCAGGAGGGTGGGTGGGAGGAGGTGTATTCTAGGTAGCTGTGGGAGTCGGTGGGCTTGAAATGGACATCAGTTACAAGCTGGTTGCCTGAGATGGAGACTGAGAGGTCCAGGAAGGTGAGGGATGTGCTGGAGATGGCCCAGGTGAACTGAAGGTTGGGGTGGAAGGTGTTGGTGAAGTGGATGAACTGTTCGAGCTCCTCTGGGGAGCAAGAGGCGGCGCCGATACAGTCATCAATGTACCGGAGGAAGAGGTGGGGTTTGGGGCCTGTGTAGGTGCGGAAGAGGGACTGTTCCACGTAACCTACAAAGAGGCAGGCATAGCTGGGGCCCATGCGGGTGCCCATGGCCACCCCCTTAGTCTGTAGGAAGTGGGAGGAGTCAAAAGAGAAGTTGTTGAGTGTGAGGACGAGTTCAGCTAGGCGGATGAGAGTGTCGGTGGAGGGGGACTGGTCGGGCCTGCGGGACAGGAAGAAGCGGAGGGCCTTGAGGCCATCTCCGTGCGGAATGCAGGTGTACAGGGACTGGACGTCCATGGTGAATATGAGGTGTTGGGGGCCAGGGAATTGGAAGTCCTGGAGGAGGTGGAGGGCGTGGGTGGTGTCACGGACATAGGTGGGGAGTTCCTGGACCAAAGGGGAGAAAATGGAGTCCAGATAGGTGGAGATGAGTTCGGTGGGGCAGGAGCAGGCTGAGACGATGGGTCGACGAGGGCAGGCAGGTTTGTGGATTTTGGGAAGGAGATAGAAACGGGCCGTGCGGGGTTGGGGAACAATGAGGTTGGAGGCTGTGGGTGGGAGGTCCCCTGAGGTGATGAGGTCATGAATGGTGTTGGAGATGATGGTTTGGTGCTCGGGTGTGGGGTCATGATCGAGGAAACTCAGGTCCCTGCAACTGTGAGGCAGTGGCGCTAACCACTGAGCCAGCATACCACCTGATAGCTCCTCTCTCTCTGTCTCGCTCTCTCTCTTTCTGAACCAGACAGCCTGGGTTCAAGTCTCACCTGCTCCAGAGGTGTGTAATAACATCTCCAGACAGGATGATTAGAAAATATCTCTTCTATGGGTTGATTGCAAAATCTCTTATGTACAGTTAATGTCTTGTGAATCTGTTTCTCGAACCAGCCCATCAGTAACAACAGTACCCTTGGCTGTTAACACTACCTCGATCTGGTCATTTGAGTTATTAAAAGTCCTCCTCAGACTTTATGAAGAACTGGCTTTCTAACCAGGGTCTCCTAGGAAGGAACCCAGCAACGCAGGACCAACACAAAGCACAGGATTCACTATTTTTTGTAACCAAAGAGAGCAGCATTATAAGGAAGGGTGTGATACCACTTGGTACTGGGAATGGCCAATCAGGGGAATAATTGTAAACATCTATTTGACACTTCACCTTCAATTATTAGCCACAATTTGGGCATGAAGTCACTGAACAGTCTGGCTGAGATAACAATTGGTCTGTAACTTGTCTTTCATGTAACATATGCTCATTTGTGGTAAGTAGAATATCTCCCAATGCATACAAAAGATCTTGTTCTTAGTCATATCAGAAATAAAGCTCACTCTACAAATTACAGGCTCAAAGGCTGTCATGTTCTAGCACTTCTTTGCAACATAAGCATTTTACCTGCTTCGCTTGCTCCACACTCCACCTTTCCCTGAGGGACCCAACTCAGATGCTAAGTGAGGAGGCTTCTGAGTTTGTAATCAGGCTGTCTGTGGATGGAATAGCTCACTAGGGGCTGACCTTTCCTGTGGGTGTGAGAAACCCCACATCTGGAGCTTTTTAGGGTGCCACATGTTTTGGAGGCCTGCCTGCCAGCTCAAGTTTATGAAAGAAAGCCAATTAGCAGGCCACCTGCATATTATGCTGATTGCAGCCTTTTTGATAACTTTCAAATTAATCTGCAAGATCATACAACAGTGCTTTGAGCTCTCATTGCCTCCATGCATTGCCAAACTCCTGTTTCAGCAAGGAGCCTTTGTGCCATTGGTTAAAATTTCACCGCAGAGCTAAATAGCGACCAAAAGCCCTTTCAAATACCTTCAGTGGCCCCCTTCTTAAGCTGGTGGTTAGCCACTGGGCCACCTTGGAAAAGGCACACTGCTACCTTCTTAATTTCCATACACACATCCTACCTCCACCATCCTGAAATGCATCCCAAACAGCAGGTAAAATTCCAGCCAAGGATAAAAATTCAGAAGTTACATGTTTCACTGCATGTGCATGATTTTAATTTTACCGAAGAAATGTTGCTCTGTGGATCTCCAAACAGTCCCCAGTTCATCAGAATGTTAATAAAATATTTGTTATACATTTTTTAAGTTGCTGGTTTGTTTTTAATGTAAATGATCGAAAAGATTTAGCTCTTGATATTCCAAATTGACTTCTGACATGTCAAAAAGAATGAGTAATTGGGGCATTCATTTTTCAATATTATTCATTGTTCGTTCACCTTCAGAAATGTTGATAACGTAGATGGAAGAAACAAGTCTGATTAAAGATCTTGCAAAGCTGGGGTTTGGAACATTCAGTAATGTAGTGGCATATTTCATTATTTCAAAATATATTTCATGGAAGATAAATATCAATTTGACTCAAATCATTATATTTTCTGAGCTTTTGTTTCAGATCAGTAATGATGTGCACATTACAATGCTGTGTGATGAAGCCTCATAATATACTATTTTGAAACTTGGATTTAAAGGTGGATGCAAAATGTTTTTACATTTTTATTTTTGTGGCGGTCTAATCTTTTTACTTGAAATAAGGATCAGGCAGTAATTTGGAACAGTGAGCTTAAGATAGTGTTTCCAAGAAATCATCCGATTTTATACAAAACAATACAGTACTATATAGCACAGATTGAGGCCCTGCGGCGCTCCAAGCCAAAATTCATCAACTCACATTTGTCTGGATTAAAATTCACCTGCCAGTTCTCTGTCCAAATCTGCAATCCATTTATATCCTGCATTATCCTCTGATGGTCCTCCTCACTATATGCAACTCCATCAATTTTGGTGTCATCTGCAAACTTACTAATCAGGCCACCTATGTTTTCCTCCAGATCACTTATATATGTTACAAACCACAAAGGTGTCAGCACTGATCCCAGCGGAACACCACTAGTTACTGATCTTCATTCCAAACAGCACCCTTCCACCGCTGTCTTCTGTCTTCTATGACCAAGCCAGTTCTGTATCCATCTAGCCAGCTCACCCTGGATCCTATGAGACTGTACTTTTTGTACCAGCCTGCCATGGGGTGCCTTATCAAATGCCTTACTAAAGTCCATGTAGACAACAACTACTGCCAAACCCTCATCAATCATTCTTGTGGCATCCTCAAAAAATTCAATTAAGTTGGTGAGACATGACTTTCCCCACACAAACCCATCCTGCCTATCACTGACAATCCATTAGCTTCAAAATGTGAATAAATCCTCTAACAGCTTCCCCACCCCTGACATCAGTCTGTAATTACCTGGATTATCTGTATTTCGCTTCTTAAACAAAGAAACAGAATTGGCTATTGTCCAGTTCTCTGGAACTGGAGGATGCAAAGATATCTGTTAAGATTGCGGCTATATCCTTCCATGCCTCTCACAGTATCCTTGGACAGATCCCATCCCGCCCTGTAGACTTGTCTACCTCAATACATTTCAAGACACTTAACACTTTTTCGTTCATTATATTTACCTGCCCAAGAGTATTCACACACCTTTGCCTAACCTCAACATCACTCATCTCCCTCTCCTTGGTAAAGTACTCATTAAGAGTCTGAACCATTTCCTCTAGCTCAACACATAACCTCCCTCCTTTATCCTTCAGTGGACTATTCTTTTCCTAGATACCCTCTTGTTCCTAATATATGTATAAAATGCCTTGATATTCTCCTTAACTCAGCTGGACTAGCAAGTCCCCTTAAGGGAGATAATTGCTATGATGTTCGCAACTTGAGTTTTACAACCCAGAGAGAGACAGATGGGCCTAGCCACAAGTTTGTTCAGGGGTGAAGGATCTATAATAGCAAACCCTGAAACAATCAGCACAGAAGGGGAGATGCCCTGAACTCTTCAGAAGAATACTCCAGAAGAGGAAGGCGATGAAGATGTCAGAGAGGAAAACACCCGACAAGACCATGTAAGTCATGTCCAGAAGTAAATCTGAAGAAAATAGAATCGAGTGAATGCAATGAGCTGTGCTGAAAGGAAACCAACTGCAGGGTCAGCTGAACAAAGATTTTGAACGTGTAGATAAAGATGACTCATCAATGAGGTTTAAATATCTGTAAAGTTAATAGTTGTGAATCTTTCTTTTGGGGATATTTGTAATGAATTATTCTATTAGCCCTTGCATAGAGTCATAGAGTTGTACAGCTCGGAAACAGACCCTTTGGTCCAACCAAGTGTAATATCGCTTGCGTTCTTCCTTTCTGTGCAGTAAACGTTTATGTTCCTTTGTTAAAACACTTTGGTTGGCTCTTTTGAATATGTTCAGTGATTGAACTCCTTGTTAAAGAGAAACAGAAAACTATAACTATGGTCTAACAACTCCGGTTTCATGCTGTGATCTGACGCATTGAACAATAGCATCAGCCCTAATCATAACAATTTTTAATCCGATCCCATCAGTACTTTGGTGAATTTGAAAACGTTAATGTGTAAACATTCTGGGGTTTGGCATAATTAACTTATGAAACTCCTGATGCATAGTGCTGGACAAAATTTCAGTGCAGATTTCAAGATTGATCAGTTTTAGGTGGAATTAATATCCCTTGAGGGTAGCATTTTAAACATATGTTGATACGTTATGAGAAATGGGGATTTCTATTATCATCCAAGTGTTTGTTATTGTCTTATATTTACACAGCACTTGGAGGACTCCTCAAAAATATTAATAAACAATCCCTATCTAAACACAAAAGACAAGCTGTGAAATGTTGTTTACTTTTTTGGCTACAACTAACAATGTTTCATAAATAGGCTTTACATGACGCAAAACAAGCCATAGTGAATGTGATCAGTTCAGAGACTCAATCAGCTTCCAAATATTTTAACTTTCTTTTTACCAGAAACCTTTAATTACAAAACCGATAAGACTTTTAGGAGTCTATTTCAATGAACACTCCTGAAACAAAACGCATTTAAGGGTCACAATTGTAAAGTAATGTATTATACACTCTTGTACATTTGTTTGTTTCCTAAAATCTTTGGAGCATTGCACATTTGTTACAGCATATGCATCTAACAAACCAGGCTGCAGAATAATTGAAATTTTCCAGACCAGCTGAAAGTCTGCCAATGTTGACCCTCTGGACTGTACTTTTGCCTGTTGTTGTGTCAGTCTCTTGATTTTTGGATGGTATCTACAGATCCACACAGTAGGTGGGTTCTCTGTGGGACACGTAAGATCCTTCAGCAATTTTATCAAGGTCATAAACTCTGTACATTTCACTAAAGCCTTTACAAGTGTTCCAACCATTTGCATGTTCGTCAATTTCGCATATCTGATTTAAAGAAAATGGGTGACTGCATAACTGTAAGTATTTCTGCCAATCGAATGATAATTCTAGTTGGCCAATCTAAGCTTATTCATTCCAAACCAGCCCTAAAGACCAATCATTGTGATATCCAATTAATGCTGAAATGAATCCAGGTTTTCCACCTGCACCACTTTGTCTGAAAGTCAACTGATGAATCTGTGTGAAGAATTTCAATCTTAAATATGCTTTTAACTAAATCAAGCCAAGTCCCTGTGTTCAATTCTTGCAGCTTGGCTTAATTTTCTTGATTTGTATTTTCAATGCTATTCACTGTTTGGCTTACAGTCATTCAGATCACCTGTCAGATATCTCCTTTTGAACCAGCCCTTGGAAATCATGATTTCTCATGGAGTACACAACTAGAGCTGTGCAGAATTAGAGTCATTGAGTCATAGCGATATACAACATGGAAACAGATCTTTCAACCCAACTCATCCATGCTGACGAGATATCCTAAATGAGTCTAGCAGTTGATCCATCTCCCTCTAAACCCATCCTATTCATATACCCGTCCAGATGCCTTTTAATGTAAGAATTGTACCAGCTTCCTCTGGCAGCTCTTTCCTCTGTGTGAAAATGTTGCCCCTTACAGTCCCTTTTAAGTCTTTTCCCTCTCACCTTAAACCTATCTCCTCTAGTTTTGGACTCCCCTTCCCTAGGATAAGGATCTTACCTATTCAACCTATCTATGCCCCTTTTAAATTTCTATAAGTTCACCCTTAGCCTCCAATGTTCCAGGGAAAAGAGCCCCAGCCTATTCAGCCTCTCCCTATAAGCTCATACCCTCCAAACCCTGGCAACATCCTTGGAAATATTTTCTGAACCCTTCCAAGTTTCACAACATCCTTCCTATAGCAGGGAGACCAGAAGTGAACCAAAGAGTAACATCGATACTGTCCTCCTGCAATTCGTCACAAACGTGGCACCTTCAAAACAGGTGAATAAGACGATATTTTTCTTCACTGAAGTGTGGCTCCTACCCTAACTGTTCCATTAATCATCCTAACAACTTTCCTGTTTCATAAAACCGACTAATACCGTGTTTACCTGATTCTGCTTTACCAATCATACGTCTTGCACTAGTACTGTTAAATGCTCTGTCTATGAGACAAAACTCTTTCATCTCCTCAACCCTGCACAAAATTAAGTCCCACAAAGTGAAGACTTTCTGCCTCTAATCTGTTTTTAGGTGTAAAACATCCAAATCTGACCTATCAAATCTTTACCCTTTGAGTGATAATCAGAGCATAGCTTGAAATTTAGAGGGAAAGGAACTCAAGAAGCAGAATGAGTATTGTTTCAATCTCCCAGCTGGGGGTTAGATGTTTCCAAAGTAGTAAACCTTCCCCACTAATTGTAGTTTTGCTAACTCTGCTATGGGTGCTCAGTCCTTTGAGTATAGGCATTGGGATATTATGTTGAGGTTGTACAGGACATTGGTAAGGCCTCCTCTGGAAAACTGTGTCCAGTTCTGGCCGCACAGTCACAGGAAGGATATTATCAAAGTGGAGAAAGTTCAGAAGAGATTTGGCAGTGTGGAAGGTTTGAGTTATAAGGAAAGACTGGACAGGCTGGAACATTTTTCACTGGAGCATAGGAGGTTGAGATGTGACCTGATAGAAGTTTATAAAATAATGAGAGGTATAGATAGAGTTGACAATAGTTGTCTTTTCCCTGAGATGGGGAATTTCAAGACTAGAGGCTCACTTTTTAAGTTGAGAGGTGAGAGATTTTAAAAAGACAGAAGAGGCAATTTTTTTTTAAACACAGAGCATAGTTTGCGTGCAAAATGAACTTTCTGATAGAGTGGTGGATGCAGGTACAATTACAACATTTAAAAAACATTTGGATAGATAAACGAATAGGAAAGGTTTGGAGAGGTATGGGCCAGGAGCAGGCAGGTGGGGCTATTTTAGTTTAGGATTATAATCGGCATAGGCCGGTTGGACCGAGGGTTCTGTTTCCATACTGTATGACAATATGACGCGATTAAAAAAAACAAGGTATTTCAAAGGGCTGCTTAGCAACAAAGTGTGACAGCAGGTCAGAAAAGAAGAAATTCGGGTGGGTGTGAAAGGTATGCTTTTAAGAGCATCTTATGAGGAGAGTGAGTTAGTGAGACAGGGAGGTGCAGGGAGGGTATCCTAGACCTTAAATCTTAGGCAACAGACGACATGAACACTATTGGGTTAACAAATACTGGGGATGCTCAAGAGGCTAGAATTGGATGAGCATGGATATCTTGCTGGTTTTTGGGATTAGAAGAGGTTACAGAGATAAAGAATGGTGACATCTACAAGGGAATTGAAAAAAATGGATGAGAATCTTAAAATCAAGTCATTACTTGACCAGAGTCAATGCAATTTAAGTACAGAAATGATTGGTGAATGAGACAGATTGGGTTCAAGACACGGACAGCAGAGGGTTGGGTTGCCTTAGGTTTATGGAAGATGGAATGTGACAGACAACCAGATGTGAATTAGAATAGCCAAGTCCAGAGATAACTTGATTATGAGTGAGGTTTTCAGCAGTAGATGAATTGAGGGACAGATCATGCTGGATGTGGTTATTGAAAATTGGCACAATGTCCAGTGTTAGCATGAATATACATCAGAAGTTTATTTCAAGGTCACATGTGACATTAAGGTGGTGAAGTTTGTCAAGTGGACTCTGATCAGTAGAGCTGTTGCCATCTAGAATGCATCTGTTAATTATGACTGACAATTAATTGCTAAATGTTGCTTAAATTAACAAAAAAAAAGCAGTTGACTCTAATTGATGAAGGCATTATCCTGAGAAATTAACCAAAGAATGGTTGCCATTTACCTTGTTGTATTGAAATAAGTGCATTGTGCACACGTGTTATTTCTGTCTGTGATGAACAGGTCCCTGTGTATCAATCTAAATGGCTTCAATACAAACAAGTACACCATGCTGTAAGCCTGACAGGCAATGTAACCTTCAGGCCACTACATCTGAAACGTTAATTCTGCTTTCTTCCCACAGATGCTCAAGTTCTCCAGCAATTTCTGTTTTTGCTTCAGATCTTCAGCACCCACAGTTCTTTGTCTCTGTTATGAATAAAGGTGAGGTATTGGTGGTGGATGGTGCCCTCACTGTGTGAAAGGCTACAGATGGGTTAAGAGGAATGAGGACATTATAGTTTTTAATGACACAAAGGATATAGTTTCTGATTTAATTAAGAACTGTTTCAGTCCTGAAGTGGGGTGAAGACCTAACTGTAATGACACAAACGGAGGCATTCCAGGAAAAATGGGCAGAGAGTTGGGAGGTTACAACAGGGTCAAGGGCTAAAGAAAGTCATGGAAAGAGTGCTTATCTCTTCTTAGAGAATTCTTAAGTCATTTAAATAAGAAGACTTCCCAAACTCTTTGATTTCTTTTTAGACTTCTACCTAACCCTTACCTACCTGAGTGTCCCAGCTTTATTGAAACCATTGCTCGTCATCCCAAAAAGATGTTGTTGCAAGTAAAAAGATCCATGATTTACATCACATATTAATTTTTTATTGAACTAATTTGGAGAAGAATTACTTTTGGTGCTAAAAAACAGTTTAAAGAAAACGTCCATAAGTAATATTGTAAAGCAGTACCGAGCGGGAATATAACATTTTGATTTGATGCTGCCTTTTAAAGAATGTTTACCTCTCACTTATGTCTTTTTGTGTCTGTTTTTCCATAATTTTGACTAGACACAAATGGCCCAGGATTACAGAAGAGGTCACTGGCTAATAACAAAGGCAGAGAGATCTTTTCTCATATCAAATATCAGCCTGAACGCTGAACCCTCAACAGTGGTGATGCTTAAAAGGCTGACATTAGGTAGATATTATCACACTTAAGGCATTCATTTAAGTTTAAAACATGCCTGTATTGTGCACCATGCAATCTTCTTGTTCTGATTGCCCTCCAGGATGTTGGCAAAGCTTCTTTGGAATATCTAATACATTGTAAATAACCAGATAGCGTGTGATACTGAAGCCCCTGCAGTGAATTTCCCATTTAAAATGGGTATAAAGGGTAATATTTCTGATGCAAATTTAATGGATATAGGACCCCAAGCTTCCAGTTGCCTATCACGTTAACACACCGCCATGTTCCCTGGCCAATTTCTCTGTCTCAGGCTTGCTGCAGTGCTCCAGTGAGGGTCAGCTCAAGCTGGAAGAACAGCATTTCACTTTCCCCTTGGGCAACCCTGCAGCTTTCAGGGATCAACATCAAGTTCAATAACTTTAGAGTCTGATTCCATCCTTCCACACTTGTTACACACCCCCACACCCAGTCATGTTATAGCATGGAACAAAAACAGAAGTTGCTGGAAAAGCTTAGCAGGTCTGGCAGCGTCTATGAAGAAAAAATCAGAGTTAACGTTTCGGGCCCGGTAACAGTTCCGAGGAAGGATCACTGAACCCAAAACATTAACTCTGATGTTTTTCTTCACAGGTACTGCCAGACTGCTGAGATTTTCCAGCAACTTCTGTTTTTGCTCCTGATTTATACAGCATCCACAGTTTCTTTTGGCTGTTATAACATGGGTTACTTTTAGCAAAGTTGTACCCATTCTCAAACATTCCTAGGCGCATTATCACATTCTCTGTGCTGCATACAGTATAGCTAACTCATTTTCTAACTCTTACCTTGTATGATCTCTTATTCAGCTTTTCTTATGCTTCTGGCCTACTATACGTTATCTCCCGGTTTACCAACCCCTTTCATATCTCTCTCTTCTCTCTGGGCTCCATCTCCACCCTTTCCTCACCCCACCACCGGCTCCACCATGCCCCCACTTCAGTTTCAGCCTAAATACCACTTTTCCCTAGCTTGTAACAGTTGTGATGAAGAGTCACCAAACTCAAAGCAGGAACTCTACTTTCTTCTTAGACTGCTGCCAGACCTACTGAATTTCTCTGGCAATTTCTGTTTTTGTTCGATGCTAGCCTGAGGCTTGACTTGTCTGTGAGACAACTCTCCTAATTCTGAGATAATGGGAACTGCAGATGCTGGAGAATTCAAGATAACAAAGTGTGAAGCTGGATGAACACAGCAGGCCAAACAGCATCTCAGGAGCACAAAAGCTGACGTTTAGGGCCTAGGCCCTTCCGTCTGTTTCAGGACTCGCAGGGAGAAACACTTCTGAAGGGTCTGAATGTTCTGGCTGTAGAGGTGGTCACGGTTGGGACCAAATTGGGAAGGCTTGAATGTAGACTGTAGTCCGTTGGGGATGATCCGGTTCCACAGGCAGGTGCTGAGGAAGGTGATGTGACTGTGGTACCTGGTTTGCTTCAGGACGTGGTCGAGCAGTTTCAAGGCTGAAGAGATTACAAGAGAGTTGCAGTAGGAGAGAGATTCCCTGAGGTTGGTCCAGAAGGAGAAGCCGAAATGTCAGCTTTTGTGCTCCTGAGATGCTGCTTGGCCTGCTGTGTTCATCCAGCTCCACACTGTGTTATCTCCTAATTCTGACACTAGTCCCCTGAAGTTAGTGAGGGCGACCTTGTGGGTTTGGCATTACTGTGTTTGCTATTGTTGCCTCGGCTGATGTTTGGTGGTCTGTCTGATTTAATTTGGACTTTAGGAGATTTTCGCACGGTGATACAACTAAGTGACTTATTTGGACATTTTTGGAGGTCAGTCAAGAGTTAAAGACATTACTGTGGGTCTGGAATGACTAGAATTATAGAACCTGACAATGCGGAAGCAGGCTATTCAACTCATCAAGTCGACACTGACGCTCCAAAGAGCATCCCAGCCAGACAGACCGACAACCCCAACCCTATCCCTGTAACCATACTTTTCCGATGGCCAATCCAGCTAAACTGTGCATCTTTGGACTGTGAGGGGAAAACGGAGCACCCAAAGGAAGCCCATGCAGACACGGGGAGAATGTGCAAACTCCACACAGACAGTTGCCCGAGGGTGGAATCGAACTCGGGTCCCTGGTGCTGTGAGGGAGCAGTGCTAAACCCTGAGCCACTGTGTTGTCCCTACTATTAATAAAATAGGAGGGTAAATTGTGTGTTTCTGTGGCCCATATATGTTGTATATTGAATCATATTAGACCAGGCCACATAAAACCTTTAACTTAAAGTCATCCCTGTTTGACTGCCTTGACTACCATCGACAACTATCCTCTTGTCCCAGTTTAAGGAAACCTACGTGGCTTTAGCGCTGAGTCTTATTTTGCTACCTTCATCTGGTGCAGACTGTGTGCCAAAAACTGTATTTAAGCTGTCTTATTTATACTTAGCACAGTAATTGTTATTTCCATAAAGGGAAAAATGGTCTCCTTAGATTAGGTGGTGCCAAAAATGTTATAGTTACTTTAACACCAAAAAAGGTTTTAGCATGTGGGTGACAGCTTAGGTGTGGGATGTCTTGAAGTACCTCAAACTCAATTGTTTGTGTGAATACAGCTCTAGTACACAGTCCACCCGCTGTTTAAATTTATAAACAGAATGGTTTGCTTCATTAGCTCATACTCCTGTACAAACAACAACAGGAAAACCAGGCCCAACCATTTCATAACAGTGATCCTGAAATGTTAAACCTCTGGGCAAGCTATTGAACAGCAGGAGAATAGAGGAATTGAAATGTGCAAATAAGAATAAATTTTAATCCTTCACAGCCATGTTACACAAGAATTAAAGACAGGTCACATGATCAGTTCTAATGTGGGCAAAATTTCATGTTGACAGTCCACCAACCAGTGTTAGTAAAAGCCTTGGTTTCACTTGCCCGTTTCCCATGGACTAAGAGAACATTTTTCTCTGGGACCCACTGTGTTGCTGACACACGGCCGCCAATTGAAGACACCATCCAGCTAATGCTGTGAGAAGGACATGGATGCCACTTCTGTAGTCAACTGGGCACATTGGAGAAGACTGCCGGAGCAGGAGTAGGTGGAACGGAGCAGAATAGAGTGGGCACTGTGGAGGGTGGACACTGGCAGAGCAAGTGAACACTGGACTGAACAGTGCAGCTACTGGGAAGATAGAAGCCAGCTCGTAGGGACACTGCACCTCCAAGTCATACAGCAAATCATACCAATTTGGACATATATTGCAGTTCTTTTGTTGCCACTGGGTCTAAATTATGAAACATCTTGCCTAGCAGCAATGTCAGTGCAAAATCTCACTGGAATTTAAAAGAATGAGGGGGGATTTCACAGAAACATACAAAATCCTGACGAGACTGGATAGGTTAGATGCAGGATGAATGTTCCCAATGTCGGTGAAGTCTGGAACTAGGAGCCACAGTCTAAAAATAAGGGGTGAGCCATTCAGGGTTGAGATGAGGAAGAATTTCTTCACTCAGAGAGTGGTGAATTTGTGGAATTCTCTCCCACAGAATGCTGTTGGGGCCAATTCATTAGATATATTCAGGAGGGAGCTAGATGTGATCCTTGTGGCTAAAGGGAACAAATGATAAGGGGAGAAAGCAAGAATGGGATACTGAGATTGCATGATCATGTTGAATGGTGGTGCAGGCTCAACGGGCTAAATAGCCTACTCATGCATCTGTTTTCTATGTTTCTGAGCCAAAATATTTTACCTCATGGGCTGTGGTAGTTTAACATGAAAGTCCATTACCATTTTCACAAGGACACAAATGATGGCTGCTAGAAGGGCATTAGAGACAATCTATTTTACTGAGCTTGCCTTTACCAGGAGTGCCTGTATGGGCTGTATCAATATTGGAACAGCTAATGAGTAGTAGTTAATATCTATACTATTTGGTTAAATGTATTGACAGAGTTAAGCCAATTCCTTTCATTCTTTTTATTTTGCCTGTATTTTAACTGCAGTGTAAAAATGAAGTGTGTTCGCCTAATGTTGATAGTTTGACCAATTGAATTGCATCCGGAATACACTTACCTATAAGAGAAGAAAACGTTAGGGTCTAGGTTACCTTCTTAATTTATTTTGAGGGGTTTGGGTTTGCTTCATAGCACCGTACACACAAAATTTTATGATGGATGGCAATCCTGTAGAAAACACTGGAATCAGTGACAGATTTATCAAACAACTTTGCATCCTACTTCACCCATTTCCAGTCAGGCATCCATCACATTGCCAAACCCAGACAACCAACTTTGATCTGACTCATTCTCACCTCAATTATCTCATAACAAAAAAAAACTAAAAACCATTGAGGAAATGAAGGGATAGATCACTGAAAATACTTGGCAGAGCAACTAGCTTCAGAAAAAAAACAAAAGTTCGATATTTTTAGAGTAACCTTTCATCAGAAGAATCCAGAAGGGTTTCCTTACATTCCCTTTTTCTGATGATGGCCAATTTCCTCTCCTCTTTTTTTTGGTTTGCAGCTTTCGTTTTAGCAACAGCATATTAATCGGCTCTCTTCCCTTGTGAAAATGAACTCAGAATGCATTTTCAGAGGCTCCACAAATGGGTCATGTGCCTTTCTCAGAAGTGAATTCTTTTTTTTAAATTCACTTGTGCAGCACAGGTGTGGTTGGCTGGCTAACATTCTTCTTGCTTGCCCATGGTTAGCGCTTGAGAAGGTGGTAGGGAGCTGCCTTCTTGAACCACTGCAGCCCATGTGGCCTGGGATTCTGGGATCTTAATATCAGATGAATTAATCCAATAAGTCAGAGCAGAACAGAATTTGCTTTCATTCTCTTCTCTCCCTGAAACATGAAGAACCCCATGTACAAACGTCCATCGCTGCTGTTCTAATTGACTATTTATTAAATATTCAAGTGCATTTTGACATCTATGCTTAATCCATTGGGTGATTTGTATTCAGCGATTTTTCTTTTCCAGCTTCAGGAATGATTACATTACTGACAGTGAAGAACTTTTGCTGCGAATATAACCATTAAAGATTTTTCTCTAATTAGAGAAAACAGTCATTCCATTACACACCATCTCACTGAATTGGAAAAAAAAAGCCATTAATTCTCGCCCAAAGCACCGCTGGTTATCGATCTGAATGCTGAGTGATGCAAATGTACACTATAAATGAGGGTAGTCAGAAAGGAAAGATCCCACAGGGGGAATCAATACATAGCAAAGGGTAATGAGACTTGCATTCAGAAGGCTGTACACAGCTCACTGAATACCAGCACCTGCCTGAAGCATGCAGAACTGGCCACAGGCATTTGCAATCAACATATTAAGCAACCAGTTAAGAAACCCATCGAGGTTACAGGTAATTTAGAAGTATTTCTTAGAGAAATGTACAGTTTTTGTAGATTGTCTATGAGTCATTTTCGGAAGTTCATTTTCATTGTATTTATGCTGGAAGGGTCATAGGCGATGAAGGATGAACAATAAATGCTGGCCTAGCCAGTGATACACACATCCATAGAATAAATTAAGCAAAACAAAAGGGAGAGGGTGATTGCAGCGGTAGTGGAAGCAAAGCAGATTGCCCATAATAATGTTTAAAATGAGGATGCCCCATGTGCATTGACAGGAGCCAGCACAGAAATGTATAGCGGCTGGCAGCTACTGCTGTCAGTTCTTCAAAATGTGCCTTGAAATCCTCTGTCATTCATTCAGTACACTTTCCCTCAGCAGAGAGGGTGTGCTGATAGAGCAAACAGCATTGTTCACATTTTGTAACATCAGCAGTAATGTTGCAATATTGTTATTGGATGTCAGAAGTCGTCTAAAGGGCATTTCAATCCAAACTGATCTAAGGGCCAAGGTCGAAACCTTCCAAAGTAATTCAAGTTGCCCTGTCAGGATTAACTCATTAGATTCAATGTTCCTTCCTTGACATCTAGTTGTGATTTTAATTGTCCAGCACAGTGATCTGGATACAGCTGTATATGTGCTCTGCTCAGAGATTAAATCAAGAGAGAGACGGGTGATTTGAACCCTGAAAAAGTACGGGCTTGGGTCAGGTGAAACAGGAGTCCAAGCCTTCTTAAATTTGCCCACTTCTGGATTTAATGGAGATGAGAGGCACAAAAGCAGTCTGTTGCAGAAACATTTTAAGCAATGTAATTATTCTGAAGCTGGAAAAGAGAAATCGCTGAACACAAATGACCCAATGGATTAAGCATAGACTTCAAAATGCACTTGAATATTTAATAAATAATCAATTAGAACAGCAGCGATGGAAGCTTGCACATGGGGTTCTTCATGTTTCAGGGAGAAGGGAACAACACAAACTTTTGTACCGCTTTGTGTTTTTAGATTAATTCTTTCAATATTAAGGTCCCAGAATTCCAGTGCACATGGACTGCAGTGGTTCAAGAAGGCAGGTTACCATGACCTTCCAAGGGTAACCAGGGATGGGCAATAAAAACTCTGGCCAGACAGCGAAGCTTACATCCCATGAGTGAATGAAAACAAAAATGAGATGACATGCCTTTGCTTTAATGGGTTGTTTTTCTTTCAGCTCATCCTGACTGCAGTTTCCAGGCCTAGGAAATCCAGCAGGCAGAAGTAGCTGAAAAGGCAAGATCCATTAGATAAGTGTCTTACAGCATAGTTTGTTCCTTACAAAAATCACTCCAAAGATAACGGGGTCCCGTCACAAAGATAGATCAGAAAAGCTGGAGCAATTCTTCTCAGAGAATTGAAGAGAAGGGAGAAGAGAGGAGAAGAGAACAGAGAAGAGAGAGGAGAAGAGAAGAGAGAAGAGAAGAGAGAAGAGAAGAGAAAAGAAGAGAAGAGACGAGAAGAGAAGAAGAGAAGATTTAACATCAGTGCTCGAAATCATGAGACAGCCAGAGAGCATAGATAAAGAACATAGAACATAGAACATAGAACATAGAACATAGAACAGTACAGCACAGAACAGGCCCTTCAGCCCACAATGTTGTGCCGACCATTGATCCTCATGTATGCACCCTCAAATTTCTGTGACCATATGCATGTCCAGCAGTCTCTTAAATGACCCCAATGACCTTGCTTCCACAACTGCTGCTGGCAACGCATTCCATGCTCTCACAACTCTCTGCGTAAAGAACCTGCCTCTGACATCCCCTCTATACTTTCCACCAACCAGCTTAAAACTATGACCCCTCGTGCTAGCCATTTCTGCCCTGGGAAATAGTCTCTGGCTATCAACTCTATCTATGCCTCTCATTATCTTGTATACCTCAATTAGGTCCCCTCTCCTCCTCCTTTTCTCCAATGAAAAGAGACCGAGTTCAGTCAACCTCTCTTCATAAGATAAGCCCTCCAGTCCAGGCAGCATCCTGGTAAACCTCCTCTGAACCCTCTCCAAAGCATCCACATCTTTCCTATAATAGGGCGCCCAGAACTGGACGCAGTATTCCAAGTGCGGTCTAACCAAAGTTTTATAGAGCTGCAACAAGATCTCACGACTCTTAAACTCAATCCCCCTGTTAATGAAAGCCAAAACACCATATGCTTTCTTAACAACCCTGTCCACTTGGGTGGCCATTTTAAGGGATCTATGTATCTGCACACCAAGATCCCTCTGTTCCTCCACGCTGCCAAGAATCCTATCCTTAATCCTGTACTCAGCTTTCAAATTCGACCTTCCAAAATGCATCACCTCGCATTTATCCAGGTTGAACTCCATCTGCCACCTCTCAGCCCATCTCTGCATCCTGTCAATGTCCCGCTGCAGCCTACAACAGCCCTCTACACTGTCAACGACACCTCCGACCTTTGTGTCGTCTGCAAACTTGCTGACCCATCCTTCAATTCCCTCGTCCAAGTCATTAATAAAATTTACAAACAGTAGAGGCCCAAGGACAGAGCCCTGTGGAACCCCACTCACCACTGAATTCCAGGCAGAATATTTTCCTTCTACTACCACTCGCTGTCTTCTGTTGGCCAGCCAATTCTGTATCCAAGCAGCTAAGTTCCCCTGTATCCCATTCCTCCTGACCTTCTGAATGAGCCTTCCATGGGGAACCTTATCAAATGCCTTACTGAAGTCCATATACACCACATCCACAGCTCGACCCTCATCAACCTTTCTAGTCACATCCTCAAAAAACTCGATAAGGTTTGTAAGGCATGACCTACCCCTCACAAAGCCGTGTTGACTGTATTTGATCAAGCCATGCTCTTCCAGATGGTCATAAATCTTATCCCTCAGAATCCTTTCTAACACCTTGCAGACGACAGACGTGAGACTTACCGGTCTATAATTGCCGGGGATTTCCCTATTTCCTTTCTTGAAGAGAGGAATTACATTTGCCTCTCTCCAGTCCTCAGGTACGACTCCAGTGGAGAGCGAGGATGCAAAGATCTTCGCAAGTGGCGAAGCAATTGCATTTCTCGCTTCCCAAAGCAGCCGAGGACAAATCTGATCCGGGCCTGGCGACTTGTCAATCTTAATGTTTGACAAAATTTTCAGCACATCAGCTTCGTCTATCTCTATCCATTCCAGCATGCACACCTGCTCTTCAAAGGTTTCATTCACTACAAAGTTGGTTTCTTTCGTAAAGACAGAAGCAAAAAACTCATTTAGGGCTTCCCCTACCTCCTCAGGCTCCACACACAAGTTCCCTATGCTATCCCTGATCGGCCCTACTCTTTCTTTGACCATTCTCTTATTCCTCACATAAGTGTAAAATGCCTTTGTGTTTTCCCGGATTCCTTCTGCCAAGCCTTTCTCGTGCCCCCTCCTGGCTCTCCTCAGACCATTTTTGAGCTCCTTCCTTGCCTGCATGTAATCCTCTCTAGCTGAACTTGACCCTAGCTTCCTCCACCTTATGTAAGCTACCTTCTTCCTTTTCACTAGAAGCTCCACCGCTCTCGTCATCCAAGGTTCCTTAATCTTACCCCTTCTTGCCTGTCTCAGAGGGACATATTTACTCATCACTCCCAACAACTGTTCCTTAAACCATCTCCACATGTCTATAGTTCCCTTACCATGGAACAACTGCTCCCAGTCCATGCTTCCTAACTCATGTCTAATCGCATCATAGTTTCCTCTTCCCCAATTAAATATCCTCCCATTCTGCCTAATCCTCTCCTTCTCCATAGCTATGTAGAATGTGAGGCAGTTATGGTCACTATCACCAAAATGCTCTCCCACCACAAGATCTGATACCTGCCCCGGCTCGTTTCCGAGCACCAAGTCTAGAATGGCCTCTCCCCTCGTCGGCCTGTCAACGTACTGCGTTAGGAAACCCTCCTGAACACACCTTACAAAAACAGCTCCATTCAAATCTTCTGCTCGAAGGAGGTTCCAATCAATATTAGGAAAGTTAAAGTCACCCATTACAACAACCCTACTGCGTCCACACTTTTCCAAAATCTGCCGACCTATGCTTTCTTCAATCTCCCTGTTGCTATTGGGGGGCCTGTAGTAAACCCCTAACGAGGTGACTACTCCCTTGCTGTTCCTAATTTCCACCCATACTGACTCAGTAGGCAGATCTTCCTCGACAAAGGAAGCTTCTGTAGCTGTGATACCCTCTCTGATTAGTAGTGCTACACCCCCTCCTCTTTTTCCCCCCTCCCTATTCTTTTTAAATGTTCTAAACCCTGGAACATCCAGCAACCATTCCTGTCCATGAGAAACCCATGTCTCTGTTATGGCCACAACATCATAGCACCAGGTACTGATCCATGCTCTAAGTTCATCACTTTTATTCCTGATACTCCTTGCATTAAAGCAAACACACTTTAACCGATCCTTTGGTTCCTTCCCAGGAAAATCCTTCCCATAAGAGAATCCACACAATTTGGCAGAGGGGTCAAAAACCAAAGGGCACTAACTAAACGTGATCAGCAAAGGAAGCAAAGATGACATGAAAAAATATTTCCACACAGCGGGCAGTTAGGATCTGGAATACGCCGTCTGACAGTGTGATGGCAATAGATTCAGCCATGACTTTTGAGGGAGGCTAGGCTAAATTCCTGAAGAGAGAGAAAAGGAATTACAGGGTTACGGGGAAAGGGAAAATGTGTGGGAAAGGTTGAGTGGCTGTTGCAGAGGAATGGCTGAATAACCTTCCTATGATTCCAAGATTGTGAGCTGGGAGGAAGAGGATTGCTTGCTCCAGACTGAACAAGCTAACCTATAAACTCCAGCATGTCCGCTCCCTCACAAGCTCGACTGAAGTACCGAACCAGCCTGCCTCTGACTCCAGGCCGGCTGTTTGGTGGGAAATCTCAGCAAAAGATGTTCACGGTTCAAATACATCTGCCATTTTTAACATTTCAGAAACACACATCTCCAGGGTCGCTGCAATGACCCCCAACCCCGATTTGGCAGTCCCATGAATATCAGGACTCTGGATACAATGACCAATGTACATTAAAGCAATACATTAGTTCTGAAAATAGTTTCAAGGCTTTAAAAAATATATATAAATAATCACAACAGCATGGTACCTAAAAAAAATGAATTAACAAACAGGATAATGTCTTCCTTTTTCTTTATGGGGATTATGTTTTCTTTCTGAGCCTATGAAAATAAATAATCCATCACAACATAATGTGACATTGCATTGAAACAGCTCAGAGTTGTTAGTATTATGAACAAAAAATTATTTTATACATTTTGATATTTATATCATACAAGTAGACATCATTCAGCATATAAATGATAGATTCATTTGCAATCAACATATAAAGCAAACAGTTAAGAAAACCATTGCGGTTATAGGTAATTTAGAAGTATTTCTTGGTGAAATGTACAATTTTTGTCGAATGTCTATGAATCATCTTTGGAAGTTCATTTTCATTGTATTTTGCACTGGAAGGGTCAAAGGCGATGAAGGATGAACAATAAATGCTGGCCTAGCCAGTGATACACACATCTGTGGAATAAATTACGCAAAACGAAAGGGAGAGGGTGACTGCAGCGGTAGTGGAAGCAAAGCAGATTGCCCATATAAACTCAGAAAAAAAAATCCATTCAGATTTGATTGATCAAAGCGCACGATACGCTGAATAATTTTTCACATTTTTATGCGGCTACCTATTTAGCTTTTCATTCAGCATTCCCTGGGAAGCAGTCTTTTGAGTCAGTCTCATACCAGTTGTAGTTAAAAATCAAATGGTGGAGGGAGGAAGGGAGGGCACTAGCACAAATCAATAGGTGATCGAAACCTGGCGATCTCTGTATCAGGGATGACTTTGTCCCAGAGCCACTGCCAAAAGTTAGGCTGCGGCCTCATTAAGTGAAAATCAAGATCTCAAGAAGATTTCTGTCTTTGTCCATCTGACAACACACAATATTCTGCTTCTGTCACACTCTGTGGGTAAGACAATCTGAGAAGTGACCATTTGCAAACAATATTTAAAGGAGTTCTCAGAGAAAACTGGAGAAGCAGAAATTCTGCTTACATTATATAATCGCCTTTTCAACGTGTTCTACCGGCTGCGGGATGTTTGGAATTTTTTAAAAGGAACTCTGAGAAAGCACTGTTTTCTTCATGGACACCATTCTGGGAATCTCTCTAGTTAGAGGAGAAAGCAGCACAAGAGTTACAATGAGATTAAGCTGAGCTCACACCTTTCTCCCCAAACAGTCATCATCGAGTCCTACAGCATGGAAACAAAACCTTTGGTCCAACCAGTCCATATCGGCCATAATCCCAAATTAAACTCGGACCATCTGCATGTGTTTGGCCCATATCCCTCCAAACATTTCTTATTCATGTACTTATCCAAATGTCTTTTAAACATTGTAACTTGTATCCACCTCCTCCTCATGAAGTTCATTAAACACACAAACCACACTCCGTATAAATAAAAGTCCCTCATATTTTTTAAATCTTTCTCCTTTCACCTTAAAAATATGCTCCCTTGTCTTGAAAACCCCACTTTAGGGAAATGACACTTTTCATTCACTTTTCTATACTCCTCATGATTTTATAAACCTCTATAAGGACACTCTCCGCCTCCTACTCTCCAGTGAAAAGGATCCCAGCCTATTCAGCCTCTCCATTCCCAGTGACAACCTGGAAAATCTCTTCTGAACCCTCTCCAACTTAATAATATCTTTCCTGTAACTGGGAGACCAGAACTGGACACAATCCTCCAGAAGAGGCATGCATCCAAAAAAGACACAGGGATTCAGGCCTATGTTCTCCAACAATTCCACTGAAAACTAGCAAGACACATCTCACAGTTATCATAGCAATTACAGCTGTGGGTCAAAGTTATACCTCTCATATTGTGATTTAAGGCTGCTGTGCTACTATGTCTTTCCCATACAGTACTGGAGAACAAAAGGTAGATTAGCAGCCTTTGTTCTTGTGATTGACAATTTTCGACATCACAATAGAAATTGCCATTTTTAAGTTTTCATTTGTCATTGTACAGCCCTTAATGATTTTATATAGCCCAGTTTTGCAGCAAAACACTCCTGTGAAGACCCTCTAACAGCAGAATCTGCAGGTGCATAATCGCTAACAATAGTCCTGTTGGTCAAGTACAAACTATTCACTATATGAACTTTGAATCCGATAGCATTGGCGTGTTTAAAAGCAGGCATCTGGTAACCGAACCATGATTTAAAACATTTACAAAAGGTACAACTTCAGTCAAATTAATTCAAGGAATATTAACTGTTCAAATTAGCCTCTGTGAACTACAAAGAACAGGTGTGTACATGAGATGAACTGTCCCTATTGTTTTGCAACAAGCCCTTTACATTTCCTCACTGCGGCTCATATCCATTAAATATAATTTCATAGGATCATCAGAGCTTGGAAGGGCAGATCAAACAAGCCCTAAAATCCCAGCTGTTCAGACCCAATTCAACCAAAGTACAAACTGCATCCTTACCTTGCTAATTTATTCCATTTGCGAGAAGCAAACGTCATTCTTTCTCTATGCTTGACTTTTTTTTTATTCAATCTTTATTGTAATATAGAATTGATTAAATTATGGCATTCAATGATGTTTTAATATATTAATAACTTGTAATATATTTCAATAGGGTTTAAAATCTATATAGTTGGCTACATAAGATTAAAAGCAGATAGCTTTCAATAATGGTAATATACAAATTCACAATGATACTGTAGGCTAGATTTTAACCATTCACCTTCCTCCCCCTCACTGCCAGATTGAGATGTGCAGAGGGTTAAAATTGAAACAGTGCGCTGTGAATGACGTTCATGCTGCACACTTCCAAATACACCACAAATCCATAAGAAATAGGAACAGAAGTAGGCCAATCTGGCCTCTGGTCCTGTACGCACCAACGAGGTGAAACATCCTCTCAGCACTTACCCTGTCAAGCCCCTTAAGAATCCTACAAGTTTGGAGCATTCAGTTAATAGTCAGATAGCTGGCCCATGGGTAATTTCATGTCAGTGTCCAAATTGATATTCCACTGTAGGATTGAGTATAGACAAAATCGAGGAGGCTACTACATGGAGGAGCAGAAGATGAGTGCAAAATCTTTGGGTAGCAGTCTTCAGCCTCATGGCACCAGGGATCCAGGTTTGATTAGAGCCTCGGTTGATTGTCTGTGTGGAGTTTGCACATTCCCCCTGTTTCCTCCAGGTGCTCTGGTTTCCTTCCTTAGCCCAAAGATGTGCAGGTTTGGTGGGCTGGCTGTGCTAAATTACCCATAGTGTCGAGGGATATGCAGGCTAGGTGGACTGGCTGCGGTAAACTCAGGGTTAACAGGACAGGATAGGGGGGTGGGTGGAGATGGATCTAGATGGGATGGTCTTCAAAGGGACGGTGTGGACGCGATGGGCCAAAGAGCCTGCTTCCACACTGTAGGGATTCTATGATTCAATGAAACTCTTCTGAATTCATCTCAGCAAAGAAAATTCTGACTTCTCGATTTTGTGGAAAGAATTTGCAGACAAATTGTTTCTTGCAATGTGGAAGGATATGGTGCTAGCAATGAAACCAGAACTTTAGACCAGTCTCTCAAGAATTTCAATGATTCAACCATGGCGAGAAAGTTAACATACTTCTTCTTCACCGAACATCCTAACATTGATTATTTGCAAGTACAAAATCCTTTGTTCCCTTTGAAACACTGTGACTAACACACATTTCAAATGCAACAACTCAAAAGCAAAATATGCAAATTCTGGAAATCTGAAATACAAACAGAAAAGATTGGAAACTCTCAGCACATTCAGATAGCAATTCAGATACCATTTGTAGAAAGAAACAAAGTTAAAGTTTCAGGTTATTGACCCTTCCATTTAATAATTCGCCTAGAGCATTAACAGGCCATCGACCTGAAACATTAGCTTTATTTCTCTCCACAGATGTTGCCTGACCTGCTAAATATTTCCAGCATTTTCTGCTTCTATTGCTTGTAGGGTTTGCTCAATTCCACTGGGAGACATGTTAGTTTTTGCTCAATCCATTTAAAAATGTTGCAGGCCGAAGTTGTACACAATGCCTATTTAAGGCAAAGCACCAGACCAGGTATCCAACATTAAGGAGTCCAATCTATGCCATGCCATAATGAGGACACACTCTGCTCATGTTATAGGTGATGGAAACATCAAACTTATTAGCAATTGAACATCCACACCAGATGCAACAGCATTACAGTGTCCCACTCCATAACCATTATTTCCGTACAATTCACAATATGCTGAGATAAGGTACAGGATGACAATGAGGAAGAAGAGGAGTGATGGAGTGATGGAACTTCTTCCTTGCAAATTATAAGATTGACAAAGATGAGCAGGAGGAAAATGGAGTCTGAGAAGAAATCAAGTTGAAGCCTCCAGGTGAGATCCTGGACTGAGATCTGGCACTGTTTTTTCTTTCTTTGAAGATACACAATTTCACCTTGCAGCATCTGCATTTTCACATTTATATATCAGTTCAGGTGTTATGGCACTGGGCGAATCTAAAAGTATGAAAACATCGTGTGGCAAAGGATGAACACAGCAGGCCAAGCAGCACCAGAGGAGCAGAAAGGCTGACGTTTCGGGCCTAGACCCTTCTTCACTTCCTGCTCCTCTGACACTGCTTGGCCTGTTGTATTCATCAGGTCTACGCCTTGTTGTCTTGGATTCTCCAGCATCTGCAGTTCCTACTGTCTATGGCAAAGGATGGGTAGCATTTAAAAAGAAATTGGAGGTGAAGGTTATTTTGGCTACATTGACTCTGAGTGCAGCCTCCAAGCAAGTGTAGCAACTGACTATTGTGAGCCTAGAACCTTCAGCCCTCAATTGAGACAACATCAGAGATACGGAATCTTTCTTTCAACCATGAACGGAGCACAGGACAATTACATTGGATTCTAGAGCAGAGCACCCACCTCTCTCCCATCCAAATTAAGATGCCTCCCTGGACCGGGAGTTCTATTTCACTCCTGAAACAATGATTGCAATTCTGTAGCTGTGTAGAAGAAATTAGACAGATCTTCGTACATGAATTTCCATAACCTGAAGGCCAAATGTGGATTGCTTTCTCTCAGGGATTTCAAGTGCTATTCAGGCAGATATCCAAATGATCTTTGAGGATCCAGGTACAAGGTCCAAGGCCCAGGAGAAGAGCGGATCTGTTACTGTACGAAGCTTTATCTTTCATTACCAGACATTCATTCTAGCCTTTGAGTTTCCCTATTAAGGCTTATAAGAAGTGAAATTAGGCTCCTGAGAAACAAGGTCCAAAGATGCAGCTTAAAGCATCCTGCTGCCAGAGTCAAGCCACAGCGAGAGAAGGACTAAATCAATTCCAGGACTCTCTTCGAAATTCTTCAGCCTCTCACAATCCTTAGGTGTTCCTAGGAGAAGCATCTAAACAGAAGAAAAAAGTAACACTGCTCCAGGGAAGGAGTTAGAAAAGATTAGATTGGCTTAACTGCATTTAGAGTTTGCTGGAAAAAGCAATGTGCTCATGTTTTATCTTTTGTTATTAACAGTCATATGAAAGCGTAGGGATTAATGTTAACCTGGCAATTTGTTTTGCTAATCATTGAAATAGCTGTGCCAAAGCAAAAATGAGATGTTCTAGAATATGTGTTGGACTGAAAGATTGGTCCATTAAATGTCAAATAAAGAAAGATTTATCATATTGATGATGATGATATTAGATTGTTAATTAAAAAGGCTTCAGCAATAAGGTATCTCCTGATGTCCCTTGCAGTGGGTCACGGACGTGTTCTCTAAGTACAGTCATCATGATGAGCTCCTCCATATTGTTCTGCCTCCAAACCTACAGAAAGCGAAGTCCAGGCTTTCTATGCTTTG
Organism: Stegostoma tigrinum; assembly: GCF_030684315.1. NCBI lineage: Eukaryota > Metazoa > Chordata > Chondrichthyes > Orectolobiformes > Stegostomatidae > Stegostoma > Stegostoma tigrinum. The sequence goes on along the minus strand of NC_081357.1, from coordinate 114,384,568 downwards.
AGGAACTGCATTCCATTCATATTCTGATTATGCAAATTATCCAATTTCATGTGATGCTCTTGCTCATCAGTGCAGATGTGGCAGTTCATGGTCACTGCTGTATTTAGCCACAACTCAGGGTCTAAGCCATTACTTTTGGAGCATTGAAAAAGCTCGTTGTGAGGAATAAATGCAGTCAAAAATTAATCTCATTCCACACACTTGAATTAATTCCACAAATAACAAATCACCAAACAACAAAAATGTCTTCAACAAACTTCCCTCCCCCCATGTGAGTGGTATAAATATAATTTTATATTAAGACACATTTCAAGGATTACTGTTAATGAGTATGCAGTGGTGCTAAATTTGCAAGCCATGCACAAAAAGGTAATTGGTACTTTAATGGCTATTCTGTTAAGCAGTCATAAACAATTCATACTAAAGAACAGTCAGTGTGTTTGGAGTGAGAGTATTGTGATTGCCATTAAAATATGAACAAAAAAAATGTAATGTATAGGGAAAAACATAATTCAACTTGCTATTTTGCACTTACTGGGTGCCATGCACTGTGAATGAATTTTTTCACTTTTGGATTAGCTTGGAGTTGTTTAGGAAGCAATTATTCAGCTCACTGTAAGTTTTGCTCTTTCATTGAACATTGCGAATTAGACAGAATCCTGATAGATAGACAGGCATTTATTATCACTTTCATCAATGTATGTTACCTTTGTAGTTTCCATCTGGTGAGTTTCACAAAAAAACAACAGCCAATAAGTAGTTGCATAAAACGTATTGATCAATTATCTTACTTTCTGTAAACAAGAACTATTCTTTTTCTCAGAAGAAAATCAACTTGCCTGCATGTGAATTTAACAAAGTCGAAAAATTTGTTAGAGATTGACTTCAAACTTTGCCTATTAGTTTAGAAGAGTGAATATTCACCCAATAAAAGCTCCAATTGAGAAATTGGACAGACCCCACATTTTGCACACTGAATTCATCAGGAATCCTGACTGATGAATGAGAAAATACTTGTTGAAAAGATGTTTATGATTATCAGCTGCTGTGCACCATATGAGACAATGCTGCTGGATTTTGGTGGTTTATGTGATGCAAGTGATGTGATCGCCCGAAACCTTTTGACATAAATGACATTTTGGAGTTGCGAAGGATTTTTTTTAAAACCAAAAACAGATGTTTCAAAAATCAAGCTTTAGTTGACTACATATGTAATGGATTTTTTTTATAAAGCAAAATGCAGCTTGTTTGCTTGTGTAAGCTAACTGTTAAAATTTGTCGGAATCCATCACACATTCTTTTGCTCATGTCATGGTGTCCACTGTGTTTGAAATGATTCAAAAAGATTAAAACCATATTGGTCAAACACGCTGTCATGATGCTGTAGAGAAGTGTTTGTGGCTGTGAATAAACAAGTTATTTTAGGAAATAGTATTACAAAAACAAGGTTGGCTTTAAATTTCGCATTGGAGACTTATCCATTCACCACTGCATTCCAAGTTCAGATCCAGCTGAAATAGTGAAAATAGACTAACTGTTTGCAAAGAGCTAAGTGTTAGGAGTCTCAATACTGTGACCAGATAACAGACCCTCAAAATAGACTCAAGATGGAACTGATTATTTACCCGTTGCCTCAGATGCTGAGAAGACACAGCAGTAAAAATATCCAATTAGATCAGGAATATTCTCAATTTAAAATGCACTCTGGTAGCATACACTCTGTACAGTACCACACTTGAAGGCTGCTGAATGCAAAATTGCAAAATGATAAAAGTGCATTATTTCCAAGTATTTTACCAAACCGGCCTTTAAACAACAAAATTATGAATGAGAAGCCAAAGTATTTTGAAGCTGTATATGTCCAAGATATAGCTCGCAACTGGCACACTGACATTGGCAAACATTATGCATTCTGTCTGTGCCTTAACATGTTATTTGTCCAGCTAAATGGAGCAAAAGTAATTTTCCTTTGTCTAACAACCCAGATTCAAGTTCTTTCAATTCTATTTTGCTTTAAGGGACTTCCTGCCATTCTGGTTTTACAATGACAGTGCACAGGCCATACATCAGAAAGAGAGAAACCAATAATGACCCCCATCCAGATTAGTCTAATTAGCAGTAGAGGATTGCTACAATCCTCTACAAGCTTTGACAAGAAATCATTGTCAAAAGGGTCCCTGGTGTCACAACCTAATGTATTTGCTGCTTCCTCAATGACTGGTGTAAGGGGCATCGCAAATGACTGAATATTGATATATTTGTTCCAGTTAGTTTAACACATTGTTGTACTCACCATGTCTTAACTCTACTCCCATTTTCAAATAATGAACTAATCAGTCAACTTAGCTCCCATGTGATTACACAGTAACACATAACACAACCTAGCTCCCATGTAATAACATGGTAACACAGGAACACGACCTAGCTCCCATGTAATAACACGGTAACACAGCAAAACTCTTTACCCCTACATCACCATGTTGGCATGAATCACCTGCTTGAGTAAGTGAGCATTTAATATGCATGCCCTTTCCTGTGTGATTCAAACTTCCATGAGTAACATGTAATAACAAAATAATTCCCTATTGTATGTCGTAAAAAATCTGAAGCGAACACAACCTTTTGTTTCTTGACACTATGCTAGTCTCGTGTGAGTAAATGTGCCTTACTTTCCTCTATTCTATTGGTTATCCTATGCAGGACTTGAGAGGCAGTAAGTAGGGTGAGAGATGTTTGACTGTACCTGTTCTAACTTTGCTAATGACAGCTTTCTCCCTATACAAGAAACCTTGGGAACTTAGCCCTGTGGAGCCAACTGTTGTGTATACCTAAGAAAAGGCATTATAGTATGTATTCCATCTCCACGACACTTGCACATCACTCCTGTCCTTTCTGCTCTTACACCATCTTTGATTCAGAATTCTTTATTTTCCAGTATCAGCCTGTGACGCACTTTTAGATACTTATTTCTATGGTAAAGACATTACAAGTATAAGTTGGTGAGAGCCTGTCAAACTGCACATGTGCACTGCTTTCTGATGTCTTTGTTTGATCTTATTTATTATTGGATCCTGAAAACAGGAGATGCTGTCATCCAGAGGCAATTCAGCCAACCAACATGTGGCAACACATCGGCAGCAACTTACCACATACTTAGCGGTGAACACGATAAAGTTTCTGGTTGTTAGTGTTGCATCCTGTGGTAGTACAAACATTGATACTAAAACTTTACCTAGTGCTTCTCCCTTTTGCATGAACTTTTGACAAGGTTTTCTGTGAAGTTAGCTTCCCTGGGATTCCAGTCACAATTCTGCAGTGTGGACCATTTGCTGTGTGCACTGCAACATCTCACTCCTGCTTCTTTGACAGGAACTTCAAAGACCATGATACCTTGAGGGACAAGCACAGCAAGCAGACCAGAACACCACCAGCTTCAGGTTCCCCACCATTCCCATACCATCCTGCCACAAAAATATGCCACTGTTCCTTCAGCGGTCACTAGGCTAAAATCCTGAAGATTTCTCAGTAGCGCTGCAAGCATTCTTTTGTAACATGCTCAGGAATAGTTCAAGTAGTGGTTCAGCCTTTCAGAGGCAGTGAGTGATGGGCAATAAAGATTGGCCTTATCAATGATTTCCATGCCCACTGCATGAATAAAAAAGAATTAACGGATCAGTTATCATTTACTTCTGTCATTACTTTTCTTCCTTTGTCTGACAGATCAGATAGAAGCAGGGAAGTTGCTTCCACTGGAGGTGAAACTAGTACTAGGGTCATAGCCTCAAAATAAGGGGGAAGCTATTTAGGATTGAGTTGAGGAGGAACTTCTTCACCCAAAGGGATGTGAATCTGTGGAATTTCCTGCCCAGTGAACCAGCTGAGGATACCTTGTTGAAAGCTTTTAAAGCAAAGATGGATTTTTGAACTGTAAAGTAATTAAGGGTAATGGTGAGTGGTCAGGTAAATAGAGTGATCAGCCATGATGACCTATTCCTGATCCTATTTCTTATGTTCTTATGTTCTTACACTGAAGAGATAGAAAAATACACTGAACATTGGCTAAAATATTTTTAAAAGTCACATGGAAGTCCAAGTCTTGCCTGAGAAAGTAGCACTTCAGACTCCAAACCACAGTTGGAAGGTTAGTAATTTTTTTTAAAAAGTGTGAAAGTTGCTTCTTTACTTTAAATTAGCACATTAAGCAGCTTCCGTGGACGACATGATGATAAAAGGCAGAGGCATTGCCGAGCAGGATATCCGCTTGAGCATTGGAAAGTGAAACAACCCTGCTGTATTCTTTTAACTAAATACTGCATATGTGCTTAAGACACCCACTCAGAAAATGCAAGAGATGTTGTCAAAGCAAATACTCCCTCCCCAGTGGAAAGATAGAAAGGGTATGTTTCTAGTGGGCAGGACTGTTAAACATTCCATTTCCTGGTTCCCACTCAACTGAACTTCTTTAATCCTTTAGCTGTGGTAATCTTACCCATCGGAAAGTTTGCTCTTACACACCAATAGAAGTGAAACATTAAATGAGGCAGATCAGACCCAGCAATGATATGCAGAATAGAACAATAGACTGTTCCGGAGGACTGACTGGATGATTCAATTATAAAATCAGATAAAGGGAGCCATTAATAAATTGTGCTAGATATTATTATCTTTTCCAGAACTCTCCTTTCCAAAGAATTGAACTAGATGTTCTGATCTGGTGGTATTGTTGCTAGATTAATAACCTACAGATCCAGGTGACACTGTGTTCAAATCATGCCATAACAGATTTTTAGAATTTGGATTTAAAAATAGCTGGAATTATAAACCTAAGGACATGCATGAAACAATCTGATTTTTAAAAAAAAAACCTGGCTCCCTCATCATGCCTTTGAAAGAAAGAAATCTGCTGTTGTTACCTGGTCTGGCCTACATGTGACTGCAGATCCATAGCAATGTGGTTGCCTTCACGAGGAAGCCATTCAGATGTAGACATCCACTAAGCTTAAAAAGTAAATGAAACTGGGCCTAGGCTTTGGAAACAACAATGTCAGACTCTGATGAAGGGCCTAGGCCCAAAACGTCAGCTTTTGTGCTCCTGAGATGCTGCTTGGCCTGTTGTGTTCATCCAGCCTCACATTTTATTATCTTGGATTCTCCAGTATGTGCAGTTCCCATTATCTCTAATGTCAGGCTATGTCCTGGTGATGCGACAAAGCCTTCCTTACTAACATCTGGGAGTTGATGCCAAAATTGGCAGGGCTTTCTTATAGACAAGTCAAGCTTGTCACACACACAGAATTGTACCTGACAGGGAATCACATCATCATTAAACAAGCATGGGTAGTGGCTGTTTAGACCATCATTATTGTTCTAATTGTTCATCTGGAACTGTGAAATGAAGTTGAGAATTAAAACTTGAACAGCGGCTCATTTCAAAACGGAAAGGGAACAAAAACCAAATGTTTGCTGATAGGAACTGGCCTGGAAAGATAATGCCAGTGTTTTACTATTCTAAGGACCTCCAGATGAATCGGCACCAAGATATTGCAATGCTCAGGGATTTGCTGCTTGGATGTTGAATTTGTCAATCAAAGGAGGACTAGTGGTGGCCAGCCAACCACTGAGATGGTTGACAAAAAAAGAGAAAACAAATTGTGATTGGATTTTGAGTGGGTTTTAGGCAGGAGGCAATTTTTAGTTTTGTTCTGTTGCTAGTTTATCTCCAGTTGTTAACTTGTTGGATGTTCTGAGAATGGAATCACAGTCTGGAGGAAATAAGTAAAGGCCTTCAAAGGTGTGCTGCAGCTGTTTGCATTCAGCAGTGACTTCAGAATTCAGGCAAGGTACACAGTCTGACATGCCTGGATACAAATTCTCTTCCAAGAATTTTGCACAAGTCTGGTAGCCACTGTTGAAATGGTTATCAAACTGGCAAATTACAATCCTTTTATTTTCTTTTTCTAACTTATCTCTTAACTCTGTCTGTCTGGTGGTGTGAGAGTGGTGTCTTTATGATAAAAGAAGATTGTGTTCAGATTGTCGATATTAATTAGACTGCCTCCTTATTTATCTGTACTCTACTAAAGTAACATTATTAATAATAAATTGTTTTTGTTTTGATAAACTTATAAACTTGCTATCCAAGATTTGCCATTCAGAAAGTCTGGCTAGTAACAATTGAGCATAAATTTGAGGTCCATTAAGTGTTTGAATTCAAAACACAGTGAAATTTAATGATAATAGGGATGATTTAGTTTAGTTTGCTAACCCTGTGCCGTAACAACATCACAATGCTATACGTATGGTAAGGGGTTGCACTCGGAATACGCAACACTGGCTTGAGAATCAACGACGTCTCATGGGATCGGGTCAAACATGGATAAGGAATCTTCTTGCTGATTAATACATACAAACTCCTTCTGGTGATTCTGAGCACACAGCACACTGAGGTTAACAAGTGCGTAGAATATACTCTGAGTGAGGGATGTCAAAATGCACCAGCAAAAGTAGTTTGGCAGCACCACTACAGGTTGAGCTGGTTGGGTCCTAAAGGACATAGCTACCGGACAGGATCTGCAGCAGGTAGTGAAAGAACAGACAAGAGGGGGAAAAAAAATACTTGACCTCATTCCCACCAACCTGGCGCTGTTGACGCATTTGTCCATGATAATATTGGTAGGAGTGACACTGCACAGTTTTTGTGGAGAGAAAGACCCATCATCACATTACATTGAAGATAACTTCCATCATGTTTTGTTGCACTACCACCTTGCTAAATGGATTAGATTTTCTACAGAGCCAGCAACATAAGACTGGGCCACCATGAGGTGGTGTGGATCATTAGCAGCAGCAGACTTAAAAGACAAATGCAACCTTATTGCCCAGCATATCACTCATTCTACCATTACCACCAAACCAGGGCGTCAACCCTGAATCAATGAAACTGTCTGCTGGTTGGAGACATACCTAATATAAGGGAAGGTGGTCGTGGTTATCTGAAACCTGTCATCTCGGCTCCAGGACATCTCTGCAGGAGTTCCTCAGGGAAGTGTCATAGGACCTAACGATCTTCAGCTGCTTCATCAATCACCTTCCCTGCACCATAAGATTAGAGTGGGGGTGTTTGCTGATGATTGCACGATGTTCAAGAATACTCATGACTCCTCAGATACTGAACCAGCCTGTGTCTGAATGCAGCAAGACCTGGACGATATCAGGCCTCCAACAAAGGACAATCTATCAATCACCAATTACCATCACTGAGTCCCCAATCTATCAACAACCTCATGTTTGCTATTTACCAGAAACTAAACTGGATGAGCCATATCAACACAGATGATAGAACAGTTGGTAATAGGCTAGGAATTCTGCAGTGAATGACCCATCTCCTGACGCCCCAGACCAATCCACCACCTACAAGCCACAAGTCAGGAGTGACTGGAATGCTTCTCACCTGTCTGGATGGGTGCAGTTCGGATAACATTCAAGGAGTTCAACACTATCTGGGACAAAGCAGCCTGCTTGTTGGCATGCCGTCCATAAATATTCATTCCCTCCGCCAATGATGATTAATGGGAGTAATGCATACCATCTAAAAGATGCACTGCAGAAATTCACCAAGGCTTCTTGGACAGCATCTTCCAAACCTATGATCTCTACCATCTAGAAGGGCAAAGACCGCAGATACAATAGTAACCAGCTGCAAGATCCGCACTCTCCACCGCCCCCCCCCCCCCCCCCCCCCCCCACCCCTCAAGCCCCTCACCATCTTGACTTGGAAACATATCACTGTTGTTTCACTGTCGCTTACTTAAACTCCTGGGACTCCTTCCTGGCAGCCTTTTTTGGGTGTATCTACACCAGGTCAATTGCAGCAGTTTAGGAGGGCAGCTCACCACCATCTCAAGGGCAACTTGGGATGGTAATAAGTGCTGCCCTACCAGCAACACCCACAATGCATTGATTAATTTAGAAAATGAGCTGCAGGCACTTACTGATCATCTACTAAAATGCACTGAGCTTGCTCAGCATTCAAAATGTTCATTATCTTTTTTTTAATCATATGCCTTCTCACTTATTCTACATTATGTGGAACAGTTAAGAAATTCACTTTATTTCTATAGGAAATCCCTCACCTCCTATGTGACAGAGACAGAGCTCAAGGGCAGGATTTGGTGTTTTGGATGGAACACCCACGTCAATGTCAAATACAGGTCCAAACCTCACAGTGAATTCAGGAACAATCACTGACAATGATTTTGTCTGAATTGGCCAATTCATGGCCAGCAAGCAATCAGTCCCCAAGCAAGGATGATGGGAAGATTTTAGGATCTGAAAGATGAATATGAAGCTTTCAAAACTGGAAGGAACTGCAGCCTACGCAGTGGCGGGGAGAAGCCTCTACCTTGAGGCACCCTTTCACCAACTAAAGATCTTAAATGAAAAAATGGCTAAAGGTTCTAGAATCGCCACTGGAGAGGGGAATGCCCTGCTGCTGTGATAAGTGGTAGGAAGTGCTAAAAGTCTGCCTGGAGAATTACCCCTGATCACTGCCCCTGGGTTAGGTCTGTCACCAAGAGGCTAACTTTAAACACCTGCTGCTTGTGAGTGTTTGGCCATTCTGCCCCAAACCAGTCTCCGGCAACATCAAGACTTAGGGGCTAGAAGGTGCCCTCCAACTGGCACAGCCCCTGATGGCATAAAGTTACTCACCTGCTCATTTTCTTCCTTGCCTTCATATCAGGGATCAAATCCTGCCTTGGATATCTGTAAATTATTATCAAACAGTCAAGCAGAGAAGTTTCTTACACCTCAATGTAGTTTCCCTGTCTTGATCCTTGTTCATTTATGAATAGATGAGAAAAACACTATACTCAGAAATAACAGCTAAAAAATAAATCTTCTACAAATATAAACGCTCATATTAGTTACTAAACTGCTGAAGTAAGTAGAAAGTATGAAATAAACTGAAGAGTTGACCTAAACAAAAATTACCTAGCTGTTCCTTTTCTCTCCTTTTACTGGAAACTGTTATGGTTATTCATCACACCTAAAGTCTTCCAGTCAAATATCATAAGAAGTCAAGGTCAAACAGATTCAACTAACTGACTAATATAAAACAAAGAACTGTGGATGCCAGAGAGCTGAAACTAAAACAGAAATAGCTGGAGAAACTCAGTCTTGATGAAGAGTCCCCAGACTTTGGTTCTGTTTTCTCCCCATAGATGTTGCCAGGCCTGCCAAGCTTCTCCAGCTATTTCTGTTTTTTAATTGTAAATAATTGTCTCTTTGATTCAAAACCAATTGACAATCAAAAACAAATTTGAACAAACTTACAAAGTGTGAGTATTCGAATTGACTAGCCTATTTCCGTCATTCAGGCTCCAATCTGAGATGTAACCATTGGTACTAACACACTGCATATTGATTTGAGAGTTGAGCAGCACTGTTGACTGCACCTTACTATCTGTGCTCTAACATCAGCGATAAAGGAACGAGCCCTTGCAGTCGGTAAATTTTCACTGCATGAAGAGAGTAGTTTGAAGGTAAATTTGTCAAGGCACCCAATGGCCCAGCCACCCAATGTGGTTTCCTGGCTTGACCCATATTGGTGTGAGATCCAAATTGGCAAGAGACAAGTTACCAGAGGATGTATCACACTTCTTAGTATGTTCAAGAAGTCAGATTTCATATCCAGCTCCAAAGTTACTGCTGTTAATTTCACAATGCAGTGCATTGGAAGCATGAGAGCAGTGTGAGGTAAAAATGTAAAGATGCAAACTCTAGCTTTCACTTTGCAGAAGGATCAATACCTCTACTCCCTTGGGGCTAACAATTGGCGTGGACATGACAAATAGAGAAAGCAGCCCTGACCTGCTTGTATGTGCTGTACAAATCAGAACAGTCAAGTCAAGCTAGTACAGATTAATTACCAAGTTCAAGGTCCACTCTTGCAAAATAGATTGTACTGTAACTACTATTTGTATTGTTTTCTTCAGACTGCAAACAATACAATGTTACTGATTTCTCACTCACAAACCTTACTGTAAAATACATTAAAGTGAGGCTGATAAAATCCTAAGCTGTTTTCTCAGATGTGCAGATGAACCATGTGTCTTTCAATATACATTTGTTATGAAGTTATGAAAAATGAATGGCACTGCAGTCCAGCTGAAGTGCCATTGCATCGCTTCCGGGCAATGATACCAATCTACATTATGGCTCACCATCTCTAGGGAGCTGCACTGAATCTAGTCCCATTGTGATGGGAGATATAAAGGTAGTCTCAATAACAAGGTTAACAGGTGAAATGACTTCTGTCAGACACTGCGCTTCCCAGTTGACCCTGTACTCATCACATGACAGCCCCCATTTAATAGGCTCTTGTTACATACATGTTAAAAGTAATCAACATAGCAAATCAGATGTTCTTCCAATGTAAGAGTTGAAGGCATATCTTGGGATGTATTAAACAATAAGATTATTATTGTACTCCAAGATATCTAATCAAATAGGACGTGCTCTTCTCTCTTTGGACATAAAACGAGTAAGAAAATAGAGTACAACAGTATACTGAGGTTCAAATCTTCATCAATAGTAAATTTTTATATGAACAGAATTGCAGGATGTCACTTTTGGTGTATGTCACAAATGTTTGAAACTCACAATCGGCCATTTGACCTGACATACGGGCGCCCCATTTAATGCCACCTCAGCTATTTTGGCATTGTTCTGAGAGAGCAAATGTGCATAGAAATTGAACTAGGTTTATTGTCACATGTACTGAAGTTACAAAGAACAGGAGCACGATGAAAAGTGTACAATTTCGCCAACATACGGTGCCATCTGAGATACAAAGTACCTAGATACAAATCTTAGGGACATGAAATTGAGAAAATAAAGAAAAAATGTTGCACTGCATTACAGATATATTTAGAATAAGTTAGATTAATAAGAAATAAAGCTCAAAATTAGGCATTACGGTCTTTCCATAAGGATTTCCATATGGTCTCACCGGATTGGCCCAGAACCCAGCCAGAAGCCATCCTTTTTCCGTGCCCACTGACTACCATCGCCTCTCTGCTCTGGGCCATTGACCACCGTCCTCTCTTAGCTCCGGGCCTCCATCCCCACTCTGCACCGGGCCACTGGGCACTGTCCTCACTTAGCTCTGGGCCGCCATGCCCGCTCCGCTCCTGGCTACTGGGCATTCTCCTCGCTCTGCTCCAGGCCACTGCCCCCACTCCACTCCGGGCCACTGGGCATTCTCCCCGTTCTGCTCTGGGCCGTCATCCCCACTTTGCATCATCAATCTGTGATTCTCAAGGTCAGTTAAGAACAGGTAATGGCAAGCAAAACCCACATCCTATGAAAGAATTTTTCAAAGCTGGCATGTAATTCTCTGGTTTTCCTCTGTCACTTTAGAGTTAATTGTACTTCTCTAATTCTAACCCCTTGAGCATCCTAACATGCAATTGCACCACCATTGATTGAAATATGTTTATGAAATATGAATTATGCCTTCAAGGCAAGAGATCAACAAATTCTTGATCTCACAAGGAATCAAGGGCTACGGGGATCGTGCAGGGAAGTGGAGTTGAAATGCCCATCAGCCATGATTTAAATGGCGGAGTGGACCTGATGGGCCGAATGGCCTTACTTCCACTCTTATGTCTTATGGTCTTATGTTGGGCTGCCTGGGGCTTTAACCTCTCAAATTTCTTTCCTAAACCTCTTAACCTTGCTACTTCACTTTCATAGAATCCCTACAGTGTGGAAACAGGTCCTTCAAGCTAACAAGCCCACACTGACCCTCAGAGTATCCCACCCAGACCCATCCTGCATAATCCACCTAATCTACATGTCCCTGGACACTCCGGGCAATTTAGCACAGCCAGTCCACCTAGCCTGCACATCTTTGGATTGTGGGAGGAAACCAGAGGAAACCCATGCAGACGCGGGGAGAATGTACAAACTCCACCCGAGAGTGGAATCAAACTCAGGTCCTTGGCACGGTGACACAGCAGTGCTAACCGCTGAGCCACCGCGCCACCATTCTTTCTCTTAACACTCTTGCAAAACCTTCCTCTTTGGGTAAATCTGTGTCCAATATCTTCTTATGTTACAAGCTGGTAGTCTTACTTTATAATGTCTTTGTGAAGTGCCTTGAGATAATTTACGGTGTTAAATGTTTTACATAATTTAATTGTTATTGTTGTTATTGACAGCAAATGAATAAAGATCTATCACAGAAGCAGTAAATATACTTGAAAGAGGTGTTCAGAAATGATATATCTCTCACCTCAGCCTCTCAGACATTTGGTGCCTCCATTAGAGTTGTTGGCTTTCATTCTAGCTTCCCCCTGCTCAGCAGAGCTAGTGCCTCTGCTGATCCTGTATTCATATGTTAGGGGAGGCAATGGTGGCATGATATTATCACTGCTCTGTTAATCCAGAGAATAGCCTGGGGACTCGGGTTCGAATCCAGCCACAGCATATGGTGGAATTTGAATTCAATAAATATCAGGAATTAAGAATCTAATGATGGCAATGAATCCATTGCTGATTTTTGGAAAAACCCATCAGGTTCACTAATGTCCTTTACGGAAGGAAATGGTCATCCTTACCTGGTCTGGCCTACATGTGTCTCTAGACCCACAGCAATGTGGTTGACTCTTAACTACTCTGTGGGCAATTAGGGATGGACAATAACTGCTGCCTGGTGAGCAACACCCTCAACCTATGAATGAATAAAGGAAGTCATCGTACAGGAAATCAGTGAGCAGGAATTCCTGGAACAACTCCAAGCTCTCAGAAGAGATCTACAGAAGATCCTATTTTGAAAGAATCAACAACATACTCTATCTTTGGTATCATAAAATGGCCATTGAGTCTGCTCCTTTATTGAATCATGGCTGATATGTTTCTCAGCCCCATTTCTCCTGTCTTCTCCCCATTACCCTTGATCCCTTTACTAAACAAGAACCTATCTATCTCTGTCTAAATAAAAACACAAAAATGACAAGGCCTCTTTGGCAATGAGTTCCATCCATTGTCTGAAGAAATCCCTCTTCATCTCAATTGTAATGTCTCTTCACTTTGAGGGTGTGCCCTCAGGTACCAGTCTCTCCTACTGGAGACACATCTTCCTCACATCCACTCTATCCAGGCTTCTCAGTATTCTCTAAGCTTTAATGAGACCCCCCCGTATCTTTCTGAGCTCTGTCAATACACACCCATTTATTTCCATCTTTTTCCTTGGAAAGATTTTAAATTGCATTACTTATAAAAATATTCAAGTTTCATTTTGCTCCTAAGAACCACCTGATGTTGAAGGATCTAGATTGAGTTTCATTCACCACTTGCTACGAAATTGCTTGTTCAATAAATTGGTCCATTGCTCTGTTTTAGCTGATTCTAAGTCCATATAAAAACATCGGAAACCGGAGGAGGAAGAGACCATTCAGCACCTTGGGCCTGCTCCACCATTCATTCGGAAAATGGCTGATCTCACATTCCTCATGCACACTTTCCTGTCTGTTCGCTGTAACCCATGATGTCCCTCCTCACCAAGAGTCTCCATATCTCAGCCTTAAATATATACAAGGACTCTGGCCCCATAGCTCTTTGTGGAAATGGTTTCCAAAGACTCACAATCAATTGAAAGACAAAATTTCTCCTCATCTCAGTCTTAAATTGATGCCCCTTTATTCTGAGACTGGTCCTAGACTCTCCCGTGAGTGAAAAATCCTCTCAGCATTTATTTCATAGCATTCCTACAATGTGGAAACAGGCCCTCAGCCCAAACCAATACTCAAAGCATCCCACCCAGGCCCATTCCCCCAACCCACCTCTAAACACTATGGGCAATTTAGCATGGCCAGCCCACCTAGCCTGCACATCTTTGGACTGTGGAAGGAAACCCATGCAGACTCAGGGAGAACGTGCAAATTCTATGCAGACAGTTGCCCGAATGGGAATTGACCCAGGCCCTGGTGCTGTGAGGCAGCCGTGCTAGCCACTGAGCCACTGCGCCACACTGCAGTTTTTCTCTATTTAAATGACATTCTGTTCTTTCGTTCTCCCTTCTGAAATGAACAACTTCACATTTTCCCCCATCATACTCCATTTGCCAATTTTTTTGCCTGCTTAATTAACCTATCATTATCTTGCTCTAAACTGTTTGTATCTCTCTCGCAACTTGCCTTTCCACTGACTTTTGAGTTGTTTGTCAACTTTTCTGCAGTAAGGGTGCTCACTTCCTCCAAGGCATTAATATATATTATAAACAGTGTGGTCTCAGCACTGATCTCACTGATCTCCTTTGCTCACAGGTCACTAACCTGAAAAAAGTCCTTTCCTCCAATTCCTGATTCCATTAGTCAATTCTCTATCCACACTGATATGCTACCTCTAACATTATGGGCTTTTAACTAAGGTACATTGTTGAACACCTTCTGGAAGTACACATCTACCACATCTATTGGTTCCCCTGTATCCACTCTGGTTGAAACTTTGTCAAAAAGCTTTAATTAATTAGTCAGACACAATTTCCGTTTTATGAAACCACGCTGAATCTGCTTGAATATTGATTAATTTATTGTCATGTGTACTGAAACGCAGTGAAAAGCTTTGTTTACAAGCAGTACAAGCAAATCACACTAAAGCAAAGGATGTACAGATCAAAAAGACGGAGGCATACAGGTTACATCACACAGGGTGTGTACTAGGTGAGATCAACGTTAACAAGATCATCATTATTTGAGTCTAGACAGTCCATTCATCAGTCTGAATAAATTATGATTTTCCGAATGTGTTGCTATTACTTCCTTAATTATTGATTCGAATACTGTACCAACAAAAGACAGCAAATCACCCTTCCCCCCGTCCAAAAAAAAGGATGGGATCATAAAAAATTTATGCTTGCAGTCAATACAATGAATTTGTTTGCTCCATTAAGTACTCCAAATTTCTTTTGGGGGACTCTAATCACTCAAATCTTCTTAAAATGAATTTAGAATGCAGATGTCCTTGTGATATGAACCAAACATTCTTTCACATACATGCATTTTCAGTATCTCTGCATTCAAGCCCAAGAATTGGCCAATTCAACTTTATATCAACGAACCATGAATGTATAGATTAGTTGCCTTGAATGGACTTACTTAATTCAATTCATACAGTTGTGATGACCAATAATTATGCAAATTAAAATACATAAGACATCACTAGGTCTTCTACTTAATTGGAAAAATCTGTCTTTTAATTTTCCTTTATTTATAATCTTTTTGTTTGAACAAAAACTCTTGTAGCTTTTTTTTTCTCATGTACCTGACTGCCCTTACAGCCTGCTAGTCTCAAAACATACCCTCTATCTCTTTCTCATCTGTTTGCAGACTGACGCTGACCATCGGTCTTCAAAAAAGGCAGTCAGAGGCTTTGATAACACAGTGTGGAGCTGGAGGAGCACAGCAGGTCAGGCAGCATCAGAGGAGCAGGAAAATTGACTTTTTGGGTCAGGACCCTTCTTCAGAAACTTTCCTGCTCCTCTGATGCTGCCTGACCTGCTATGTTCACTCAGTTCCACACTGTTAACCCTGACTCCAGCACCTGCAGTTCTTACTATCTCTCAATCAGAGGCTTTGAGGTATTTTTAAAGAGAATACCATTTGTATAATGGAACTGAAAAGTAACAGGTGTTTCCAAATACATTCTAAGTACATAAATGTTTTATATTTTTATCTGAAACATTCAAAAGAAAAAAAAGCTTGTGTTTATAAAGCTTTCACTATATCAATTGTGGATATCCAAAGAAAATCAAATCCCTAATAAAAATCAGCTATGAAGTACAGTTATGATTAGATTATAGATGGAATTATTTTTGGCAGGATTACACAAAGAGTTAATAACTAGTTAACATATTTTTGTTAATATTAATGGAGGAAGAAACCTAGGACAGGACACTGAGTGAGCATTCTTCTTTTCATAAAATAGTGCGTTGACCAGAATCCCCAGCATCCCTACAGCATGGAAACAGGCTATTCAGCCCAACAAGTCCACACTGAATCTTCAAAGAACATCCCAGCCAGACTCACTTCCCTACCCTGCCCCTGTATTTCCTGTGACTAATCCACCTAGACTACACATCCCAGGACACTATGGACAATTTAGTACAGCCAATCCACTTAACCTGCAAATCTTTGGACTGTAGAAGGAAACCAGAGGTCCCGGGGGGACACACGCAGACATAGCAAGAACATGTAAACTCCACACAGACAGTTGCCTGGAGGGTGGAATTGAGCCCAGGTCCCTGGTGCTATGAGGCAGCAGTGCTAACCACTGAGCCAGCCACATGCTGCAAATTCTGAGTTTAAAAAGTCACAGAGATGTACAGCACAGAAACAGACCCTTCAGTACAATGTATCCTTGCCCACCAGATAGCCTAAATTAATCTAGTCCCATTTGCCAGCATTTGGCCTTTAGCCCTTTAAACCCTTCCTATTCATATAGACATCCAGATGCTTTTTAAATGTTATAATTGAACCAGTCTCCACCACTTGCTTTAACGGCACATCTTGTGGGAGTGTAGCATTCTGTCAGTTTCCCCCTGGACTATACTTGCTCAGCCATTCAATGATCCACTAGAAGGGAGGTGGAACTTGAAGTGACATTTTGTTTTGCTCAAAGAACACTGCTATGCTGCCTTAAGACCTCCTCCACCCTAGATTATATGCTTATTTCATGGAATCAGGTTTCCAATTACAATTGCCTAAATCAATGAAAAAAAGACTTCCAAATAAATCAACTGACACTCACTCTGAAGTATTAAAGGAATGCTCATTGCTCAGGAGAAATAGCCAGTTTTTTGCAGCTAGTGCTTATTAAGTGCATGGTTAGCAGCTTAACAAGTAGCTCAGTGGCAGTACTGCAGATGTGCCTGACTTCTGGGTTGTGTATCAGCTGCCACCCATGCAATTTTGCCAAAAACACTGAAGTTGTAGTAAGCTTATAACATTAGTACGCTTGTAGAAAACAATGTGAAAAGCAAGAAGTCATTTAATGCAGTCTTTTTGTGTTTATGGAGAAAGGACCCTCTCTGTGGCTTACTTCTTTGAAGAAAAAGATTTGCACATCAGGTGCACATCATCACAAACAGTTCATCGAACAGAGGCAGTGACTTGCCTATTTCACAGCTGAGTTCAACCACAGTAACAAGCACTGGGAGTTTGAATGCTGAACTATAATCACAGTAAATAACTCTGCACTGGTTACACCTGAACATTCTCTGTGTAAATCACTAAAATGCAAATTTGCAGCTGTATTCTATGTGGAGCTAGAGCAAGGAAAGCTCTGGAAGCCATTTACTAGATTATTGATGAGCTAGTCATTCAGAAACTACATTGAGGATGACTACTGTTCATCTTTATTACTATGTTTCATTTTCAGTTATGTACAAACACACAAAGAACAGCAGATGTCTGTGATTGTATTAAATGACTGCAATACCCTTGAGGAGTTTAGCTAACCATATAAATGGAAGTTGGGATCTTATGCTGTTACACAGTTATCTAAACAACTAAGATTGTGTTATGGCTGGTAGACTCTAGTTGTATCTAATATTAAGTTGTATGTCTACGCTTTTCAGAAAGAAATGAATTTTGAGATTTTACATTTCTGACATTGTGTTTGAGCTAAACTAATCACAAAACTTTAGAACTGACTCACACTGTGATGGAAAAGATGTTTTCTGTCCTATGATGATGAGGAATGATTGCTTTCCGGGAGTCAAGAAGGAATGTGTCAGGATTTATACCCAATGTTTCCGGCATGTCCATTTCCTCCAGATACACGTCAGGGATCTGGGCCTCCTGCCTACAATTCAATAATGACAGGATAGTTGGTCAAGGAAGTGCAGAGGGACAGAAATTTAAAGCCAGGAACAGGAGGCTGTGGTGGGAGTAGGATGTTCTGTCCAAACTTTCTGTGGTTAAAGAGAAATATTTTCAATGTTCTCCACTGAAAACAGTGTAATCTGCTGCACTTGGATGCCAATCAGGAAGATTGACCAAGGAAGCTTCCTTAAAATTAATCTATTCAAGCTGCAGGCTCTGCTTGCACTTTGATGTCTTTGAGATAACACACCAAGATCTCTCTGACTCCCTCCCCTGTGGTTGGAGGCTCTTTTTTTGGTACACAACATCTTTCTAACAAGGAGTCACTTCCAGGCTCACTATCAGGACTTACTTTCCATTCTTATCCTTCATTCTGCTTAACCTCACATTTTGGCCATGAACTTGAACATTTTAGCCAATGTTTAAACTAGTGAATAGCTTTTCCTGCTTAACTTACAATAGCTCCATTCAGCGGACTCTTCTGGAACATATATCATCCACGTGCCCAATTTAGGTGATTTTAGCCTTTGAGTGTGTTAGCCTAGTCTTCTGCATCATGATAACTCGGCCTATGACCATCTATCCTCTAATCTATTGTATTCTCTTTCTCAGATCTGTCATTGCAAGACACATGATAGTGTGATGCACAGGATGCCTCGTCATTTTTTTCTCAGTTACTTGGATTCTAAGAGTTTGTAATCAGTCTTGACTAATAATGGAGGATGAAGATTCGTAGTTTTCTTTGACCATGTTGAATAATAATGGCTTAACCTTCTATTACATCACCAGGGTCTTTCTGTTCTCTGAAACCTCAACTTTCATGAAAACATTTCACCTTAAATGTAAAGCTCTCAAATACGGAAAAAAAATGTTGAAATGATTCTTTGTACACTTTGGATAGAAAGTCTATCACTGAGAACAGAAGCTAATTTGGGATCCTCCCCAGAGAGTAATTAATAGGATATACTTTTAATTGTCTGAAGTGAATTCTTTGCATGAACTGCCCATATCAGTGCAGCTTGGCTGATCTGCAAAGACTTTATGCAGTATTTCTTCCATCACCATGAGATTCCTTTCACAGGATCAGTTCCTGGAAGCACTTTTTCAATTGCACTAATCATGACGGGTCTTCACATGAACATACAAGTATACAAAATAGGTGTACGAATGGACAATTCGGCCCCTCAAGCCTACTGCACCATTAAATAAGATTAGAGCTGATTGACTGTTGAATTTCACATTCCCTTCTACTCCCAATAACTTTTGTTTCCTTTGCTCAACAAGAACATACCTACCAGATTAAAAATGTTCACTGACATCCTTCTAAGGCAAAGGATTCCAAAATCAGCTAATGTTCTGAGGAAAAATAAAATCTCCTCATCACTGTACTAAATTTAATTTTAATTTTAAACAGTGCCCACAAGCTCTGGACTCATTCACAAAACGAAACATCCTTCCCACACTCACCTTGTCAAAACCATTTAGGATCTTGTCTACTTCAACCAAATCACCCCTCAGTCAAATTGCTTTCTCATGGTCTATGTCCAGTTTCATGTGTGACTTTCTTGACTAAACATCAATGATATCTCACCAGAGACTGCATCTATACAAATAAAGGAGCTTAGTGCAACTCTATTAAAGGAATCGCCACTTAGTGTCATCCCTGAACCTGAGACTGACTTTGCATTGATCCTCATTACCGACCAAATATTTAACTATGCACTATTTAGTACTGCATAGTTAAATGAATCAGTAATCAGACTGAAGCCTCTTGTAACTATTACAATGGATTTCAGAACACAGACTACTCTGCTTTGAGCAGTTCATCACATAATGATATTTTGAATCAGACCTGAAGATCCTGTTAACTGTCCCCTGGGTTTTCCTGGGGTTTAGCTGCATACTGCTGGAGTGGCAAACCTATCATATACTATGGCATCCAGATCTGTTAAAGGCATTTTCATCCTCAATCTTTCCGTCTGTAACCCTTCCTTTGTGCTCACATCTGCATGCGGTATTCATCCATCTTGAAATGCCACAATTTCTTAGTCCTCCATTCTTTGTGTCATTGTGGAATGTCCATGGAGTATAGTCAAAATGACAGCTTTCCTGCAATTTTTTTCAAGGCGGCTAACCTTAGTTCGAAAAGGGAGTGACTGTGTAAGAATCAAATCCCTTTTAAGACCAACAGCTTGGCTATATATATAAAACATATTTTAGTAGTTTAAATGCAAGCACCGGAGCAAGGAATTTCTATTAGGAGTTTCTACAGTTTCTGTATAGCCTGTGAAAGTCAATGGCTATTTCTACATGGAACAATTGCCCACCTTTTGAAATCTATGGGAGTCTGATCGTGCCTCGTAGATATCTAATAAATCATTACTCTAATAAATGTCATCTATGAAACCCTATAGAAGAGCTAACCCCTCCTCAAGCTTCAAACGATGGTCTTCCAGCTCAAAAAATATTTTACTTCTGCTTTCATTCATAA
This sequence comes from Stegostoma tigrinum, assembly GCF_030684315.1. Lineage (NCBI taxonomy): Eukaryota > Metazoa > Chordata > Chondrichthyes > Orectolobiformes > Stegostomatidae > Stegostoma > Stegostoma tigrinum. The sequence goes on along the minus strand of NC_081357.1, from coordinate 114,364,189 downwards.
GGAAGGGACAAAGACAGCCCATTTCCTCTTTACATATCCTCTTTATTCTTCCACTGGACTCAAGGTAAGAAAACTTCCATTGATACCCTGAAAATTTACGTTTGCTTTCAGTCATATTTCACAAAAAAACTATTCAGGTTGTTATCTTCTATCTAAAAAACAGACTCCAAGTCTCTCTTTAAGACAATTATTCTCTGCCACCATGTTGATCCTCCTACAATCAATTGTTGAAAATGACCAGAATTTAATGTTCACTCAGTTTTAGACTTGTTCACAAAGTGAGACATAATAAATGTAATGTTCCTAACTTTACAACCTGTTACCAGGGCCAATAAGTGCCTTTCCATATGTGCACCAGTCATCCAATGAATGCCCACCATCTTTCATTCATATCATTCACACAAAAATCCTCCACTGTTTCACCAATGACTTTCCCTCTAATAGATGGTCAGAAGTGGAGATGGTTGTTAATAACTGTACAGTGTTCAATAGCATTCATAATTCCTTAGATACTGAGGCACTCCATATCTATATGTAACAAGACCAGGGCACCATTCAGCATTTTGTCTTCTGATAGTGCAGAATAAGATAGAAGCTCAACATATAGTTGATGTGGTAGTTGATGTAGTAAACATAACGCCTGTTGGAAGTTGAATTGTTCTACTTGATAGGAGGCATGTGGACAGGAAGATTTGAAAAAGGGCAAGCTTGGGCATTTAGCTAAGTGTGCTGTCCTAGATTTTTGCTGTCCTTTGTCACGCCTTTCTTGGGTTTTGTTTGTAAACTATATAATATGCTGTGATATACAATGACTTTGGAGATCCTATTGGAGGCAAACTGTAATGCTCCCTAATCCAATATGGCATTTAAAATGTTGCTTCACAATCCGAGTGTAATGCTGATCAATTTTGATAGTATCATGCAATGCCAACCTGCCTGCCTGGCAATGCCTGAAGAGAGAAGCATTAGTTTGGTAGGAACTACCTTACATTGGTTGTGCAGAGACAAATGGCTGACAAGAAAAGAGACATAACTGATTCCCAGGAAGTAAAGATTGATCAGCATGATTTGATATTGATTCATCACTGGCCATCTAAACTTGAATGGATTTAACTCAAGTAAGTAAACTTGAAATAACTCCACAAAGGCTGGTATCCCATCACCAGGTCACCCTTTACTTACATGTACATATTACTTGGCACCGATCTGGCTTCATCAGAGTCACCTCTGAGTGAACAGGATGTCTGTCAGCCAAGGCTCCCTGATTGGACCAAGTTAACAGCCCCAAGCTGGGAACTCATATTCCATGAGATCCAACTGGCTGACCTCATAGTAATCTCTACAGTGTGAATATTTCTATTCAGTTTGGCTGACAAATAAAATGTTTGAAGGGTTATAGATGTCATACCCATAGATACCATCAATAATCTTCTGCATTTTGAGTTTGATAACAGCCTTGCCATGCTGATGTCCCTTTCTCCTGACAAATTTAAATGAACAAGACTTTGTTCAATAATGTACCAAAGACCTGGCTAATGAATTAACCTAAACTTCTCATGTCATTTATTGTACTTAAGAAGGAATCACAAGTATAAAAGCTCAGCTTGCTGGTGAAACACATTGCTATTAGCTGCACTGGTCTTGTGTTGTTCTATTTGCAACAACTGATGCAGTTCTGTTGTTAGATGATCTGGAAACTGTGAAAACATTTTGCCTTGCTATGTTTTCAGTTATCTGTAAGGACTCTTGTGGTGCAGTGGTGTGTGGTAACATATCTGATCAGGCTGCTTTTTTTTAAAATAAAATCTGTAATTATAAACCCCTTAAAGGGCCCTTTGTATTTCAGGGGTTGTATTCGTACCAGAAGGCCCAGGCCCAAGTCCCACCTGTTCCATAGTGTGTCATAGTATCTTTGCACAGCTTGATTCAAAATGTCTACCCGAGCTAGCAGAGATATAGAGATAATGGGAACTGCAGATGCTGGAGAATCCAAGATGATAAAGTGTGTGAAGCTGGATGAACACAGCAGGCCAAGCAGCATCTCAGGAGCACAAAAGCTGACATTTTGGGCCTAGACCTCTCTGATGAAGGGTCTAGGCCCGAAACATCACCTTTAGTGCTCCTGAGATGCTGCTTGGCCTGCTGTGTTCATCCGGCTTCACACTTCGTTATCTAGCAGAGATATATCTGATTCTTGTCAGCAGACTTCTGACACAATCTGAACTCCATGGTCACTCTTCATTGGCTCCCCCCTTCTTCAATTTTTTTCTCTAAAATCTATTACAAGATGAACATCGCCGCAGCTCTGAAGTCAATGCAATTCACCGAAGCAGAGCCAACCAGCTTTAAGAAATCCTTTGCTTCCAGGCTGGGGTATGATGCCATTAAAATCTGGTTTCAATGGAGAAGCTGGGTGTATAATCTTAAAGTTTAACATTTTGTAAATTGGTCAAATTAACTGTATTTTGCATCATGCTCAAAGGTATGTTGAGGCCATTGCGCATTGTGAAAGTTAAAATGCTCACCAAAAGCCAGATCCACCATTTTGAATGGTGCATTTTTGGAGCATGGATCCATTAACTTCACTCGGCCTTAACTCCAGACTCCATTTGCCCACATCAAACTGATGGTTTGGTTTTCACCAGGCAGATATTTTCCCGGCTCTGAGGGCAGCATCCCTTTTCAGACCAGAAAATGGGAGGTTATTGGGAAAGTGAAGGAAATGGTTTCCCTCATGGCAGAGTGTTTTAGTGCATACTAAAGTGTCATTAGAATCACAAATAATTGAGCTATGGTGTGACAGGGAAAATTGGAAATAATGCCAAATAAGATAGACCAAACTCACAGTCTTCACCCTTTGCATGGCTCCAAACCTGATGATCAAATTTAACTTGAGCATTATAGGCAAGTTTTCCTTCAGTTGTAACAGTCAGTCATGCTAGGAATGATCTGCATTGCTGTATGATACTGTGTTTAGTAGTTTATAATTCAGTTTCTTGCCCTCTCATTGTAACATTAATATAGCCCCTAAAACCAGCGCTGTAATTCCCAGCAATTTAGTCATGCTCCAGTGTGTTACTCTGGAATTAAATAAGATGTGCTAATAGGAGGACCTGGAGAACAATTGATCAAAACCATTTCAAGTGTCCCGCACCACTGACTGAAAAAGGTAATATGCAAGGGAATCAACCAATTCAGCTGTTCGCCAAATTGATAACTGTATTCTGCTGTGGTGAGAACAGCCAAGCAAAAACTTTGTGACTGCATCAGTACTGATAACATATAGTAACAGTCTAGGCTAGTTCTATCAATAGTCACATATTTGTGTGCTGACACTATGCAGCATTATCACTGGCTACATTATTTTACCACAAGAGCCCAGCTGTATTGGTTTCTGGAATTGCTACAGTGTACATAAATTGTTGCAGATATGCCTGGAACATGAAGACTGATTTCTCAGAAAACCAAAATAATGTGCAAAGTTTAATATCTTATTCTAGATGGCTGGAATCATCTTTATTTCGGTTGTAGGCTCAAGGATTCCCTCAAACTTGGGTTCAGTTGGTACATTTACTGCATGTTATAGCTTTCAGACATTATTGTGTGCTCCATGTACCAAGGGCTGGATTTAGTCTGCACTGGGAGGGAGGCAGGGGAAGGAGGTAAGGGAACATACTCCCAGGAAGAAAAGTCATTTAGAAACCCTCTGATATAAGTGGATGGTTAGACTTCTAGCAAATAGAACGTTGTCAGGTATTGCAAAGGGTTGAAGCCACCATTAGACCAGACCTTATCAAATGGTGGAGGAGGCTTGAGGGGCCGAATGGCCTCCTGCTATTTCTAATTCCTGTGCTCTGGCTCTTGGAGAGGGAGTTACGCCTGCTGGAGCTGTAACCAATCTGATTGGCTGACACCTCTTGCAATCCCAGCAGCAACCAGAATTCAGGAGTGGAAGTCTCAATGGACTACTGTGGAGCCCATGAAAACTGTGTCCGAGGTTATTGTGTCTGGTGCTTGGTGTGATGAGGAAGTATTCTCTACTGCCCTCCAACAAGGGGCCTCAGTCACTGGTCTGCTCTGATCTCCATAACATGGTTCTCCAGAGGGATTCAGACCTTGAGAGTGGTGAAACCGTGGAAAGGGGCAGCTCGACACGGGTGGAACTGGAGGTAAGAAAGCAAGTGAAACTGGAGTCTGAGTAAATCTCTTTGAGCATAGAGGTACCCTTATTGCGTGAAGAGTTTACTTAATCCTTCCCCTTCTCCACCACCCCCTATTATAAAAGGCGACCTGCCTCTGCACATTGGGAAGTGCCTGTCCTGTGATATAGTGGCAGGCTTTGACTTAAACTCTCTCCCTTGGGAACTGCCTTGATCATGACTGTTCCTATCCCCATTCCTGCCCAGAAGTTTAATTGAACTGGGAAACCATCTCCATGCCAATGAAAAGTTCATTTCCTGTGTCGTCCAAGTAGCATTTGAAACTCAGACACTTTCCCACCAGAGCGATCTGACACAAGGAAACAGGCCCAGATCCTGCGCTACACCTCCCGGGGAAAATCCAGACCAAAATACCGCCTATTGTACACACCTATTGTAATGACATTGTTGATGTGTTATGGGAGGGACTGGGTGTAAGTTGTTTGTCTTCACAGTTCAATATGGCTGACCTATGACTTAAAAATAAGTAAAAAAGCACTAGTGGTAAGTAAGAGTGACCTGTCTGTACATTAATGGAGTTTATTGATGGCTGTGCCTTCAGCTGTTTTAGCCATAACATGTGGAATCTTCTCTTTAAACCTGTAACCCCTTCTTCCTTCTACAAAATGCTCCTTCAGATCAACTACATTGAATGTTCAAATGCCTCTTTAGCTTGATGTTAATTGTTGTGTGATTACACTCCCATGAAGCACCTTGATACATTTTACATTAAAATCTCCACATAGTGTTGTTGCCATCACTGTTATGCATACTGTTTATACTCGTGTAAAAGTCGAATGTTTTAGACCTTTTTTAAGATTAAATGTATGGGATTAACTATTACATGGATACTACTTTTGAGGGTCTGAAATTCAGGCTACAGTCCAAAATATCATATCATTAGTAGAAGCCCAATTGATCTTTAAGTGAAAAAAATTTACGGTAATTACTGTAATATCTTATCTTTTGGTTCAGCAGGCTGCTTTCATATATTGTGAGGCTGGATGAACACAGCAGGCCAAGCAGCATCTCAGGAGCACAAAAGCTGACGTTTCGGGCCTAGACCAATCCTCTCTGATGAAGGGTCTAGGCCCGAAACGTCAGCTTTTGTGCTCCTGAGATGCTGCTTGGCCTGCTGTGTTCATCCAGCCTCACATTTTGTTGTCTTGGATTCTCCAGCATCTGCAGTTCCCATTATCTCTGCTTTCATATAATCTCAGTTCTCTGTCAAAGTACTAAGTCATGCCTTCTTATGAACTTTGTTCTCCATCCAGCACTTGCCTTAAAATCCAAAATTCCATCCTTCGTTGGTTTGTTTCATGCATGGATACGGATAGCTTCACGACTAACAGATTTTCCATTTTGGCGATGTTTGAGTGCCCACTCAGCAACATTTTTCTCCAATGATGGCTATTTGCGAGGTTTACCTCTGTTGGCACACTTTCATTTTGGCATTGTCTGAAATTGGTTCGATGTCTTTCTCCAATTTCCCACAAGTCTCTCTGAAACACAAAACTGTCTTGTTGTTGCACAATTACTTGTCTTCTCTGCAACTTCAGTAACTTTCGGTTTAAATGCTGCTGCATGTTTTTTTTGTTTTCTCTGAAGGGCATTTTTACACAAAATGATGAAGAAATTTCAAAACACATAATAGTGCAAAAAAAAATTCATTTCCTCATCATAACATTTATGTACAGGATAATGCCTAGACTCACACATGTTGATCTGTTGGCTGTGAAGAACTAAGGTCAACTTTTACATGAGATATATGGGAAATTCCAGATTTTTTGGCCAAACATAGGGGGCTGACTTTTACATGAGATTGATTCCTACTCGAATATATCCAGTATATATCAAAATTGCCTATCACTGTTTACTGGCAGCATTATGTATACTGCCTGGAACCCATTCTTTTAATATTTTCTCCCATCCCCAATTTTTCCCATGCTATCTATCATGCTTATCCATAACGCTTTACTGTCACAGTTTAAGTCTGCTGTTTGTAATCCTATCTCTTGCTTCACTTTGGCCATTCTTCCTGTATGACTTACTCCACCTGTGCACCTTCAGGCTGTTGATTTATGTCAATGAACATCAGGCTTCTCACCTAACACAATCTGCTGCTGCCTTTCTCCGCTACCCAGCTGGTCTCCTGTCACGTCCTGGTCTGTCAGTTAATTAAAGCAATACCAGAGAGTCAACATTCTCCACCTCTACCTGTCCTTTCCCTTGGCTGCCAACTAGGGCCCAGTCAACCTGGGTCTCTACTTCTTCGGACATCCTCCAAAATCTTGCTGTTTCTTGTGTAATGAATTGTCAATGTTACATCAACCTGTCAACTTGTCTCCAAGATACTCCTCCTTAGAGTCAACAGAATGATGACAATTTGTGAGTAATTTCAAGCTATTTAAAATTGCTTCTGAAGTGATGATCAGGAGCTCAGGAAAAGGGGCCATTTCTTAATCTATGGGATGGCCAGGGAGGTAAGTGTTGGAACTTGACAAGGGAGGGGTTGTTCTTTATGAAATGCTATGTTTTTCTGAGGTGAGGCTGTTCATGGCCAAAGTGAGCAGTTGTCATCTTACAGCCAAAAACCTAGCATTTATCTCCCATTTTTTTTCTTCTGAAGAAGCGTCTCGACCTCAAATGTCAACTTTCTTAATCCTCTGATGCTGCTTGGCCTGCTGTGTTCATCCAGCTTCACGCCGTGTTATCTATCTCCCATGTCTTTTGCAGAATGAAGACACTCTTCTTACTAATTCCAGGACGTTACTAATACTGTTCCCTCATCACATAACTACCATGTTCCATGTCAATAAATACATTTACAATGACAATAACACTGATAAACTATTATTTGTATAGCACCTCTAATGCAACGTAACACCCCAAGTGGTTCGCAGGAGCAAAATTACCAAGCAACCTTTGGGACTGAGCCACATAAGATAACATTAAGGGAGTCAATCAAAACTTGGTCAAAGAGATCGAGTGTCTTACAGGAACAGAAAGAGAGTGAGATAGAAGCAATTAGTTAGAACACTCCAGAGTTTGTGACCTAGACAGCTGAAAGTGGGGCCGTCAATGATATAGCAATTCAAATTGATAAAGCTTTTAACCTGGAAGGTTGTGGGCCTGAAGGAGATTGCAGTTCAGAAGTGGGGGGAAGACCAGGCAAGGATTTGAAAACAAGGCAAAGAATTGTAAAATTGAGGAGTTATAGACTGGAAATCGATAAGCCAATAATCTCGGGTATGATTGAGGAATAGAAAATGGCCTAAGTTGGTATTTTATCCTAAGCTCAACCAGATCCTGTTCTCATTGCCCTCAGGTCTGAATCCACTGAGCTCAAGATAACCCAAATGAATCCTCCCTTCCTCTCAGTAATGTCGCTTGCTTTGTATGCTGATGTATCCTCGTATGCTTACATAGCACTAACCATTTCGTCTCTGACATTCAAAAGCCATAGTATAAAATTTGTAGATGAAACTTTATTTCAAAGTCTGAATCAATCTGTTAGGAGATGATATTACACACCTTTGGAGCAGGTGGGATTTGAACACAGGCCTCCCAGTTTAGGGGTTGGGGCACTTGCAATGCACCGCAAGAGGAACTTCTTAAAATTCTGATGTTCTACCAATAGAGTTATCCAAGCTCAGCCAGCCTGTTATTCCACACCTCAGGAACAGGTGGGACTGAAACCCAGGTCTCCTCACCCAGGTGTATGGACATTACCACTGTGCTAGAATATCCCAGTATGAAGCTTTAAGCAATATATATTAATTAATTCTAGAACTTAGCACCCAGCCAGCAACTATTTGAATTTAGGCTGTGCAAAGAGTCTTAGAATCATACAGCACAGAAACAGACCCTTGAGTCCAAACAGTCCATGCCAAACATAATTCCAAACTAAACTAGTCTCACCTTCCAGCTCCTGGCCCACATCCCTCCAAACCTTTCCTATTCATATATCCATCCAAATGTCCTTTAAACGTTGTAATTGTACCTGATCCACTACTTCCTCAGGAAGTTCATTCAACGCAAGAACTACCCTCTGTGTAAAAAAAATTTGCCTCTTAAGTCTTCTTTAAATCTCTCTCCTCTCACCTTAAAAATGGACCCCCTCATCATGAAATTCCCCATCTTATGGAAAAGACAACTGCTATCAATCAGTTCCCCGGTTTCTCATTACAACCTTTCTTAAACAAAGGTACACCATTAGCCACCTTCTGGGATATATTAGATCAGGTCCTGGAGATCCATCAACCTTTATATTGTCCAAGACCTCCTGAACTTCCTCGTCTGTAATGTGACAACACAGTGTGGGTCTGGAGGAACACAACACGTCAGGCAGCATCAGAGGTGCAGGAAAGCTGATATTTCGGGTAAGGACCCTTCTTCAGAAACTTCTTCTGCATAAGAGTCCTGATCCAAAATGTCAACCTTCCTGCTCCTCTGATGCTGCCTGACCTGCTGTGTTCCTCTAGCTCCACATTGTGTTGTCTCTGACTCCAGTATCTGCAGTTCTTGCTATATTCTGTAATGTGAACTGTTTTTTAAAACATCAAAGTTTATTTCTTTGCATTCTCTAGAATCCACTTCTTTTTTACCACAGTTAAAAACTGATGTGAAATATTCATTTAGAATCTCTCTCATCTCCTGGAACTCAACACAAAGACAACCTCCCTCATCTTTAAGAGACCTAAACTTCTTTCTAGTTATCTTCATGCTCTTAATGTATTTGTAGAATCTCTTTGGATTATCCTTAACCTTATCTGCAATGCTTTCTCATATCCCCACTTTGCCTTCCTGATTCCTATGTAAAGAATGTCCCTACACTCTTGATATTGATTAAGCGATTCAATTGAACCAAGTTGTCAATATCTAAAAAAGTCTCTTTTATTCTTGATTAGAGCATCAATATCTTTATCCTTAACCTTATCAGCCTTACCCTTCACTCTAACAGGAACAAAATACCTCTGAACTCTTGTCATCACACTCTCGAATTCTTCTCTTTAGCCCTTCTCCCTGCTTCAGTTAAATTTTGCAAGTTATTTCTCATGCCATTTAAATTTGCCTTACTCCAATGAAAAAAATTAACTTTTATGGAAGGCTTATCCTTTTCCATAACCATTTTGAAACTAATGGAATTATTATCACTAGACCCAAAGAGTTCCCCCACATTTATTTCAGTCACCGGCCCAAAAGGTAGGACAGAGAGATCTTCAGGAGTTCTAGAACTGGAGGCAGCTACAAAGGAGTGAGGTCACGGAGGAACGCAAATGAAGGATGAGGATTTTAAAATTGAGAATCTGCTACAATGGAATCAATCTTAGTTAAAGGACAAAGGGACAATCGATAAACTTGACATAAGCCGAAGTACAGGAAAAGTTCACGTTTATGCAGGGTTGACAGGAAGCTAAGGCTGAGGGTTTCAGCTGTTACATGGACTCAAAATAAATGCCAAAAATGTGTGAGCTGTTCCCTTTGAAGCCATTTTGTGGGCCCACGGAATGGTGGATTTGTGACATTTGGACTGGGAACAAGTGCAAGTCAGAAGCAAACCCACAAAAAAGGAAGTGCAGATAAGATGTTCAGAAAGTAAATCTTATCTGGGTAAGTCTTTCCAGTAATGCTGACATTTTATTTGAAAAAGAGGAAAGTATTTTTTCTGAAATTCAGAAAAGAGCTGCAATCCCAGTTGAGACATGAATTTGGAAACACATGTGTGCAGTTTCTGTTTAAAATGAAAAGCAGAACACTGGGTGCTGAGAAGGCCGAAGGAAGTTCAACTTTGCAACTTGGACACTCCCTGAAACGAATCCAGCTATAAATATTTAGCAGAATATTACCAAAATACGTTTTGAATTGCAAACTGATTGAAGAATATAAACAATAGAAACCAGATTAGAACTACCTGACCCTTCGAGCACGACCTCCTGTACAACAAGATTATGGCTGATCATTTATCTCACTGTGCCTTCCCACATCATCAATGAATCTATCAACTTCTGTGTTGAACACTCAGTGCCTTTAATATCAATATTTCCTTTGGGTTGAGGATTTGAAAGATTCACAATCTTTCAATGAATTTATTTCGCCTCATCTCAGTCCTACTAGAGCAGTTCCTTAACTCAGTTCATGTCTTTGTCACTTAGATTTGTGACTTTCCTGCATGCAAGGAGACATGGAACCTTAAAGTTGGTTAAATTTGTGGAAACAAGCATGCAGGTGAGGAAACATCTGCAGAAAATAGAGCAGTTAACAAACTGAATCTGAATCTGTTGCAATTTGGGTGTAGAGAGTTATGTTGAGTAGGTTTTTGGAAGGGGATTCTCACCCTCAGGCCCAGTGGGGTTTCTAACTGTATCTTACTAAAAGCAACCCGTTAATTATCTGTCCATTTAGAGCCCCTCAGGTCCAACCCTATTCCCATCTTACCATGCACCATTCTTGGAAAAACTCACCACTCAGGAGGCATCCGCAGGAACACAAGTATCTCTTGTGCCTGCACTATATCTAAATGCCTGCAGTGCAATCGGTCAATCCAAGTCAGACTGGAACTGCCCCACACAGTTCCTGACATTTTCCCTGGACATAGCTGACACTCTCCACCTTTCTTGCTGGCAGGGACCTAGAGGTGCTGCTGAACAGGGTGCTGGGTTCACGGGATTTCCTCTTCCCTCAGGACTAGGAGTGGAGGCCATGGCATCACTTTGAACTTGCCAAACAGATCAGTGCAGTCTTCTCGATCTGAAGGAATGCTTAGCACTAGAGAGAGAAGGTGTCTGACCTTCTAAACTCCACCGATGTAAGTACCACTATCTTGTCTCTGAAACCTCTTCCTCACTCTCTCTCTGCTACTGTACCTTCTGCTTACCAAGGACCATGCTCTACCACTCTCTCTATTACCTTCAACAAGATCCTTCACTTGTTCTCATTCAACTCAACCCCTATCACTACCTACCCAGCATGCCCTCTGCACTGCCTACTCATTCACTTTGGACACCTCTTCGCCTCCACCCACAGTAACAGCTGTGCCATCCATTTTTATCTCCAATAATATTTGTCTTTTTCTCATTCCAGGAGGAAAACAGTCCCCACAATGGTGAAAAGATGACTGATGGTGTCCTGGTGTTCAGCTCCCCAAGAACATCCTGAATCTGATCACTCTGAGCAGCTGACTGACTTTGTCCAAGCCCCTGGGCTGGAATTGGTTTCTACCTTTGACTTACTGCATTGGGATGCCCTGACCAAAGGCTTTGACTTGATTGATGACAGCTGACAAACTTCCTGACTTTGCTGTGCTGTTTAACACAGATGCAATCAGCAGCACTGTGAGCCTGGCATCTCTGGTTGAGACAGCGAAGTGTGAAAAGGCAAGGCAGGGCAGGATGCTCTAAGCATCCAGATAGGCTCAGAGAGCAAGTGTAGAGCCCAGAGGTGTATTCTGGTCTGGTTCAGAAGCTGGGTAGAGTTTCGAGGAGTTGTGAATTATCAGATCAGTCTTGATCTCATTGAATGATGGAGCAGACTCAATGGGCTGAATGGCCTTCTGAACACTGCATATGTATCCCTTAATGCGATAGGGTTAGGCTTGCTGCAACAGTACAATGATAGTTGCTGGCATAGCTCGATGTGCATCTTGAAACGAAGAAGCACCCTGTAAATATGCCATGCAGTATGTCATGAGGGTTCTTAGAGGCTGATATGTGCTGGATACTGATATCAGTTTGCACACGTGGCCAGTGGCCATGGAGTTTGAAATACTGGTGCTTGGTCTGCAAGACAGAAGACCAATGGTGAGCTTAAATTGCCAGGTACACATTCCGATAGTCATGTGAAGAAATTTTATTATCCAGCTTATTTGGTGTATTTGGGGCATTGTGCTGCTTAGCAAGAATTTCACCACAAGAGTTGGCAAAGGGGCCTCGAAGTTTGTCAGGAGCAAGGGACTCCCAACATCAAGATAGACCTCACTAGACTTTTCTCATCTGATTCTGCCATGAATCTAACCACAGCCCACATTGCTCAGACCCCTATAAGATTCCACCCTACATTTCAGGCTAACAACCTTCATTTAAACCAGAAGGTTTTACAAATGAACAACATCTTAAATAAATACGGAACCAGGGAAAAGAGCAAAATGGACATACCTATGAAAAGCAGGAGAGATTAAAAGATGAGGTAATTTGGGAAAAAAATACTCGGAGGGGAAGCAAGGCACTGGGGGATACCCTAGGATGTGCTTACAATCACATCCCTTTAAAAATTTGTTCATGATATGACCTGTAAAGTGTTGTCACACTGAGCTCCAAAACTATGGACAAAGTAGGCTGATAATTTCAAGAGCTTTCAAGTTAGATGAGTCAAATAAAGAAATATCTTGTGACAAATAATACAAACCAAGCAGCTTTTGTATTTAGATAGCAATTGTTTTATATTTGAAATGAAGCAAATGTGTTTTTATACAGCTACAATTAATATGCTGAGATCTTCTCATACTAGCATCCGATGTTTACATGCCTAGACCAGATACTGTTATGATTATGGTTGATGATGAACAGTCCAGATCTATTGTAGATTATTTTCTATTGGCGTCATGCTAAAGTCCTGCCAGAACATGACATTGTGCAGAGATACAAGAGATTTTATTTGGCATAATACTGTGTTAGTTTAATTGTGTAACTGATTTTCCGCAGCAACGTTTGAAAGAATCGGAGCCTATTTCCTGGTCACCTCATGCGGACTTGGAAGTGCTCACTTCTGGAGCAGGTCCTTTTGAAAGTGTTTAGTATATCAGTGATGAGCAATCACCAAACGTATGTAGAGTACACAGACTAGGATTTCAATCAGGGTGTAACATTTGTTTGACACCAGATTGTCATTTTGCGCTTGGGCTAATGTCTTCCTCAAATCACACAGATCTCAAAAAGGAGGAGATGGCCCAATGCATTTTTGCTGGACAATGATTCCAGGGTTGGTTAGCTCAGTTGGCTGGACAACTGGTTTATGATGGTTTGATTCTCACAATGGCTGAAGATACCATGACAGTCCTGTCTTCTCAATCTCTGCCTCGCCTGAGACCTGGTGACAGTCAGGTTAAACTCATCATTAGTTAGCTCTCTAAAGAGAGATCAGCCCGTGGGCCTGTGATGACATGTTTAACAAACCAGAGACAGAGGGCATGTCTCAGGGACTCTGGTTTAAATCACACCACAGCAGATAGTGGAATTTGAAATCAGTATAAATCTGAAATTTAAATGCCTAATGATGATCATGAAACCATTATTGTTTGTTTTCCAAAAAAATTACCCTGAAATATTTCACTGAGATTGACTCACTGCTGAATGGTGGCTCAGTGGTTAGCACTGCAGCCTCACAGCACAAGGGACCCAAGTTCAAATCTAGCCTCAGGAGACTGTCTGTGTGGAGTTTGCACATTCTCCCTGTATCTGTGCGGGTTTGCTCTGGTTTCCTTCCACAGTCCAAAGATGTGCAGGTTAGGTGGATTGACCATGCTAAATTGCCCGTAGTGTTCAGGGATTGGCCTGGGTGGGATGTTGTGAGGTTCGGTGTGGGCCTGTTGGGCTACAGAGCCTGTTTCCGTACTGTAGGGATTCTGTGATCTTTTCTGGCAAGTTTCGGGTCACCTGGAAATCCATGTCAAAATCATTCTAACTGTATGACTGACATATAGTAATTAATAAAATGCTCTCATGAAATGTGGAAGCGAACTAGTTGGAGGTGGCTTCCCAGAGTGCTGTCAAGTTTGCTTATTTTATCTTCACCTCCAACCAAGTTCCAATTCAACACGCTCTTTGAGATTAAAATTCAGCTTTTGCCATAATACATATTTTAGTAACCAACTGCTTTCTTGCTTTTAGCTTTTCTAGATTCCCTCTCAAAAACTCTAAATAAATGTGGTCTCAGCAGAGAAGCCTAGGCTATTTTTCTACCTGCCAATCCAAAGAAAGTACATTTATTTATCCTCCTCTCTTTTTTTTTTGGTTGTGTTTGCTTCAATATCGTGTACACTCATTTTCACGATGCAAGTGAATCTTTTTGGATGAACCATTTAAGCCAAGAGCCTACCTGCCTCTCCCAGTGTGTTTGGAAGATGCCACGGCACCTTTTTGATTTGATGTGATTTATTGTTTTCACATGTACTGAGACACAGCAAAAAGTATTGCTTTTCATGCTATCCAGGCGAATCATATCTTACATAGGTACAGCAGGGTAATAGAACAGAATGCAGAAAACAGTGTTACAGCTAGCGAGTTTTGAGAAGATTTGTAGCTCAGGTTGAGGTTCTGGATGTGAGTTTGCTCGCTGAGCTGGAAGGTTCCTTGGATCCAAGGAAACCTAACCAGATAAATAGAAAGTGGGACATAACACCAGCGCTTCGGAGGCTCACTGATGATGTTACCTAGAATGGTGACAAAACGTCTGAAAACGAACCTTCCAGTTCAGCGAGCCAACTCACATCCAGAGTGTTACAGCTATCAAAGAGGTGCAGAGAAAGATCAACTTGAAGGAAAGCAGAAAGTTTCCACAGGGCCTGACCAATATTTTTCATTTGATCATCCGTGCCCAGATCAAATAACTGGCCATTAGTCTAATGTTGCTGTTTGTGGGACTTTGTCCAGTGTGCATTTAACAGCGTGAACTGCACTTCAAAGGTAGATCTTTGGGATGTCCTGAAAGCAACATAAATCGCAAGTGTTACCATGTTGATCATTACCTGAGAATCGATATATACAACATCCACTGCATTTCTTTCCCTAATACAGAAGCCGGCAATAAACTAAAGACAGAGGAGCTACAAAGCTCCCAAAACTTTAGTTATTGAATCTGTAAACTTGTTCTTAGCATTCCCATCATTTGTCTTTCAGTTTCCTCTCTCTCCCATGGCTACCATCAGCTTCATGGTGTGTGTGCTATTCTGAAGTCAAAATATTAGGAAAATGCAGAAGCCTCCAATTAAATGGTTTCGCCTGAAGGGAACAGCACTCACAGATTAGTTAGTCCCAGCAGGTGACTTGTTTCCAACACTGAATGTGATAACTGATAAACAAAGAGGGAAAGACAACATTAGTTGACTCGGCTTCCAGGCTTGTCTGCTTTCCTGGGAGCGCTGTTCTATCAATTTCATGGCTGAGCCGGAAACCTTTGGGGCAAATCACACAAGAACACCCCAATCCTCCAATAACTTCACAAGGCAAAATCTGCTCTTTTGTTTTTAATAGACACTGTAAGGAGTCACTTGGTATTAACATGCACTAAGAAAAGATCTTATTGAATAAAGTAATGCCAATTAAACAACTTATGTTGACTGTAATTCACTCGGAGATAGTAAGAACTATTGTGAATGCTTGCTGAGGGTTCAATACTGGTGCTAAATGCAAATGTTGTACGTGTCAATAAATTCAATGCTGGAAAATGCAGACTTAGATGTCTAGGCATCAATGTTGGTTCTGGTCAGTATTGACACTAAGATCAATAAGAACAATTAGACTCACAAATCTGAATTGTTTGCACTGTTATATAGAGTGAGAAGAAACACAATCCTGCTACTGATAGACACTCTCTCTAAAGAAGTAACATGTGAGAAGCTCCAGTGAGGATTTCCTGGACTCACCAGCAATTAAGGCTCTTAAGAATTTAATTAACAGCCACTTAAGGGTCTTGTTGCTATCTCCTTTGGTTACCTGCTTTCCTGTCACATGAGAAATGTGGCTCCTTTTCTGACTGTGTAACAGGAAAACTGAGGCTCCAGGTTGGACCTCCATTTGTACCCCTCCCCAAACCTCCGCTTGCCCCCCCCCCCCGCCAAACTTCACGCAATCCTGTGACTCCCATTCCATGAGAAGCAACATCTCTGATTGGCCAGCAACTTTTGGCAAACTGGGACTCCACTGAGGCCTGTGATACGCTGAAAAGCTCATTAGTCAACTCCCATTGTTATCATGAGTAACCCCGATGGACCAGGGAAAGTAGGGATAACAGCTTCCAGACGGTCACGCAAGCTGGTGGGTTTTCTCAACCATGGAGTGGCAAGTTAGTTGACAACTTACACCCCAGCTCCCAAATGCAGTCTGACAGACGGAGTATTTCTGTTGATGCTAAAATTTCAGACCAATGGCCTTTCATCAAATTTGGAAAAAAAAATTAGAAATGTAGTGTCAGTGAGAAAGGGGTCTGAAGGAAAGACTGAAAACCTGGCGTCGTGTTTACAGAGCCATTAACTCAGTCACTCAATCCGTGTTTGCTCTCCCGTAGTCTACACAGACCACATTGTGAGCAGCAAATGTAGTTGGTGAAACTGAAAGAACTACAAGTATATTGCTGTTTCTCTTGGATTTCAATGAGACCATAAGGCCACAAGATATAGGAGCAGAAATTAGGCCGTTCGGCCCACCGAGTCTGCTCCACCATTCAATCATGATTGATAAGTTCCTCAACACCATTTTCCCGCTTTCTCCCCATAACTCTTGATCTCCTTGATAATCAAGAACCTATCTAGCTCAGTCCTAGAGATAATGGGAACTGCAGATGCTGGAGATTCCAAGATAATAAAATGTGAGGCTGGATGAACACAGCAGGCCAAGCAGCATCTCAGGAGCACAAAAGCTGACGTTTCGGGCCTAGACCCTTCATCAGAGAGGGGGATGGGGGGAGGGAACTGGAATAAATAGGGAGAGAGGGGGAGGCGGACCGAAGATGGAGAGTAAAGAAGATAGGTGGAGAGGGTGTAGCTCAGTCCTAAGTGTACTAATGTGACCCTGGCAGGGAAAAAGTTAATGGGCAGAGGGCCCATAGTGCACGTTCCAGGTTACATCTGTTCTTTAACTAACTGCGGACTGGAAGATCTGGGCTCAAACTATCAATAATTTCCAAAGGTATTAATGTCCAAAGTATTTACATGACAGAAAAGGACCATTCTGCCCAAGTGGTCCACATAGAGTTTATGCTACACTCAAGGATATGTTTTATCCAATCCAAACCTAATCTTTTCATTCATTTTTCCCTCACACACCTACCTATTTTCCTTTTGAATTCTGATTTCCCTGAAATTAATAATTTAATAAATTTAGATATAAGGGCTCAACAATGTAACAATAGACGCATACTTTAAAAATCGTGGGAATCTTCCCAGCCCCTAAATGACGTGGGCTCAGGCAAGATATTTGGGAGAATCGTGTGACTTATCAAACAAGATCTTTTCTGACCCCTAGACCAACAAACTGCATTTTCCAATTTCATGCCAGATATTGAGATGGGATACTCGCAAATGTGGGACCCGAGGCCTGTTAATGACGATTATTGCTCATTATCACCATCATGTCTCCGAATCTTGCCTTGTTGAAATGTAGACTTCCATTTTCCCACCTATTGTATATAAAGTAGACACTGACAATTCCCATTGTGACAGTCAGTCCGATAACTCCAGATTGTTGCGTCATTCACCAGTTGTGCATTTTGGGTACCTGGCACTGATTTCTTTGCGTTCACTCCATGGACAGTAGTTGCATGTGCTCATGGCCTCTAATGTGCCAGTCTCTCAACATCATCATGTCACATCCCCAACCACTTACAACTCTGAACTTCAACACTGCACCTTGAAGCACACCAGCATCTCTCAATACAGTGCTGTTGCAAGGACAATGATTAGGCCAGGCCGCATCTCAGAGCTGCTCACTTGCTGTCTTAGCACTCAGCCTCACTGACCTAAATGCTCACAGTATCCTTGCCTTGCCTGACATGCTTCACAACTGCACCTTAAATGCTCACAGCACTCCTTCTTACCTTATAGTCTAGTGTAGACACAAAACCAAGCAGTTTGTCATGCCTGTCTGTCAGCTGTCATCAGATAAATGCTTGGACATTCTGCTAAAGAGCAGAGTGCCACATCAATGCTCCAGGTGCCACCTGTATATGCGACTCAGGTACTATATCAACCAGACGGCATGTTTCAAAGTCTAAGGGGACCGTTTCCTGTCTGCCCCAAATTCACAATCAAATCAAGGGATCCTGGCACAGTAAGTAAAATACAAATTTCGATATCAGTCCAGGAGCTTGTGTACCATCAGGTAGTCAGTCAAGTTCAGGAGTTCTTAATTCTGCCACCAAGGAGAGATGCCCAGGCCGCCCTATGTAACAAGTCAGAGGGGTCATGGGGAGGCAGTTGGCGAGCTGTAGTTAGGTGTAGATGGTCATTCATCATTCATGGCTTTCTGGCTGAGTCACTTAAGGGGTGGGACCTGTGTGTCCAGCTGTTGAAAACCAAGGAGGGGATTATTAGGGGTTCAGAAAGGAAATGTGGGAATGGAGTCAGAATGTTGTGATGTGTAGGAATTACAATACTGAATATAAGAGAAGAGCAGGTGTGAAATAATAGAATATGGGACAGGAAGGGTTCATTTGGGGAGGGGGGAAAAGTCTTGGCTCCCATGAGAGGATAGTGTACGAACAAACCCGGCATGATATTCTGTCATAGTTATTGACAGATTTTCTTTCTTTTAATTCTCTTGCGATCACACTACTTAATAGTTGTGCATTTATGCAGGCAATGAAGGGTTAATGTCATATTTTTTATGCTGAAATGCTGTAGCTCCTCTTCGAGTGAACATTCTGTAAAGCAATGCATTCACCACCCTTTCCTGTCTGCCCCAAGTTGGCCCATTTCTGTCTCCTCATTAGACTGGCTTTGTAAAATTGAAAGTTTTGAAAATGAAAATATTGGAACATCAGACTTAAGTGTGTTTACTGAATATATTGGCCCATCAGATATTGCATCACATTGTGCCCATTTCTCAGGGATTGAGTGGGCACTGAGGTCCTTCACATGGTGGTCAGGCAGTGCATGTGCATATCAATTGCATGCTGGGTAAGCATAAATCAGACACACTTCACTCACAAACACATTATTGCACAAATTCAAAATTACCCCTTTTGCTTTAAGATCCATCAATCCAGAGATACTCTGATGAGTATATTGGTAAAAAGCCTACTTATCAATCCCCAAGTCATTAACAATACTCATATTTTTGCCCCATCCTTCCCATTCAACTCAGACAAATCCACAATCTATTCATCATTCACTGTGGCCCAGCTATCAAAGATTTGAGCAAATTGTCCCTGATACCCAGAGGAAATCAACTAAACTTTCAGAATTCCCTCCTCACCAGCTATCAACTGCTGGCTGCATGCCCAGTGCACCTGCCTCATTTCTCTGGCTTGCCATGTACACAACTAAAATTCTGACAAATATTCAAAAAAATCTCCACTTTCCCCAAGGATGAAGTTGGCTGTTCAATAGGAATGGCAATTGGGCCTGGTAAATAACAGGCTGATGTTTTGCATTGGCCTTATTATCGTTGTTGACAAAGACCAATTTCATCCCGAGTATTTCATCTTTTAAAGAATACATATCAATCACAGACCCCTTCCTCAAACACATTTTCCTCTATTTTACAGAGGGGTATAAGGGGCGGGGAATGTGCTGGGAATGGAAGTATTGGGTAGCACATTGAGCATTGATGAACAATGTACTCCCTGTACAGTAATCACCTTCCCTTCATGTTCAGCTATTCTTTAATACTAATAGCAATTATAACATGTCAAAAATAGTAAATAATCAAAAGCTAAAGGGAAGGGGAAAGAAACACAAAACATTGCAGTAAGCCTTTTGAGACTGCTCCACCTTTCAATGTGATCATGGCAAATCATTTAACTCAGTATCCTGTTTCTGCTTTTGCCCCACATCTTTTGATCCCTTAGCCCTAAACATTATATTTATTTCGTACTCAAAACATTCAATTTTTGGTATCAACTGCTTTCTGTAGTTGAGGATTCCACAGGCTCTCTGATCTCTGAGTGAAGGAATTTCTCCTCATCTCAGTCCAAAATGGCCTACCCTGTATCCTTAGATTGTGACCCCAATTCTGGATTCCTCAGGCAACAGGAATATCCCTCATGTGCTTACCCTGTCTAGTCCTCTTACAATTGTATGGGTTTCTGTGAGTGTCCCTCTCACTCTTCTAGCTTGGCAGTGAATGTTTTCCTAACCAATCCAATCTCTCTTCGTATGCGAGCCCTGTCATCCCAGATCAGTCCAGCAAAACTTTGTTGGACTCACTCCAGAGACTGAATATCCAGAGGTGATGGTTTAGTGGTATTAAGAATCCTGGGACCCAGGTTCGAATTCTGCCCTGGCAGATGGTAAAGCTTGAATCCAATAAATATTTGGAATTAAGAGTCTAATGGTGACCATGAACCAATTGTTGGGAAAACCCGTCTGGTTCAATAATATCCTTGCCTGGTCTGGCCTACATGTGACTCCAGACCCCCAACAATGTGTTGACTCTGAACTGCCTTCTGGACAATTAGGGATGGGCAATAAATGCCAGCCTAGCCAGCGGTGCCTTCATCCTGTGAATGAATAAAAAAAACCTTCCTCTGATAAGCAAATAAACACAAATATCTATCACTATGGATGAGTGGGATTGTATGGTCTGTTTCCATGCTGTTCAACTCGATGACTCTAGCTCTCTGACTCTAGATGAAAGGTACTGGGGAAACTAAAGAGACTAATAGCTAACATCTCCCCCGGACTTTGTGGATTGCATCCGATAATTTTAAAGGAAGTAGCTATAGAGATGGTGGTAGTAATCTTTCAAGAATTATTAGATTGTAGAAAATTCCCACATGATTGGAAAATTACAAAAGTAGCACTCTTACTTAAAATAGGAGGGAGACAGAAAGCTTGGCACTAGACCACAGTTAGCTTAACACCTGCCACTCAGAAAATGCTCGCGGCCATTCTAAAGGTCATAGTAGCAGAGCAATCAGAAATACGTAAGGTAAGTGAATGGTGTTATAGCGGCTTCTTGAAGAGGAAGTTATGAATGATAAATTTATTAGTTTCTTGAGAAGTTAACAAGCAGGAAAATTAAAAGGAACTAGTGACTATCAATTATATTTGGATTTTCAAAAGGCATTCAATAATGGTAATGCATGTAAGGCTGCTCAGTAAAAGACCTTGATGTTGGAGCTAGTATATTAAAATGAATTGGCTCACTAATTGAAGAAAGAGAGTTTAGATGAAGCGACCATTTTTAAGAAAAACAGCCCATAACTATGTCAATAACTGTCAAACATGCCTATAACTATCAAATTGATCAGTCCTAGAACATAGTAATTTACAATACATTTTAATCGCTCGGGTGACAGAAGTGAATATAGTGGATAACCCAAAAATAAGTGAGAAGTGAGGATGTCACTGAACGTCTACATTATAAACAAATTGAGTGAGTAGGCAAGAATTTCATGTGGGAAAATATGAGAGTATGCACTTTGGCAGGAGCAGTAAAAGAGTTGGATATTATTTAATGGGGGAAAGACTGCAGAAAACGGCAGCACAGAAGCATTTGGAATTGACTGACAAGCCAGTGTACAATTTCAGCAAGCAATATTGAAAGCAAATGAGTAGTTGGCTTTTATTTCAAAGGCAATGGAATATAAAAGTAGGAGAGTCTTATTAAAATTAAACAAAGCAGTAAACAGACAACATTTAGAATTCTATGAATAATTTTGGTCCCTTTAAGTAAGAAAAGGTGTACTAGCATTGGAGGTCATCCACGGAAAGTTCAACTAGGTTGATTTGGGTATAGAGGGATTTTCCTACGAGAACAATTTGAGTAGTTTGGGCTTGTACTAATTGAAGTTTAAAAGAAAGAAAGCAGATGATACATAAAAACATAAGACTCTTGGGATTTTGACAGGATAGAGGCAGATAAGTTATTTCCCAGTGGTCTGTTGAGAATGCATTATTAGATATATTCAATGCTATTGAAGATAGATTTTTAATCTATAAGGGAATCAAGAAAAATGTAGGAAAGTGTTGAGAATTATCAGATCGGCATGATCTGATTGAATAATGGAGCAGACTCGATGGGCTGAATGGTCTACCTCTGCTCCTATGTTTATAGTCTTGAATGGAAGGCAGCTTCCACACAATATTTTCCAGAAAAGCATCCAGACAATTATAAAGCATATACCAGTGTATCTTACAATCCTCCTGAGACTTAAGATTCTCAACAAGTTTCACGGGCTCATTATTTTTAGCAAGAGTCAAATGAGAATATTAAATCCCAAGAAAATCATATGGTGATATTGG
This sequence comes from Stegostoma tigrinum, assembly GCF_030684315.1. NCBI lineage: Eukaryota > Metazoa > Chordata > Chondrichthyes > Orectolobiformes > Stegostomatidae > Stegostoma > Stegostoma tigrinum. The sequence continues at coordinate 114,341,812 of NC_081357.1, read as the reverse complement.
GAACAGCACAGGAGTGTGACACTTAGGGTCCTGATATAGGATAATGTGAAATAAGAATCAACTTTCTAGAAGTGGGATAGGCTGGCATTGAAAAAGTGAGATAAATGTTAATTCCTGGAAATAAAATATTTTTTAAAAATCATCTGCAGATGTAAAAGCTACCTTTGGAATAATATTTCTGACACTTCACAAATTTTGTTTGGAAGTTAATGGTGTTTAGGATGTGACAATACTATGGCTGTAAAGGTATATTTTGTCCTTTTTTTAAGAAAGGTTGAGGCAGAGGTGGTGGGCGACCTGCTCATAGCCAATAAAGTAAACAGCTTGAAGCTTTTTTTTAAGTTGGAGCAATAGAAGCAGTCTGAAAGGATAGGGTCAAGCTCCCACAGAACCAAGAGTTTTAGTTTTAGCATTCTGCAGTTGTTCAGGTCTTGAAGCTGTATGTAAAACTTTATATTCCTCTCTCTGTTACAGCTGAAAGCTGGGATTCTCTTCCTGCTGCTAGAATTGCATGAGAGACAATCTATTTTTCTGAATTTTCGTTTGCCAAGGGTGTGTCTTTGAGATGTTACTATACTGGAACAGTAAATTAGTAATTGTTAATATATATATTATTTTGTTAAGGATTTTAATAAAGTTACAGTTAAGCCAAGTATTTTCTTTTTATTTTGTCTGGATTTTAATTGAGTGTAAAAATAAACAGTGATTTGCTTAATTGCTTAACTCTCTCCACCTATCTTCTTTTCTCTCCATCTTCGGTCCGCCTCCCCCTCTCTCCCTATTTATTCCAGAACCCTCACCCCATCCCCCTCTCTAATGAAGGGTCTAGGCCCGAAACGTCAGCTTTTGTGCTCCTGAGATGCTGCTTGGCCTGCTGTGTTCATCCAGCCTCACATTTTGTTATCAGTGATTTGCTTAAAGTAGTTTGACCAATCAAATTGCATCTGAAATGCAACGCCTTACACTTAACCTTTAAAATAAGAAAACGCTGGGTTCTGGGATATCTTCTTAATATATTTTGATGGTGTTTGATCTGGTCCATGACAGGAAAGTTGACTTAGGGCCCAATTTCAATGGTATATCTGAGGTCTGTGAATATAGCCCTCATGGTGCATTCATGAAATTTTAGATGTACAGTTTCACCTAACTGTGAATTGAGGGCACTGGGTACAATGTTTAGTCGGTTCAGTTTTACTTTCCACTGAACACACAGTTCAGAAATTGACAATTCGGCCCAACAAATCATGCTAGCCGTAATGCTTCAGAATTTAACAATCCTACCTCATTAAACAATGAGCACTTACTCTCTCAAAAGCATGTCTAGTCTCACCCTAAATATGTCTATACTATTACCTTTAACTATTCCCTGTAGCAGCCAGTTCTATACTCTTCAGGTGACGAAGCACCTCCTGAAATCTTGGTGATTTTTTTTTAGAATGATAGACGTTAGCATTTCTCTTCCCATCAAGTGACATAACTCTGTGCTTGTCCACTCAACTAAAATCTTTTATCATTTTAAAGACCTGTATTTGGTCTCTTTTCCAGATCCAGATTGTTCATTCTTTCCTGGTAGGTATTGCCTCATTTTTAATATCTTCCTTACAAACCTTCTTTGTATCTTCTCCAGGGATCAAAGGGACCTGCTTTTACACAGAGATTGGGTGGCACCCCCATACTGAGCAACTTCTAAATGCCTGCCCCACTGCAGGGCCATGTCAGGAGTGGTAGAAACACACTGACAGTCAGAAGCTTGCCCCTCAGTGAACAAGAAATTATCTGCTTTGAGAGCTCATTGACTAATAAATCCAGAAATCCCAGTCATTAGCCCTGGAAGCTGCTGGGACTGCAAGTAGTCCTTGGGTCTTTGGGAAGAAGATCATGGTGAATGGAGAAAAATAAGTCCTGGGTTTTAAGGGTGGTGAGATGTTGGGGAGGGTGGGCGTCTATCAGGTGGTAAGAAGGATGGTTTGTGTCTGGCTTTGGAGAGCAGGTGGGGAAAAATGGTTCGGAGGGATCGTTTGGGGCGCTGGCTTCTTCAGGGTGTTGAACACAGTCCCCCCATGATGAGACCCCATCCCTTCCTGCCTTTTCAAGGAAGGTTTTTTTTCAAAACATGGCCTTGGCCCTCTCACCTATCTACCACTGCCCAGCATTTAACAGCAGTGGAAGTGCATTAAGTGATGTGAGTGTACAACACAGCAGTGTTCTCAACACAAGGACTTTATTGAAATGAGGTCTAAGACTATGGCAGGCTTTTGCACCTGATTGCATTTCCCATTAAACATCTCCCATGCATCACATACATTTTTATGTACCCAGATTTCCAAATATATACACTATATGCCCTAGCAATTTATCAAGAACATAGAACAGTATGGCACAGCCTAGGCCCTTTGGCCCACGATGTTGTGCCTACATGTTATCCTACTCTAAGATCAAACTACCCTGCATACCCTACTTTCTACTATCATCCATGTGCCTATTCAAGAGTCGCTTAAATGCCCCTAATGTATTTGACTCCTCTACTACTGGCGGCAGCGCAATCCACACACCCACCACTCTGTGTGTAAGGAAGCTACCTCTGACATCTCCCCTATACCATCTCCCCTGTGCCCCCTCTAATAGTCATTTCCGCCCTGGGAAAAAGTCTCTGGCGATCCATCCTATCTATGCCACTCATCATCTTATACACCTCTATCAAGTCACCTTCCACCGTTCTGCGCTCCAGTGATAAAAGCCCTAGCTTCCTCAACCTTTCCTCATAAGACCTACCGTCCAGTGCAGGCAGCATTCTGGTAAATCTCCTCTGCACCCTCTCTAAAGCTTCCACATCCTTTCTATAATGAGGTGACCAGAACTGAACACAATATTCCAAATGTGGTCTGACCAGGGTTTCATAGAGCTGCAGCAAAACCTTGTGGCTCTTGAACTCAAACTCTTAATTTCAATCTGAACTCTGTTGTTTCAATTAATCTTTAAATCATGTGACCACTTAACAGCATGCATACATGTTGTTATTTGCTGTTCATCTCGATGATGTTGTTTCTCCAAAGAGTTTTGTTCCTGTATACTTTGTTGTTGTTATGCTAGCCATTGTCATTGTATTTCTGTTGTTGTATTGTTGTGGATCTCTGAGTCTGATGGTTGACTTGCATTCTGTTAGGTGAAGCATTCACCTCTTCCTGATCACCTCAGCCTATGGGCCAATGCGCCTGCAGTTAAGATGGTACACCTGGTCATTCACTTCCACTGCATATGAGTGAGGTCACACCTGCACTATGCAAGACCCAAGTTGCCACTTGGACCAGCTTTTGTTAAAATTGATGAATGTTTGTACTCTGACTGGGTCTCCAAAACACAACTCTGACAATGGTCGAGCAGTCTTGTTGAATTGAAATTTGGCTTTCTGCGGTTTCATCAAGTTTTTTTGACTCACAACTGTCATTACTTCTGGCATCAATAGCTTTCTTTGTTATTGGGAGAGTAATGTCATTAGCCTTTGTACTGGACTGCTTTCCATACCTTTAGTGGGTGTAGTTTTACTTTTGGATCCCTTATTCCAAAACAATTCCGTCCCCTATCTCATTTTTTAATTAAGCAAGTTTACCAGTTTCTGCAAAGTGTGTTAATTATGGCATTTGATGATGAATGGGCGTTTTTCACTTTCCTCCGTGGACTTGAATATGTACCCAGCACACAACATATTTACTTTGGGCTCAAAATGTGTCCTCAAAGCTTTTAAATTTTCCGCCATGTTTTATTTCTGTTCTTCAGGGAGACTTATGATGGAATACATTTTGAAACAATCCCTTCCCAAAAGATTAAAGTAAAACAATTATTATGCATTCTGGTTTGCTCCTACAAATCTGTTGTTGTTGCATATTCTGCCACTGTTGTTGTACACCACAGGAGCGAGGTAGCTTGGCGGTTAGCACAGCTGCTTCACAGCGCCGGGGACCTGGATTCGATTCAAGCCTCTGTATGTCTGTGTGGAGTTTGCACATTCTCCCTGTGTCTGCTTGGGTCTCCTCTCACAGCCCAAAGCTGTGCAGGTTAGGTGGATTGGCCATGCTCATAGTGTCCAGGGATGAACAGGTTGTTTGGATGAGCTGCAGGGAGACAAGGATAGGCTAGGGAGGTGGGTCTGGGTGGGCTGCTCTTCGGAGGGTCTGTGAGGACTTGATGGGCTGATTGGCCTGCTTCCACACAGTAGGGCATCTGTGATTGTTTCGTGGAAGTATCCTCATTTATGACTCATATCCCTAGTAATTTGAACCAGAGCTGGTAGGGGAAAAGCTGCAGCCACTTTCTTCTAAGCAGTGTTTTTATTGTGGTCTTTGCTTTTTTTTATTTTTCAGTGGCAGCGCACAGCTCTGCAGCTGTGCTTTCTATTTCAGCTCTGGACACTTACCACTTCTGACATCATGTTTCAAGCTTAAAACACAGCAGTGTGTTCAACACAAGGCCTTTCTTGAAGTGAAGCGTAAGATGCCTGCTTGGAGGCTGTGTGCCTTATGGTTAAGATCGCATTACTCTGGTGCAGGGCAGTCTCGGACAGACATTTGTACACAATTGCATTTCAATCCAAACAGGTCTCAATAAGATTAAGGATGTGTGGCGGAGTGGTAACTTACCCATGCCGTTATTGTGGGAAAGAAGTGGGTTGGGTGCTACTATATTTCACGTTCACCCCTCAGACCCCACCCACTCAGAAACATGGCTGGTGATTGGGGGATTGCATTGGTGGAGGTACAAAATAGAGTGTACATGAATGCTATAACACAGTGGTCAAAACTGCGCATAGCAGTTCAATTGTGCTCGAACTAAGTTTGATGTAAGTTTAATGCAAGCTCTCTACTTTTCAATTCCATCAGTTTAGAAATAAATTGTCTGCATGATTTGCTTTTGATATGGCTTTAGTAGTTCGCATCGCATACTTCTTCAGTCACTTGTATTCCCTTTGCTCATTCTTATTTTCTTACCTCTTTATTTTTCGTCCTAAAAATGTAATACATCAGACATATTATTCAAGATAAAACAGAACTGATGTTCAGTAATAAAGAGATGTATGTAAGGAGAGCATTTCAAACCAATCCGTAACCCTTAGCAACAACCCTGCTTTATACTAAATATTTGTAAGCTAAGCACAGGTGCCCAAGTATAATAGGGGCTATTTAGGTTTTTGCTTTAATATATTGCATGGATTTACTGAACAGCTGACTGCATTAATGTCGCAGATGCAGAGAGTTGGCAGAATGAGGGGTCCAGCAGAATGCAAACACAATCAGATGGTTTTCCCCTTTTCCTCATGCTGCCGGCATTTCAATCTGAACTCTGTGTACTTCCTCTGTGTGCTTGCCATAGTGAGTGAGCAGTCGCGGGGTGTCAAGAGAGGGAACAAGTTCATTTTTGCAACTGTGGAGGGTCTTTTATTCCCAGTGCTCAGAAGCTGGAAGTGAAAGCATCAGCTTTAAAAAGGGACCATTGTACTGTCTCAACAGCAACAGCTCTCAGTGTAATGTGGCCACAAAGACAGAGAAGTGGGAGTAGTAAATATTTAACAGCAACAGACCTTTATTTTAAAAAAAATCTTTTATACTGCATTGTAACCAGTACAGTCATTAGAAAACGGTACAAAACATTCATTGTTTCCTCCTCTGTGTTTATCGTGGAGAAAGGCATGAAGACTTGGGAAGTTGGGGAAGTTGGTGGCAATATCTTGGGGACCATGCATATCCCAGTAGAGGAGGTATTGGAAGTATTAAAATGTATGAAGGTGGATAAATCTCCTGGTCCTGAAAAAGATATATCCAAGAAACCTGCATGAGGCTAGAGAAGAAATTGCGCAGGCCCTGGCTGATAGATCTGTATCATTGTCAGCCATGGATGAGGCCCCAGAAGACTGGAGAGTAGCGAATGTTGTGTCCTTACTCGAGAAGGGCTGAAAAGAAAATCCTGGGAATTATAGACCAGTAAGTCTGACATCTGTGGTGGGTAAGTTACTTGAGAAGGTTCTGAGGGATAAGATCTACATGCATTTAGAAAGACATGGTTTGATTAGGAGTAATCAGCATGGCTTCATGCATGGGAAATCATGCTTCACAAGTTCTTTGATGAAGTGTCCAGGAAAGTTGATGACGACAGGGCGGTAGACGTAGTCTATACAAATTTCAGTAAGGCCTTTGATAAGGTCCCACATGACAAGCTGCTTTGGAAGGTTAGATCACATGGAATCGAGGGAGAGCTGGCAAATTGGATGCATAATTGGTGAAAGGGAGCAGAGAGTAATAGTGGAAGGATGCTCGTCAGACTGGAGTCCTGTGACTAGTGGTGTGCCTCAGGGGTTGGTGCTGGGCCCATTGCTGTTTGTTATCTATATTACTGATTTGGATGAGAATGTACAAGGCATGATTAGTATGTTTGCAAATTACACTTAGGTAGGTGGTATTGTGGACAATGAAGAAAGTTATCAGCAATTACAGCAGTACTTTGATTAGCTGGGAAAGTGGGTGGTGAAATGGCAAATGGAGTTTAATATAAATAAGCATGATGAGTTGCATTTTAGAACGTCAAATCAATGTAGGAGTTTCATGGTGAATGGTAGGGCCTTAAGGAGTGCTGTGTAATACATGGTCCTTGGAGTTCAGGTGGACAATTCTCTGAAAGTGGACTCACAGATAGATAGGGCTGTGAAGACAGCTTTAGGCACACTGGCCTTCATCAGTCAGGGCGCTGAGTATAGAAGTTGGGAAGTTATGTTGCAATTGTACAGGATATTGGTGAGGCTGCACTTGGAGTGTAGTGTTCAGATCTGGTCATGCTATAGGAAGGATGTTATTAAACTGGAAAGAGTGCAGAGGAGATTTACAAGGATGTTGCCAGGACTCAAGGGACTGAGTTATAGGGAGAGGTTGGACAAGCCAGGACTTTTTTCTTTAAATGTTGGAGACTGAGGGGCGTTCTTATAGAAGTGTATAAGATCATGAGACGCATGGATAGGGTGAATGCACTCGGTCTTTTTCACAAGGTTGGTGAATCAAGGACTATAGGGCATCAGTTTAAGGCAAGAGGGGAAAAAGTACATGGGAACCTGAGGCACAACACTGCAATCTCCCAATTACACAGAGGGTGGTACACATATGGAATGAACTGCGAGTGGAACTCGTCGAGGTGTGTACATTAACAACACTTAAAACACATTTGGACAAATAGATGGATAGGAAAGGTTTAGATGGATTTAGGCCAAGTGCAGGGAAATAGGGTTACCGTGGTTGGACATTTTGGTCGGCACTGTCCAGTTTGGGCTGAAGGGCCTGTCTCTGTGCTGTAGGACTCCATGACTCGATCATGGACCGAGTGTGAGAAGGGGCTGGTTATATCAACTATTTCATCCATGGTAGTGACAAGTTGAGATTGTGGAACAGCAATGCAGACAGACCCTCTTGGGAACTGTGATAGTTCCTGACACAATGCATTCCAAAAGGGCTGATGAAATGTTACAGGCACTATTTAAAAGTGCCTGCATTTGTAAGGCACAAATCGCATTTTTACAAATGGTATTGACCTCCGTTTAAACTGCTACGTCTGGAGTCTGTGATTGACAAGTAATGGCAAACCAAAGCAAAGGTTAACAGCATCACAATTAAACACATAACTTAGGATATTTATCTCTGCTACCGAAAACAACCTGAAATGACAAGGAAAAGGCTTGGATTTGATTTCAAGTGGAATGCTTGATGGATGCCATCGACTTTCAGATAAATGCACTTAATCCAGATGAAATTCCAGAATACTTAACCATTTCCTGTCAGTCTCAGACTGGATGGAATTCCTGAGGTTAGCAAACCATTTTTAAAGAGCATAGCCACCATTTAGGTAGAATTTCTTCATTCAGCAATGGACACTGAGGGCTATACATTGTAGAATATGCTACATCACAGACATAGATAGTAGGAACTGCCGATTCTTATCAAAGAAAAGAAATACAGAGCGCTGTCAAAGCCAAAATCCTGAGCAAAGCACGAAACGCTGCTAAATTATCTGGACTTAAGTGTTCAGCAGCACCCAATCCATTATCAAATCCACTTAGAGGCACCATGGCATTTTGGAATCCTAATAGAGTCATATGGCATGGAAATAGACCCTTCAGTCCAACCAGCCCATACTGACCATAATCCCAAACTAAACCAGGCCCACCTGCATGTGTTTGGCCCATATCCCTCCAAACATTTTTTATTCATGCACTTATCCAAATGCTTTTTAAATATTGCAAATGTACCCCCAGTCACCACTTCCTCTGGAAGTTCATTCTACAAATGAACCACGTTCTATGTAAAAAAAAATGCTCCACATGCTTCTTTTATAAACCTTTCTGCTCTCACCTTAAAAATATGCCCCCCCTAGTCTTGAGATCCCCACCCTAGGGAAAGAGACATGTGCCATTCACCTTATCTGTAACCCTCATGATTTTTTAAACCTCTATAAGGTCAGTCCTCAACCTCCTACACTTCAGTGAGAAAAGTCCCAGCGTATCTCCTTTCTCCTTATAACTCAAACCGTCCGTTCCCAGCAACATCCTGGCAAATCTCTGCTGAACCCTCTCCACTTAGTAATACCCTTCCTAAAACAGGGCAGCCAGAATTGGGCACAGTACTCCAGATGAGACCTCATCAAATTCCTGTACAACCTCAATTATTTAATCATAACGTGTGCACCTTGCTGAACTGTTCTCCAGGTTTAATTGCAGGCTGAATTAAGGTCCAAGGTTTTTGAATGAGCTACTTTTGTAAGTAGTTTATGTAACACCATAACTAAACATAAGAATTTGCAGTGAACTCTATCTAGAGAGCTTATCAGAATTTGTTTGTGAAGCCTTTGAATATCAGACTCTAAAAGCAACTTTTGCCAAATCTCATGAAGTTGTTTTCTACTTTACCATGGTTAAGCTTTAGTCTGAAAGATTATACCAAAAATGTAATTTTTCAATGGATTTGTTCTTAAATGTAAATGACCAGTATAAAAATCAGCATAAACATTTTCAAACACTACATTTCAATTCAAATTATTTTCAGTATTTTCCTGGGAAAAATTGAGAAGCGTGGCTGGTTTATTGTTTTCGATTTCCCCCTTACTCTGTTTTTCCTAATTAAAAAGTACTCTTACACATATTTAAATTATTGTTTGTCAGCTTTAAACAGTTGTTTTTACCACAGATCCTTGTTGGTTTTGAAATAATATCCTTTCAATAATATGCTTAGAAATTTTAGAAGGAGCAATTACATTACAAAAAATTCAGAATGCGTTCCAGAAATTGTAAGTTTATTGGAAACTGGCTCATTCAGATATTTTCATATATACTCATCTCAAACTATCTAAAGTCAAATAGTTCATCAAACCCAGTATTAGGGTTGATACAAGAGAGGATTTATTTGCAACAAGCAAAGTATTCCAACCTGAGATGTCCATTTCTGATTCCACAGATACCTTTGTGTCTGTTGAACATTTCTGGTATTTTCTGTCTATGCTTCAGATGTTCAGTATCTCCCATCATTTCAGTCCAGCCTTGCCTAGATGTGCACCATTGACATACACAGCGTGGCAAGAAATGGATATGGTTCAAGTAGTGAACCCCAGGAAAACCCACACAGAGGAAGCAGGAAAAGTTGAAGCGCAAAGTATTTGTTTTTTGGACCAAAACAGGTCACGAAAGTTTTAATATGGCATACAGCATCTGAGCATTTGTTCCACACTGGGGGGAGCACTGCATAACAAATTGATTAGGGAGTCCTGCAGTTGTCAAGAGTATGTGAGTACAGTTAGCATTAAGACCATTTCCTATACAAATTCAGACCATAATGAGAGCTGTCAAGCTTCTAGATTTAGACAGAGCCAAACCCAATGGGATGAAATGGAATATCCACAGCAAACTGGGCAAAATCAACTGCTGGGTAAAATGTTGAACATTCAGTGGGACATTTCCAAAGAAGAATTTAACACAATGTAGAACAGTATATATCCTTAATAAGCAAAAGCTCTACAGGACATAAATAAAACAGCCATGGATGGTTAAAAGGGTACGGGAAAAATAATGAAACTAAGCCAAAAAAACCAAGGCAGCACAAAATAGCCCTGATTCCAGTGAATGGAAAAGTTTCAAAAAACGGTAAAAGAAGACAAAATGAATTCTAGCCTGTACAAATAGGCATATGAGAAGAAATTTTCAAGAAATAGTAATATAAACATAAATTTTATACAAATATTTTAAGAAAGAGCATCTGATTGAAATATCAATCAGCTCTTTAAAAACTGATATTGATTACACAGTGAATAAAAATGGGGAAATGATAAGACATGTTACTTTATACCGCTATCTACTCTTAAACAGGAATGATATAATGTTGGACATTGCAAGGAAATTAATATTAAAATAAGGATAAGAAATTGCCAAACTTAATTTAAGCAAACAACAAGGGAAATAAAGGCATTAAAGAATGACAAATCCCTACTCCCAGACCATTTTCATTCCATAATTTTAAAGAAAATTACAACATAGCAGATGCCTTAAAAATGATTTTCTTGATTGTCCACATTTGAAAACCATTCCTCTTGTTATGAAGTTTGGATAGAGTAATTGTGAGGTGGAAGGCACGAAGCGAAAGCTCCTTCAAGAGATTCTTGTTTGTATTTATTTTTTTTAAAAGAGTATGTCTGTGAGTAGCCGTTGAAGTTGCCAGTACCAAGAGCCTCAAAAGGTGAAACAAGTGTTATTCTGAAGAAGGGTCTACGGCTGAAATGTCAGCCCTCCTGCTCCTCTGATGCTACCTGGCCTGCTGTGATCCTCCAGCTCCACACTGTGTTATCAAAACAAGCTGTTTTGCCTGCCACCTGTAAGGTATTTTATGACAAGGTGTATAGCTGGATGAACACAGCAGGCCAGGTAGCTTCAGAGGAGCGGGAAAGTTGACGTTTCAGATTTCTGAAGAAGAGCCCCAACATGAAACGTCAGCTTTCCTGCTCCTCTGATGCTTCCTGGCCTGCTGTGTTCCTCCAGCTCAACACTGCATTATCCCTGGCTCCAGCATCTGCAGTTCTTGCTATCTCAGCCTTGTCTTGATGCTGTGAATTCAGCCAATTAATTTAAAACCAAACTCAGCAATTCAAAGCCAATTGAATTTAAAAACTGATGGTGTTGACAACCTGAAACCAATCATACAAAACAATTTGATTGTGTCATTATGAGTACATTAGACTAGGACATTTGGAAAACTGGGGAGAGCCACCTGCCATTCAGCTCTCACAGAAAGCCCATCTAATTAATCAATGGTATTACGATATTTTAGCTCAAAGTCCTCACTGAAGAATTTATTGGAATAAAACAACCCTAACAGGAGAATTAACGGAAGAAAGCTGTTTGCAAAGAGACTGGATACGACAGAATATTCTAGAAGACGGCCTGTTTGAACTTCGAGAGATTAATTTATAATTTATTGCTTCTTATTAATTGGGTTTATATTTGTGGGACTTATTTTTATTTAAATAGAATTTAGACCAGTCAGGAAGTACTTAGTGGTCTGGGGGGAATTGTCAGTTTGTTAGTAACTTTATTCCTTTTTTCATTGTTGGGTTAAATAAATAAATTGTTTCTTGTTTCTTGTAAAGGGGAGATCAGGGTTTTTTTTTCTTTTAATAGATTATGAGGGAAAAAGTCAGCTTGTCTGGGTGTTTTGGGAGTAATTATTGGAGGGAAACTCTTACTCCTGTCATAATAGATCAGAGCTTGTGTTTTAGTTTAATTATCAGAGGGCTTCAGCCATCCCCTGTTGTAACACAGTAGTTTGGAAAATTGCGCTTGTTACTCTCCTAATTAACAAAGGTGAGAGAGAGATACGAAGGAATAATAGACATTAGTTGAAAATCCACTATTAGGAAATTACAAGAGCATGAAATTAAGGATAAAGTGCTTTAATACCTTGAAATTGTAAAATGACCAGAGAAAGGGGCAGCTTATATTTGTAAAATGTCATACCTGCTAAATTTGATTGAAAGTTTTGAAATTGTGTGAAATGTAGTGCACAGGAGAGGGTCTCTGTGTGTTATTAATTTGGATTTCCAGGAGGCATTTGATAATGTCTCTCAAAAGAGATCACTACAGTTGAAGGTCATGAAATTGAAGGCAAAATTATTGACTTAATTAGGAAATTGGTAGAGCCCTGGAGATCTATTATGGCTCCTCAAGTATTCATTGCATTTATTAATAACTTAGGTGGCAGGCTAGAAAGCCATAGATCAAAGTTTACTAATAACATAAAGTTGAGTGACATTGAAAGTAATGTAGATGGAGGCTTAGAATTTCAAAGTGATAGCGAGAGATTGTGAATGGGCAAAACTGTGGGAAATGAATTCTAATACTGTACAGGTAAGTATGAGGCCAACCACTTTGGATGTAAAAAGGATAGAACAGAATACTGCTTCAATGGGTAAACCACTAGAAATAATAGAGGCCCAATGAAACCTAGGGGCGCATGTACATCAATTAATGTCACAGACAGGTACAAAACATAATCACAAAGGCTAGTGGAATGCTGACCTTTATATTTCATTCACTCGGCTGCAAAATTGTGCAAATCATGCCATAGCCACAGAAAGATTTCTTTAAACCTTGCCTGGAATACTGTGTTCACTTCTGCACACTGCATTCCTAGAAAGGATGCTGGAGGCAGAACGCAGCTTAGATTTACAAGGCCACTACCTGGACTCCCAAGGTGAACTTGCAAGAAAACATTATGCAAACTAGAGTGATTTTTCCTGGATTTGCCAAAAGATTATTGAAGCCTTCAAAATTTTAAAAGGGAACTGATACAATAGATTCATACAACAATTTTCACTGATTGGAGTAGGTGGCGGTTAAGGGAGTAATCTAAAGGGTTTTGCAAGCAAACAACAGTAGATATTTAGAATCTTCTTTTGTCAATAAAAATAAGAACTAGATGCACCAGTAGGCAATTCACGCCCTTCAGACTGCACTGTCATTTAATACAATCATAGTTAATCTTGCCTCAGCTTTGACTCCACTTTTTCTTCCATGCTGTTTCAGCCACTCTGTTTCTCCCCCTCTGTTTCATCCTCTCTTTTTTGCCCCCATTTGTATCTCACATTCTGTTTACCGCACTCTATTACAGCCCCTTTGTTTCAGCCCCTCTGTTTCGGCCACTTTGTTTCAGCCCTTCTGTTTCTCGCTCTCTGTTTCATGCACTCTGTTTCTCACACTCTATTTCAACCCCTCTATTTCTCACACTCTGTTTCTCACAATCTGCGTGGGGCTAAAGGTGTGGCGAGAAACAGAGTGGCGAGAAACAGAGTGCGAGAAACAGAATGCGAGAATCAGAGTGCGAGACATAGACTGGCTGAAACAGAGGGGCTGAAACAGAGTGTGAGAAACAGAGTGCATGAAACAGAGGGGCAGAAACAGAGGGGCTGAAACAGAGTGCGAGAAACAGGTTGGCTGAAACAGAGGAGCTGAAACAGAGGGGCCAAAACAGTGTGCGAGAAACAAAGTGTGAGAAACAGAGTGTGAGAAAGAGAGTGCGAGAATCAGCGTGGCTGAAACAGAGGGCTGAAACAGAGAGGCTGAAGCAGAGTGCGAGAAACAGAGGGGGCTGAAATAGAGTGCGAGAAATAGAGCGCGAGAATCAGAGTGGCTGAAACAGAGGGGCTGAAACAGAGTGCGAGAAACAGAGTGCGAGAAACAGAGTGCGAGAAACAGAGTGCGAGAATCAGAGTGCGAGAATCAGAGTGGCTGAAACAGACTGGTGGAAACAGAGGGGCTGAAACAGAGTGCAAGAAACAGAGTATGCGAAACAGAGTGCAAGAAACAGTGTGAGAAACAGAGTGTGGGAATCAGAGTGTGAGAAACAGAGGGGCTAAAATAGAGTGTGAGAAGCAGAGTGTAAGAAACAGTGTGAGAAACAGAGTGTGGGAATCAGAGTGTGAGAAACAGAGGGGCTAAAATAGAGTGTGAGAAGCAGAGTGTGAGAAGCAGAGTGTGAGAAGCAGAGTGTGAGAAGCAGAGTGTAAGAAACAGAGTGTGTGAAACAGGGTGTGAGAAACAGAGTGTGAGAATCAGAGTGTAAGAAACAGCGGGGCTGAAACAGAGTGCGAGAAACAGAGTGTGCAAAATAGAGTGCAAGAAACAGAGTGTGAGAAACAGAGTGTGGGAATCAGAGTGTGAGAAACAGAGGAGCTGAAACAGAGTGCCAGAAACAGAGTGTGAGAAACAGAGGGGCTGAAATAGAGTGTGAGGATCAGAGTGTGAGAATCAGAGTGTGCGAACCAGAGTGCGAGAAACAGAGTGCAAGAAATGAAGTGCGAGAAACAGAGTGTGAGAAAGAGTGCGAGAATCAGAGTGCGAGAATCAGAGCAGTGGAAACAGAGGGGCTGAAATAGAGTGCAAGAAACAGAGTGTGAGAATCAGAGTGGCTGAAATAGAGGAGCTGAAACAGAGTGTGATGAACAAAGTGCGAGAAACAGAGGGGTTGACGTAGACTGCAAGAAACAGAGGGGCTGAAACAGAACGGCTTAAACTGAGTGTGAGAAACAGCATGCGAGAAACAGCATGCGAGAAACAGAGGGGCCGAAACAGAGTGCGAGAAACAAAGTGCAAGAAACAGAGTGTGAGAATCAGAATGCGAGAAACAGAGAGGCAGAAACAGAGTGCGAGAAATAGAGTGCAAGAAACAGAGGGGCTGAAACAGAGTGCGAGAAATAGAGTGGGAGAAACAGGGTGCGAGAAACAGAGAGGCGGAAATAAAGTGCGAGAATCAGAGTGCGAGAATCAGAGTGCAAGAAACAGAGTGTAGGAATCAGAGTGTGAGAATCAGAGTGCGAGAAACAGAGGGGCTGAAGTAGAGTGCAAGAATCAGAGTGCAAGAATCAGAGTGCTAGAAACCGAATGCGAGAAACCGAGTGCGAGAAACAGCATGCAAGAAACAGAGGGGCTGAAACAGAGTGCGAGAAACAGAGTGCGAGAAACCGGGGGACTGAAATAAAATGCGAGAATCAGAGTGCAAGAAACAGTGTGAGAAACAGTGTGGGAATCAGAGAGTGAGAAACAAAGTGCAAGAATCAGAGGGCGAAAAACAGTGCAAGAAACAGAGGGGCTGAAACAGAGTGCGAGAAACAGAGTGTGCGAAATAGAGCGCAAGAAACAGAGTGCGAGAAACAGAGTGTGGGAATCAGAGTGTGAGAAACAGAGGAGCTGAAACAGAGTGCCAGAAACAGAGTGTAAGAAACAGAGGGGCTGAAAAAGAGGGGCTGAAACAGAGTGCGAGAAACAGAGTGTGAGAAACAGTGCATGAATCAGAGTGTGAGAAACAGAGTGCGAGAAACAGAGGGGCCGAAACAGAGTGTGAGAAACAGAGTGCGAGAAGCAGAGGGGCTGAAATAGAGTGCGATAAACTGAGGTGCTGAAACAAAGATGCTTAAACAGAATGCTTTATAATACTTGAGAGTTGAGATGGCGTCCTCATTAATTTTAAACCTCAGATTGCTAGATTATTAACGGAAGCCGTTGAGGGATATGAGATACACATGTGTCAATGGAGTTAGGTCACGGATCAGCTCTGGTCAGGTCAAATTGTGTAACAGGCACCTAGCCTCCTCTGGTTCTTATCTTCCCTTCGAATGCAACTGACTGAAATGTGCACCATGCATGCTGCAATCTAGTTTCTCAGATCTAAAGCATATTTGCATTCATCTATAAAGAACTAAAACCATGTGCATCTCCCAACACTGGTCACTACCTTCCTGATCACTGCCCTCCCCATCTCCCATTCACTGCATCCATCCATGTACGCGTCTCAATGATGATGCCCACCTCTCACAGGGTTCTCATCTCACCCCATTCCTCTTAGTGATGCTGACTGCCTCTCTCAGGGTCCTCATCTCACTCCGTTCCTCTCAGTGATGCTGACTGCCTCTCACAGGGTCCTCATCTCACCCCGTTCCTCTCAGTGATGCTGACTGCCTATCACAGGGCCCTCACCTTGCCCACACGCTTCCGATTTGGACTTCGATCAAACTTCAGGCCCTTGTCTCCTCCACTTACAACACAAGATTGCCGTATCAATCTATCCCCACCTTGCATCATTTGTATTGAAAAATCCAGAGCATACATACATTGTGTACAATGCCTGCATTAAATTCATACCAGATTGCAGCTCAGTCCTTCACCGCAGCTCTCAGTCTTTCAAACATCATAAAGAATGAACTTGCCCGTAGAGCATAAATTTTTTTGGTGTGCTGAACTCTGTTGTAAACATTGAAAAATAATTAAACTCATCATGAGGACAAAGCAGCAATAATTCTAGAAACTATTGCAAATCATTTCCAAATGTACTCAGAATCAAACAGCACTTTCTCAGGGGAATGAAATGAAATGAGTTTCGGGGGACACTGGCAGTATGCAGGGGCTTACTATTTTGTGTCAAGTTTTGGATTGCTTTGGTTATTTAAAGGGAAGATAGAATTCCAGAACAACTCATTTTGATAAATATGTGACAAAGGGCCAGCTGTGCAGAACATTGTACGCTTATGAAGTTAAATGAAACTGCAAACATTTGGAGAGACATTGAAACAAATAAACCTCTGTTAAATATATATTATACTTGAATGTTTCATGAGTCAAAGCTTCAGAGGAGAATCAAAGGGAAAGTGTGGAAGTGATTAAGAAAGCACATCCAGTAGAAAGAATGTGATGCCAAGAGGGAATTAAACAACACAATTGTTGTTGAATAAGTGAGTGATGAGGCTTTTATTTGAAGCAAGGAAATCATCGCTGTTTGCTGTGGTTATGCAAAAAATTACGTCTTAAAATATACATACACAGTAGCAACTCAGTAAGGAATTACAAACTAGCCGAACTTTGCTTTATTAAAATTTATTCAACTGTATAATTAATTTACTTCAGTTTTGACAGTCACGATTTACATGTGCCTGCCTCCTTTAAAAAACAACTTACAATGCATTTTCAGAGAAATCTTTTACCCCATGGTGTTTCTTGGCACTTGGTCAATATTATTTAGTCTGTTTTACCAAAACATTGCATCCAAGCAGATGCATTGAGCTGAATAGGGAGGGGGTGACATCCTCCAAAGGAATAAGTTCAATTTCTTGTGCTACTTTATGTGGCTTTTAAGTGCTTCCATACAAATATGGACCAAATTAGTTGCCGGGAAGCATCTGTGCCGCTTTCCTAGCCCAATAGCCCTCAATGCTGAAATACAAAATGCTTGTTCAGTTCATTGGCGATTTAGTAACACCATCCACAGCAAAGTCATTCACAAAACAGCTGAAGTATTCCCATGATCCAGTTGCAGCTAGGGTAAACCCAGGTTTGCTTTTCTTTTACCATAACACCATGTGCCGTCTCCCACAAAAAAATGATATATTGACAAAAAATGATTGCACTCATCAAGAGGTATGCACTAGAAGGGTCACAATTGTACCATGACTGAAATAAAACAAACTGTTAAATGGTGGAAGTGGAGGCAATCTCCATTCCCACCCCAAGCACAGGAGTTCAGATCCAGATCAATGCCCCGCTACCTAAATAGGGAACAATTCTGGATAGATCCAACAGTCCATTGGAGAAAGTAGGAGCAGAATGTACTTTTTGTATACCTGGCAACATCAGCAGCAACTCAGGAAAGACAATCAGACGCACAACTGCAGCAGAAGTGAAGTGGTGTCTCCACTCATGGGATATTAACAGAGATATCTCACCCAAACTCCTCGCAACTGCAGCAGTAACCAATAAAGGCAACCAGAACCTTAGACCAGAATGGTTTGTCTACAGGTTTACAGCTACCCAAGCCTTTAACTTCATATCAAATGACAGCCTGCTTTTATAGAGTGTCTTTAATGTAGTAAACCATCTTAAGATATTTCATAACAGCATTCATCAGTCCAAAAAAAATCACATCAAGGTAGAAAAGAACACATTAGGGTAGGTGACCAAAAACTGGGCCAAAGATGTTTTAAGGAGCTCCTTAGAGTGATAGAGAGACAGTCATTCAGCACGGAAACCGTCCCTTCAGTACAACCAGTCCATGCCAACCATGTTCCGAGACTAAACTAATCTATTTGGTGATAATTAAGGAGATACCATTTCTACCCCAAAAATATTTGCAAATTGTCATAAAGCTCATGTAAATTGAATTAACAGGGAAGGAAGGGGGTTCCAGAGTTGAAGAAATAATGGGGCTATGAAGGTTGGGAAGGCCAGATTTGATTTGATTGATTGATTGTCACAGATATTTTGTTACCAAATACAGTGAAAAGTGCTGTATTGTGTTGCCACTCTCTGGCACCATCTTAAAACAATGAAAAATAAACCAAAACATAGAAGATAAAGGCAGAAAAATATGGAAATAGCGTTCGACGTTACTGTCCTTCTTGTTACTTGCTCAGCCATGGATCTGGAATGGCTAGCCATGAAATCTCCTGCTGGAAGAAGAGTTGACCTCCCTGGCACCGTCACCACTCCACTGGCATTGCCATCATCCTGAGTCCTCCCTGAACTTCACCAATGCCTCCACCACCAAGGCTAGAGTTGGAGGATGGACTTTTTGTCCAATTTCTGTTGATATCAAGGATCAGACTCCTCATTAAACCATTGGCAAAAACTGTCTTCATCTCACGTAGGAACATCTCAAATGAAGATTTCAGATCTGTGTAAAGGCAGTTCAAATTTGGTACCTTTGAGTTACAAATTAAAGTGCCTGAGTTTACTTAACTCGGGTTTTCAAAGCAAATCAACGAAAACAACTTGCAATCAAAGGATATAACCATCACAAACTGTACTTTAATACCACCATTCCTTGTGGTATAACCAGAGCTGTACTTGAATTCATATTTTGAATGGCCTTGACTTTTAGCACCACATCCTCCTCCTTCCACAACGCCCAGTCCCCAACCCCCAACTATACAAGGAAAATTGGCCTGGAGAAAACTGCCCGAAGTTTAACAAGATAATACCCTTAGTCATGAATAAGTGGTAAGCCAATCAGACAGCTGTTATTTACAGTTATAGTGGGAAAAGATATAATAGTACAGAATGAAACCCTCCCCAAACTAATGATGTCATACAGTCTTCAGTGGAGGTAAAAGGAGACTAGCTCAAAATCCCAATTGGGTCAGATGTGTCATGCCTGGCTCCTGATTGTCTCAGTAATTCTGTCTAATTAGCCGATATAATCAGCACCTTCTGCGAGCATGCAATACTTACGTAAATATGAGCTAGGAGGAGGAGTCAGTTATTCAAATCCTCAAGGTTGCTGTTCCATCGAATAAGGTCATAGCTGATCTGATTGTAATTTCAAATTCACATTCCTACTTCACCCTCATAACTTTTCATTCTCTTGTTTACAAATATCTCTTTACCCCTGCGTTAAAAATATTCAAGGACTCTACTTCAACCACCTTTTCAGGAAGACATTTCCAAAGACTCAGGACCCTCAGGGAGAAAAAACATCTCATCATCTGCTTCAAATGCGTAACCCTTTGCTCTAGGCTCTCAATTAAGAGGTAGATTCACATCTACCCTGTCGAGATACTTGTATGTACCAATTAAATGACTTCTTATTAAACTTCAGTAAATATAAGTCCAATCTATCCTCATAAAACACCACACTCAACCCAGATATTAAGTCTGGTAAACCTCGCTGAATCAGGTCCAGAGTATTTACATCCTTGCTTAAATAAGAAGTTTAATATTGCATACAATACTCCAAATAGGCTTTCACCAGTTGCTGTATAACAGAAGCATAACCTCCCTACTTTTGTATTCAGTTCCCCTCATGATAAACGATAACATCTTATTAATTTTCCTAATTGCTTGCTGTGGCTGTATTTTAGCATTTTGCAAGTCATGCACAGGACACCCAAATCCCCCTGCATCTCAGAGATCTGTAACATTTGATCATTTAGATAATATGCTTCTGTTTTTACTCCTCCTGCCAAAATGGACCTTTTCCCACACTATTCTCCATTTGAGGCATCTTTTGCCCACTCACTTAACCTATTAGTATATTTTTATAGTCTCCTTACGTCCCATTCACTACTTCCTTTCCTAACCATGTTTGTGTCATCAGCAAATTGGACAACATTTCTTCTGTCCCTTCACCCACGTTATTTATGTAAGTAATAAGCAGTTGAAGTCCCAGAACATTCCCTGTAGCACACCATTCATTACATCTTGCCAACCCTGAAAAGACCCATTCACACTTATTTCCTGCATGCTGTTAGCAAATCAAACTTTTATCCAGATCAATGGGCTACTCCCCATACAATTAACTATTATTTTCTGCAATCAGTTTTAATGTGGCATCTCATCAAATATCGTCTTCTTAAAAGGAATAAATCTAATATGTCCATTGGTTATTTGTTATCTTTTCAAAGAAGTTTAATAGATTGGTCAGGCATAATGTCCCTTTCCCAAAACCTAACCCAATTTGTTTAATCTCTCCTTCCATGTCAATCTGGGTATAGGAAAGCCCCTGTTATCAGGATTCCTGAGCAACCAGCAATCAATGGGAGTGCATTTCCAAACTGATCTTTTGATTGCCTCTCTCTCCTTTTAATCAAACCTTGCCAATGGAACTTGTGAGCTGTCTTGGCTATAACTGGTTCATTCATGCATTTGGTTCCCCCCATTTTTGTGCGTGACAAATACCAGGGAGTTTACTGTATTAAACTAGTAAAAATACACAGAACTACCTCCAGAGCATTTATATCACTTCTTAGATAAAGTGAACAGCACTGTACACAATTCCCCAGGTGTGATCTCATCAATGCCCTGTTTAAATTATATTCTGCTGTTATTACAAAGGGCTCTGCTTGTTAAGTCTCAGTAGAGGTTCATCCTTTACCACTGTTAGCTAATCACATCAATGGCCCATTGTAGAAAAGAGGCAACACTCCACCCTGATCATTATCTGATAGTGGTTGGTTCTATAGCACATACAACACCGTGATCAGCAGTTCAGTGGATGCAAGGTAATGATGGTGGAAAAAGTTCATTCAACCTGGGAGAAGAAATCTTTTCTGAAGACCAGTGGCTCTACCACTTTAAATCCATTCCTGCCTCACGAATACACTGACATTCGATCAGCAACCACAAGTGCTTGAACAGGTGAGCTGTGAGCAAAAGGAACCCTGGTGCAAAATTGACACTCAGACCAAACCTTTCACCTGAGAGCTGGCAAGAAGTGTAGGAGAAACATAGCAGGCTGCTAAGAGCATTTTATTAATTGGCATCTGCAGAGTCACAGAGTCATACAGTGCAGAAACAGACACTTCGGTCCAACCGGTCCATGCTGAACATAATCCCAAACTAAATTGGTACCAGCTGCTGGCGCCTGGCTTGTATCCCTCCAGGCATTTCTTCTTTATGTACTTATCCAAATATCTTTTAAAAGTTGTAAATGTGCCTGCATCCACAACTTCCTCTGGAAGTTCATTCTACACGGGGACCACTCTCTGTGTAAAACGGTTGCCCCTTGTGCCTTTTTTAAATCTTTTTCCTCTCATCTTAAAAATGTGGCCCCTGGTTTTGAAACTCCCCATCCTAGGGAAAAAAAAACACCTGTTATTCACTTTGCCTATACCCCTCATTATTTTGCAAACATCTATAAGGCCACCTCTCAATTTCCTATGCTCCATGAAAAAGTCCCAGCCTACCCAGCCTCTCCTTATAACTCAAACTCTTCATTCCTGGCAACATCCTGGTAAATCCTTTCTGAACTCTCTCCTGCTTAATAATATCCTTCCTATAGCTGGGCAACCAGAACTGGGCACAATATTCCCGAAGAGGCATCACTATTGTCTTATAGTCCTTAGAGAGAAGAATCTCTCAGGGCACTCATGATTTCAACTTTCAGCTGGGAGGGAGCCATTTCGGAGCTCCGTGTGCAAAATTTAAAAACCCTGTGAGCAAGTGGAGAGTGTGTTAACTTAATGGACACAAACAGGAAAAGGGTATTTACCATCCACAGCAAGCAACACGAGTGGCACCATGAAAACATGGCTATGTCACAAAGTTAAGGCCCATTCATGTAATTATCAGGGACCCACAGCATCAGCAACATCCAAGAGCTGATCTAATGTAGCATAAAGGCAATTTGAAAGATCGAGAAATCAAAATACGATAGGAGAAGATGGTTAAAAGGATCTTAAGATTAGGAGACAATTTAAACCACCTATTTGGCCTGAAGATTTATGAAGGTTGTAATCACAGATGTTTATTCTAAAATGTCAGGGAAAGTGACTGTGTATTAGGCTGTGATGGGTGGGAAGGCATCTACTTTGCTGGCAAAGAAACAAGACACCTGTCTCCAGAAACCAGGAAGCAAGAAACCACCAATTTGATTAGAAAAAAAAATGGAAAAAGTCCCAGGAAAACGTAGTTACTGTTTTGCAATTTAACAGAATTTAATGTTTTAAAGGATGTATTCTGACAATCTTTTCATATGTTACTTGATTGGAAGCTTTATTAAAAGAAAATAACACAACACAGCTAAATCATGGAGCTAAAAGCTTTTAAACAAAAGCACAAGAAGACAGCCTTGTGTAGTACAGAATCATCAAATTTTGTCAGCAGAATATTAAAACAACACTGATTTAAAATAAGATTAAAACTTAAGAGCTGGCAGATTACAAAACTGCAATGAGGCCATGAAGATTTTTTAAAAAAAGAAAGAATAATAAATAATCACCTTTAAGAAAGAAAAGCAGGATAAATAAGAATATCTCAAAGAGTTAGTGTCAGTGATGGGCGAAACAGAACATAGGATTAAGTTCTTAAGAGATAGAAATGCTTCAAAAGTAAATATTAAATCTCAAGCAGAACAAATAAATAAACTAATCAATGAAGAAGAGCATGCCAGAAAAATGAGGTGTCAACTTAAAGTTGCCAAACAGAATTAGTTGCATGCCAACCAGTATGAGCAGCAAGTGATAACCACAACCAAGTGTTTCCACAAACAATAGATCAGATCCTAGCTCTATGGTTATAGAGTCATAGGGATATACAGCATGGAAACAGGCCTTTAGGTCCAACTTGTCCATTCCTATCTCTGGCTCCACTGAGTCCCAGTGAGACATTTTCAGTTACATGTACAATATAGAGTGAATCTCAAGAGACGTGATTGACATTCACAGTGATGTTCTCCCAGAACACACAAGGAAAAGACAACAGAACTAAAAAGAATGCAATAAATTTACATAAATGTAGCAGCCTATTTGGATGCAGCTAAGGCCCACATCCGATGAGCAAATCAGATTTTATGTTCATTTATGTATAAGGACTAACTGACCAGAATATGATTGTCCCTGTTCTTATTCAAACAATACTGTGAAATCTTTTACTTTCAACCTAAAAGAAAAATTCAACTCAATTTCGTAGAACATCACCCCAACTGTACAGCATTCTCTTTGTCCTTCACTGAAATATCAGTCGACATTTTGTGATGGTACAAGTTACAGGCAATTGTGTTCTCATAGAACCAAGGCAAGTTTGAAGGAGTGTCAGTTACTGCTACAATGCAAAATCATTATGCATAAAAGGTGTTTAAAATGTAAGAACAAACAGCTCAATTGTAAAATGCTGCATGTTCGACTTGAAAGAGGCAAAAGATTGAAATTGATTATATTTACTATCTTTTACTGCCTTTTTACCTGCAAGAACAGAAACAAGGTTAGTATTATATAAAGGTGAAGAAATAGACTACATTATTCCCACTTGCCTCCAAGATATAATTTGTTGTAAATTTGCAGGAATGAGTAAAAATATATCGAGCAAACAATTGGAAAAAAAGTTCCCTTTATTAACAGAAGAACTGTTCCTTCCCTTCCCTGTCCCATTCATGGTTCTGCCACATCTAGTTGTAAATGGTGATAGACAACTAAACAACTCACTGGTGGTGGTCCACAAAGATCCATACACTCAATAATAATGATCACACATGTTTAAAATAACTGTGGAAATTAGCGCATTTGAAAGACTTGAGGAGATGAGGACTTGGTTTGTTTTTGAATGATGATTTAAAGGATTTCTAAAGGCATTTATTGGATGACATATTTCTGAAGCCAACTGCTTTGACTTGTTTACTGGAAGGCACATGTCTGAGTTCATGGCTGTCAGGTGTTGTATCTACAGCAAACTTTCTTTTAACTGGCATCTTATCAACTGGAAAAAAAATTATTCTCAAATACTGCAATCTGCTGTGATGTCCAAATAAAGTACAACAGTGTTGTGTATACCCCTGCATTACATTTCTATTACTTACTGTGTTTTTACATTGAATTTAGGAGGTGTGCTGGATCTTTTGATGTTTGTTGATGTCTTGCAGCTTTGTTTGGTCAAGGTTTACTGCAGTTATGCATACCTCTCCATTACCTGGAATTTTTGATCAACTGGCATGCTCCTGGTGCCAAAGGTGCCAGTTAATAGGAAGTTTGATGTGTTTGCTTTTGTTCAGAGTTCAGTTGGCGTGTAGCCTGCTAAGTGAAATCTCCCAACTCGTCCTCTTCCAACTGTCTTAGGAGAGCTTCCAAGAAAGCAAACGTCCACCTCCAAAACTCAGTAGCAGCCGTGTGAACTATGCACAAGAGGCACTATAGGAATTCACCAAAGATCCTCAGACAGCACTTTCCAAATCTTTAACTGCTTCCATCAAGAAGGACAAAAGCAGCAGATACATTGGAACACAATCCTCTGCAAGATTTCCTCCAACCCTCTTACCATCTTGACTTGGAAAAACGAATCACCATTCTTTCATTGTTGCTGGGTTAAAATCCAGAAGGCCCTCTGTAGTGGCATTGTAGGTTAGCCCACAGCACATGAACTGCAGCAGTTCAGTAAGGCAGCTCACCACCTACTCAGGAGTAATTAGGGGTGGGCTATAAATGCTAGCCAGCCAGCAAAACCCAGGTCCCATGAACAAATATTAAAAAAGGATTGTCATATGTAATTGATACTATCTTGACTGGGTAATATAAGATGTACAGTAGGATGATGGAACAAGAGAAGCCCAGTATCATTCACCCATCTCTGTCCATAACAAAGTATGGCAGAAACAAACATTCAACAAGCTAGGTACCAGGAAGGCGCCATAAAGCAGTTCGTTCAAACAGGATCAAATGAAGTAACACAATTGGTCATTTGTGCCTTGATCACATGACCCAAAGCCAACAAAATAATTCCAACACCAATTCCATAAAGCCATAAGAAGTAAAACCAGGAGTATGCTGTTTATCTGCTTGAACCTGTTCTTCCAATAAATAGGATCATGGCTGACCTAACATTCCTCACATCTGCATTCCTGACCTCTCGCTGTTTCTCTCCATTTGTCCAGCAATCAAGAATGTAGCTATCTCAGCCTTAAATACACACAAGGACTCTGCCTCACTGCTGTCTGCAACAAAGAGTCCCAAAGGCCCAATCCTCTGAGAGAATAAATTCATCCTCATCTCAGTCTTAAATTAGTACCTCTTTATTCTGAGACTTTGCCCTCTGGTCCTAGATCCTTCCATGAGAGAAAACATTCCTTTGCATTTACCCTGTCAAGCCCTTAAAGATTTATATTTCAATGGGATTACGTCTCATTCTTCGAAACTCCAATGCGTAGAACCCCAACCTGTTTGTCCTTTGCTCAAAAGATAATCGCTCCATTCTAGGGACAATAGACAATAGACAATAGGTGCTGGAGTAGGCCATTCGGCCCTTCAAGCCAGCACCAGCATTCATTATGGTCATGGCTGATCATCCACAATCAGTATCCTGATTATTCAAGTGAAACTTTTCTGAACTGTCTTCAATTATATGCCTCTAATGAAATGATATCTTAAATAAGGGGGCCAAAACGTCTCACAGAACTCCTGATGTGGTCTCACCAGCACCTTGTACACCTGCAGTAAGTCTTCACTACTCTTATACTCCAACCCCCTTGAAATAAGGGCTAACATTTCATATACCTTCCTGATTACCTGTTGCACTATATACCAGTTGTCTATATTTCATGCACAAGTCCCCCAATTCCCTTTGTGTTACAGATTTCTGCAGTATTTTTTTCCATTTAAATAATATTCTGCCCTTTTGTTCTCCCTTCCAAAATGAACATTTGCATTTTCCCAGATTTGCCAACATTTTTCCCACTTGCCCACCTGTCTCCCTGAATACCTCTCTCCCACTATGATTTTTCGGATTATTCCATCTCTGCATTTTCACACCATTAGAGGGCCTGTAATCTTGTCATTCTGTTCGGGCTTTCCATTTATTTTTCAATCTCACTTGTTCAAAGATTTTTCGAGTTGGGAATTCAGTTAGAGTTGAATCAGCTCCCACTCTTAACTATTTTTCATCCCAACCTTGCCAAGTGATCTTTTCTTCAATGCAAAAAGGTAACTGTAAACTTCAAAATGACTATCTTGAGGTTGTTCAGAGAATTTGGTGCATCACTGTTTTGGAATATTACAATATAGGCACATAGAAGCTTAATACCTACCAACACATTTTGTAGGAGAGAGAAAATGCATTCTTCTCCAATTTTCAAGCACTTATACCAGCAACAGTATGCACCTTGGCATCTTTTATTCTGTTAGAACCACTAAAAAATGTAAGTTGTTTTCATGTTAAGAAGTACTGTTCAGTAAACTATTGGGTTTCATCTGTCATTGTCTCTTTGAATTTACTGCTGGCAAAGTGTATGAGTTCATCTATTTTCCGTTTCCCTCCTTTGAGAAAGCCAATATTGCTGTTTAGCATCTAAATCCTGGACTTCAGTGGCTGGTGGTAATAGCATGAGCTCGCATCATCCTCACAATCGGCATCAGTCAACTCACGCCACAGTACAAGTTATTACTGCCTTCATTTTTGTGTTGGCGTGTCTAATATAAAATAATGTAAACTTTAGCCAGTGTCCAGTCTCAGCCAGGGATTGGGATTAAACTTGCTCAAATAACTACTAAAATGAGTAAAAAGTCTTCAGTTAGTTGAGATTTAAAAGAAATGTCCAACAAGGCCTTGTGCACCACAGAAATGGAAAATAAGTTGTGTAATGACGTTTTCACTGTACTATTAGCTATTATACACATACCAATGATGCAAACATGGAGGAAAAGCTTGGAGTGCCATCAAAAGAGTGATAATGGGAACTGCAGATGCCGGAGAATCCAAGATAATGAAATGTGAGGCTGGATGAACACAGCAGGCCCAGCAGCATCTCAGGAGCACAAAAGCTGACGTTTCGGGCCTAGACCCTTCTGATGAAGGGTCTAGGCCCAAAACATCAGCTTTTGTGCTCCTGAGATGCTGCTGGGCCTGCTGTGTTCATCCAGCCTCACATTTCATTATCAAAAGAGTGAGACAGGTTACATTCCCATTCAAAATGAAACTGCATTTATTCCTGTAAACCTGATAATAGGATACATTGTGCTAACCAAAATGCAGGAGCATCACTCCTAATGAAGAGGCTTAGCCATTTATCAGTTTTTCTTCTACGTCCTCTCATTCAACAGAGGCCTCTTGTGACTTCCATTCATTGTTGTTTTAAGAAAGACCATTACTCTCCCGCTTCAATGTGTTTGCTATAAATGCTGCTAACATAAGTAATTTATGTTCTGCTTGATCCCATTGAAACAGAGAAACAGATGGTAGTCCAACCTGTTTCTTTACTTTTGAGTGTCTTTGCAGTCTATCTGTTCAGATGCTTTCTTTACAGTCTGATCATTCTTATCTCTAGTCACCATTAGCAGATCTTTCTTAGAGACATCAAACACTTTGCATTAAGTTCAAGCACTTCTTGGCCAAAGGGAGTTTTTAAAACTTAAGTTTGCAGAAGAATGAAATAGATTGATCAAGCAAACCACATTGGAATAGGCAATGGGAAAAGCCAAAATAAAAACTATATCAATCAGTCATTTGTTTGCAATGATCTCAATGGATTTGAACAGCACACAGTTTGGTCAAGCTCCTGTTGTGGAGAATGTTACAATCTCAATGACTTAAGGTCCTAATGCAACAGAACCATCCAACAAGGCAGAATGGATCTTGTTCTAAAAATCCATGTATAAAAGACAAGGAGCCTGATGATGACCTTCTCCTCATTTTCTTCAAAGATCCTGACGGGGAATGGTGGAATTCACACATACAGGCCACACAAAACACACTGGTAAAATCAGCAATTCCTCCCTGCACCACTGACATGGAAAATATCCCCAACAATTTTACTCTTGAACTGAAGTGACAGGAAACAAGTGCTCAAAGAGAATTTAAATTATCATTATTTGGTGAACTTGAGGGCAAAAAATGTTGGGCACAGTGATAGGCTACACACTGGTTGTGTGCTGTTAGTGTACAACAATATCAGCCGCAACAGCAGAAATTAATCCAGGAGACAAGGGTCCTCCCAGCTAGCAGACAGCCTGTGGGGGCTCGATCAGGGACGGCTGTTCGTATTAATTGCTCCTCAGGCAATAATTGGCCAGTAGTGGGCTTTCACCCAGGGTTTAGGACACCAAAAGTAGAAATTTCACCCGGGCAGCACTGCCAGACAGAGCCCAGGCAGTTGCCAGTGTTCTTAAATGCATTCGGGAGCAGTGGCAAATGCCAGCAAAGCACCCACCAGAGGCCTAGCAGCACTGAGGATGAAAGACACTAGGCAACTGAGGGCAGGAAAGGGGTCATTGGTTGCAGCAGAACAAAGGTAAGTAATGGTTCCCTGTGGGCACCTCTTTTCCCAATCCTGGCTCTCCTATCAGTAGTAGAGTGCCCTTGACCCAATAGGGTTAGTGGCAGCAGGATGAAGCACTTCACTGGCATTGATTGGAAATGGGAAATGGACTTTCTCTTACTGTTACAAACGTCTCCTTTTCGAATGTTATCGGGGCTTTAAGGGGCATTGTTTTCAAGACAAATTGCGTCACAAAGATTTGGTCAATCAGAAAAGAAGAAGCCAATAAAATCCTGCATGTGCCACTAAGTTATATAACAATGATACATTCTGATATGATGGCTGCAACTTACAAGTGTAAAAAAATTAGTGAAATAGTCAATTGAAGCCTTTTTACTGCTGAGGCAAACTGTCCAGAATTCATTTAAAGTTTTGTATTTAAATATGTAATGATCGTATGCAGAACAGAAAAGGGAATTGTACAGCTTTGACTCACTAAAAGTTTTGAAAAATACCTTTGTGTGGTGTAAATGCATAAATGCGCTGAAGCTTATTTTCAGTATGTCCTTAAATGGCAACAGATTATTTTCTTCTCGTATCTGAACAAACAGACTCCTGGCAGAATCAGGCTTTAAATTGAGGTTGTCATGGAGTCTCTCACAGCCCCAATCATTCTGGACATTCGCATCACTGGTGAGAAATTTAGTTTGGTATCAGGCTCTTCCCAGGTGGCTGGAGGGTCTGGCTGCATGAAATGTGATAGGTTTAATCCCATTTACACTAATTGCAGCAGGGGAGTGCGAGGCCCGAGTTTCATCAGAAGCTTTACAAACATGAAATTGGGAGAATATTGCCTGGCTGCTGTCTTTGTTCAGTGACAATTACAACAGTATAATTTAACCAGGCTACCTAGCTGTGGGTACACTAGGTAGGAAGAAAATTATCATTTCCTGTCAGAAATCTCAAACAAGAGATATATTTTCTGTGTAAGAATACAAAGTAGCTGGAGGCAGAGTTGCAGATTTTTAATATTTTTGCTGTTAAATTCCTTAACGCAATATTGTAATGCTTGACACATTTCGAGTCAACGTTTAACGGAATATATCTTAATTTTTAATACCCGTTCGTGTTATAATGTTCGTGATGCAATGGTATACTTTGATGCTGCTGGTAATAATGGCTTGATCCTGGACATGAAGGGAAGTGGTATGTGAGCTTCAAAGAGGACAACGAACATGGGATGGCTGTATTTTCAGCACGGAGTTAGCAAATAGGAGCCAGGTTTGTTTTTGTGGGGTAGCTAATTAAAGTTAAGGGACACGGATTTGCATCTCAGGCTCACAAAGCCAGCATTGGGAGCCTTTTTCTCTGACTTCATCAATGTAAGCCTGTCTTCCAAACTCACTTTGTATTTTTCTTTCGTCTCTGTGAGAGGTTGTTGGGTTGGGCTGGGATTTTGAAAGTTGTGATGCCGTGTGGAAAGAGCGGGGAAGTGGTTGTGGGCCTACTTCGAAGGTTGGTCTTTGTTCTCATGGGGCAGCACCTAAGATCATTCTCATACAGTCATAGAGTCATAGAGACGTACAGCACAGAGATGAGTCCTTTGGTCCAACTCATCCATGCCGACCAGATATCCTAAATTAATCTAGTTCCATTTGCTAGCATTAGGCCTATATCCCTCTAAACGCTTCCTATTCAAATACCCATCCAGATGCCTTCTAAATGTTGTAATTATACCAGCTTCTACCACTTCCTCTGGCAGCTCATTCCATACATTCCTTAAAAGTTGTCCCTTAGGTCCCTTTTATATCTCGCCCCTCTCATCTTAAACCTCTGCCCTCTAGTTTTGGACTCCCCTACCCTGGGGAAAAGACCTTGGCTACCCACCCTATCTATGCAACTTGTGATTTTATAAACCTCTATAAGCTCACCCCTCAGTTTCCAATGCTCCAGAGAAAATAGCCCCTGCAGATTCAATCTCTCCTCATACTCAAACTCTCCAACCCAAGGCAATATCCTCGTAAATCTGAAAGCAATAAACGCTGAAGGTCACAGCAGGTCAGGCCAGCTTCCACAGAGAAAGAGTGAGCTAACATTTCGAGTCTAGATTAGTCTTCATCAGAGCCGATGTGAAGTGTGAAGAGGCCAGCATTTATGCACACTTTCAAGTTTAACAATATCTTTCCTACAGCACAGAGACAAATTACTCCTCACCTCCGCTCTATCCATACCCCCACCATGACCCCTCATTTCTGCAAGTCACCCTGTGACCCCATTTTTTCCACCATAGTGACTCATCTAGATCCACTATGGGCAGAAGTCAGGAGTCAGGCTTTTGAAATGAGCATCAAAAATGGATATTGTTAAGACCATTTGAGGGAGAGGAATCATTCAAATGCCCTCTTTTTAACACCGCCTCCTCACTTGGCTATGGAAAGTTGTTTTGAATTCTTTGTAACACACAGCTATAACATGGTTCAATTGAAATGTAGCAATAGTCAAAATGAAGGAGACAATTACTAAGGTTTTTTGGAAGAAAGAGATGTTAATTATTTACTATGAAAAATAATAAAACATGACAGCGAACACACACACAGGTCCATTTAAAAAGGGGAACATGACTGGTGCAAAAAGAACGATCAAAAGTTAACAGTTCTTTTTCCACTAAACTCCTCAGAGTGCTCAAGGTGTTAGGGGCTTTTAACTCAAAACCACAAGCATTGAATTAATGCCTCGCACCTTCAGCAGTGTGGAAACATCATGGAGTGAAAGCACATTGATCCAATTTGTATTTTTTACCGGGTGCCTTTTTTAAAAAGACTTAAAGAGAGAGAGAGATTGAACTTTCCTGCCTTGCCGTTACCAATAATTTTACTTTCTCACTGTCAGTCAGGAGTTGTTGCTTGAAATACAGTTCTCGTAGTGTCATAGAGGCTATGTAGCACAGAAGGATGTCCTTCAACCCATTGAGTCTGAGCTGGTTATCAAATGCCCATCTATTCTAATCCCACTTTCCAGCACTTGGCTGTTGAGATGTTTCAAGTGCTCATCTAAATCATTCCTAAATGACTTGCAGATTCTTACCTCTACATCCTTTTAGTCAGTGAGACCCAGACACCCACGACCCTCTGGATAGAACCATGTTTCCTCTCAACACCTCTAACCTTCCTGCTCCTTCCCTGAAGACTAAGTCCCCCTGATGCAGGTGAATCATTTTTCCCTATCTACCCTGTCTATGCCCATTAGACCTGAATAGGTGCACCCACACCCTCCAGCCTTCTCTGATGGAAGGAAAACAGCCCCAGCCTATCTAATCTGTCTTTGTAAGTGAATTACTCCAGCACCAGCAACAACCTGGTGAGGCTGACCGCATCCTTACTGGTGCAATCACATCCTTCCTATAGGGTGGTGACCAGAACCACACACTGTATTCCAGCTGCAGCCTAACTAGCGTTACTGGCAGCTCCATCGTAACCTCTATGCTCTTGCATTCAATGCCTTGAATAATCAAGGCAAATACCCCTATGCCTTCGTATCCACTTTATTTACCTGTTATACTGTCTTCAAGGATCTATGGGCATGCACACCACAGTCCCTCTAATCATATGAACTGTGTAAGGTCCTGCAATTCAACATGTAAACCTTTGCCTTATTAGTCCTGCAAAAATGCATCACTTTATACCTTTCAGGATTAAAATCCATTTGCCGTCGCCAGCCCACCTATACTGTCCTGTAGCCTAAGGCTTTTGTCTTACTGTTTAGCATGTCATCTGGGAACTCACTGATCATACCATCTACATTAACGTTAATGTACACAACAAACAGCAAAGGACCCAGCACCAAACCCTGTGGTATGCCACCAGACACAGCTTTTCAGTCATTAAAACATGCTTCAACCATCACTCTCTGCTTCATGCCTTTTAGTTCTCTTGCATATTCCCTGATTTAATTGTTTTCTTTGAACTGGATAATCTGCAGGTGACTTTCATCCCAATGTGTGAGCCTTCATGAAAGGTGCAAATCAGTGTGGAGATACATATCTGAGCTTCAGTGCCATTTTATGATAATATTCTCTTCAGCTCAGACTGATTTGCATTGATTGATGTACAGTGATTGGAATGAGATTGGCCCCACGGATCTCATCCGGTATGAGCTTCCTAAATGGGGCTTTTAACCTGGCCCATTCAGGGAGCCCTGGCTAACAGATATAAACAGGACTATCAGGGATTCTTCTCACTGTAAGAACTGGCTCTGAGCTAGGTGGCCAGGGTCAAAGTATTGTTCATGTGGAAAGAAAGAGTGACTGGATGATAGGATACCAGTCTCTGATAATAAAATGTGAGGCTGGATGAACACAGCAGGCCAGGCAGCATCTCAGGAGCACAAAAGCTGACGTTTTGGGCCTAGACCCTTCATCAACCGGGAGCCTAACCCTCCCTCCACTGACCCCTTCACCCGCTAAACTCCTCCCTCTAGAATACCAGTCTCTGTTGAGTTATGGTTTCATGAGCTTGGCTCATCCTGGTCTTGTAACAACTGAGGCCATCTTAAGTCACTGATTCTCCCTTTTATAAAATCTTTTTCAGCCCAAAAAAATTGCTGTAGGCATTTAAATCAGGTGATGGGAGAATAAAATTGATAGTGGTCTATCTTTACTATTTCTTAACAATGCAAATAAGTAGACAGTCCTGCCTCGGTATTTCTCAAAACTAAAAGCCCAGGTACATTTTAAAATAGGTTATTAAGCAAAGATCACTCCAATCTAAGTTATACAAAATATTATTCAGAAGACGTGAATGCTGAATGTAATGCTTCAATAATGTTTTTAAAAAGATGAGTTAGCAGCAATATCAGACTGATTTCACTGATGGAAACAATGAGACAGGCAAACAGAGAGAAAGTGTAATTGTGGCTCTGCTAACATCCGAACCCATGCCAACTGAATTAGTTTGATGTGGTTAAAGATGGCCTGTTCACGGATCACTTCCAATTCAAACCACATTTGGCCAAATCGACATTAACGGCAGCCTTTTCGTATTTAGAGATTTAGCAGGATCAAAGCAAGTTTCTATTTGAATTGTTTAAAAATAATTTCTCACTGACACAAGTGTTTTCTTTGCCTCCAGTTCTATTGCAGGCTCATTTGAGTGTGATTGTCAGAGTATTTCACTGATCTGCGCAAACCCAGCCTGATTTTTTTCTTTACTTATTCAAGCACACCATGTATGTTGTTGCAACGTGGGATTTCAGCAGATCAGACTGGCAGCTTTTCAATAATTGCAGGAATCAATCTAACAATAAATTAATATAAACGGGATAATGCTGGAAATATTCAGTAGGCCAGGCAGTATCAACATGACACTCGCTCACTGCATGAATCCAAAAAGAATGTGCCCAAGAACCAGGGCAGTAGCTGACATTTCACCCCTGCGAGTGTAGGTATGAGAACCACTGTTGTCGATTTTGGCACTGTAAAGAGAGCCAAGAGTTTTGGGCAGGCCATTTTGTCACCTATTTGCACAAGACAGGCACTTACTGATGTTAACTCATTAGCTGTCCCACTCTTTCCTTCCTTCTTTTGACTCCTTGTACTTTCTCTCTCTCTCTTACTCATGAGAAATTGGTTTGCAATTTCCTGGAAAGTCTATACAGACCCCAAGTTTGCGAAGCTGTCGAGTCTGAGTGCAAGAACATAGTGCAGCTCTTAGCATTCGCAATCTTCTGTAAAGAACATACTTCCCAGATTTCCAAGAGACTGGTACAATTGTACATACCACACCACTAACCCATCTCTGCTCCAGGCCATTTTAAGGGAAACAGCAGGTCAACCATTTAAAATCTAGTTAAAGGCTTTTGCACTTTTTTGAAATAGTTATTCTGAAAGCTTCAGAGCATGTCATTTTGGTTTAAACAGCAAATGATGTCATCCTGTAGGATGAGGTAGACGGGTTTATTTTATGCTAACACACTGAGATTGACTTTTCCATTTCAGCCTCCCACATTCTTGACCTCTGTAAATGTGAGATCATCCAAAACTCTGCTGCCCATGTTCTTACTCGTACATTAGGTCCAGAACAAACAATGCCTTGATTAGAAAATTCTCATCTTGATTTTCAAGCCTCCCCGTGACCTTGTAGCTGTCATTGTAATCTCATCATGCCCCAGAGTTCTGCGCATCTCCTCATCTGTGGTAATCCAATTTGAGCTCCTGGCCATCCCACATCTTAGTCATTCCCTTCTGGTGGCCCCCTACATGTAGCAGTAGAACCACAGAGTCATGCAGCACAGAGACAGACCCTTCAGTCCAAACAGTCCATGCTGACCATAACCCCAAAGTAAACTAGCCCCACCTACCTAAGCTCGGTCCATATCCCTCCAAATATTTCTTATTCATGTACTTATTCAAAACATTGTAACTGTACCTGCATCCACCATTTCCTCTGGCAGTTCATTCCACACATGAACCTCCACGTAAAAAAATTGCCTCTCTTGCCTTTTATAAATCTTAAAATATTCCCCCTAGTCTTGAAATCCCCTACCCTAGGGAAAAGACACCTGCTCCTCACCTTATATGTACCCCTCATGATTTTATAAACCTCTATAAGGTCACCCCTCAACCTCCTACGTTCCAGTGAAAGAAGTCCCAGCCTATCCAGCCTCTCCTCATGATTTCATCTCTCCATTCCCAGCAACATCTTGGTAAATCTTTTCTGAACCCTCTCCACCTTCATAGTATTATTCCTCCAACAGGACAACCAGATCTGCATACAGTATTCCAGAAGAGGCCTCACCAACATCCTATACAACCACAACATGATCTCCCAACTCCTATACTTAAGAACATGCTTTGGACTATCCTCTCTGAACCCGTCTGTCTCTTTATTCTCTTTTAAGTTGCTTCTTAAAATCTATGTTCTTGACTGAACTTTGCCCATCTGCCCTAACATTGCCTGAGGTAGGTTATTTTTCTAATTTACTCGTGGGGACGTAAGCATCACATTTATTGCGTGTCCTAGCTGCCTTTGAGAAGATGGCGGTGACCTGTTTTTCTTGAACTGCTGCAGTCCACAGGCTGTAGGTGGACCGACGTAATTGCTGTGAAATTTTGTTTTTATGCTCCTTTAAAGAGCCTAGGGATGTTTTATCATGATAATGAGATTCAGCGACTGATTTTTGGAACGCCTACAACGGCACCTTCTGGTTGTTAACCATTTTAACTCCCCCTCCCACTCCCTGGGTGACATGTCCATCCTGGGCCTCCTCCCATGTTGCAATGATGCCACATGCAAACTGGAGGAGCAACACCTCATATTCCACTTCAAGGACCTTCGGCCTGATGGCCTAAATATAGAATTCACCTGTTTTAAAACCTCCCCATCCCCCCCCGGCTTCATCCCCTATTCAACCCTCCTTCTCATCCCCCTGGCCTTTACCTGACACTACCTGTCCATTTTCTTGCACAGCTTTTCCATCCCAACCTTCCCACTGACCAATCTCCACCAGCCCTACCTGCATCCACCTTTTGCCATCGCACCTACCTTCCCGCAGGGTCACCCCTCTTCCCTCTATTTATTTCCCAGCTCCCTTCCCACTCCCCAGTCCTGATGATGGGTCTAGGCACAAAACCCTTGACTCTCCTGCTCCTCTGATGTGCCTGCCTGTTGTGCTCCAAACTATATTGACTCTGACTCCAGCATCTGCAGTTCTTGCTATCTCCTATTTAAATACATGTTGTCTGTGTACGTTGACATTAAAGACACATTGGCACGTATAAAACTTTATTCTAAGTTTTAGGCAAGTGAGGGAAGCAGACAAAATGCTTGTCCCTGCCAATTTAAATCTCATTCAGATGAGTGACAATGATGAAATAATGGAGTAAGATAAACAAATCCATTTTATGTTGTAACCTACACATAATGTTAAAACATTTTATTCACCCATGTTCAAAGAGGCTGCTGTCAGAATAATACATAACACTTACAGGTGTCAATGCAACTAGAATTTGAACAGATAATGCAAAAGTGATTTAAAACCCAGAGATTGTGCCATATTTTCCATTTATCAATTTCAAAATTCATATCTTAAGTACAATATTGGTACAGAGTAGGTGGTAAGCTTGTGAAATATGTGTCGGATGTAAAAGTCCAAAGTGCCTCTAAAGTGAAATGCAGTGAAATTTCATCCTCCAGGGAATTACATCAGCATTTGATTTATTGTCAAGTCAAACCTGAACAAGAGGTTGATGTAGTACTTGCACATAGCTGATGCTGCAATTGTAACTGTAAATGTACCCTCAAATATCAGAGACTCTAATCACTTTGCTTCTGTCTTCTTGCAACACTTTGAATTTGCATTAACTCAATTGCACTCTTCAAAGATTCAACCGATATCTTTAACAATAGAACCTGAACATTCGGAATAATAGATCTTAATGAACTGGAAAAGAGTAACAGTGCAAAGATATTTAAAGGGGTAAGTCACAGAAAACGTACAGTGCAGGTAGAGGCCTTTTGGCCCATCATGTCATCACCAACCCCGCAAAGAGCATCCCACCCAGACCCAGGCCCCCAATCCCTATCCCCATAACCCTGGATGTACATGGCTAATCCACATAACTTGTGCGACTTTGGACTGTGGGAGGAAATCTGAGCACCAACAGTGACAGCCATCTGCCCACAGGGAAGGTTTCTTGCAGTGTAATATCTTGCCCAGATTTGGAGACCAGCATCCAGGGCCACGTATAGTCGAATGTATATCGACAGAAAGGAACTCTTAACTCCATCTTGTTGCAACCACAGTGACCAGCTTC